>NC_089802.1:17885686-18218186 GCF_029633855.1 Hoplias malabaricus
AAGAGAAATGAAGCTCAAAAGAGGCAAAGTATTCAGAACATCACTTGAATTTGTGCTCACTGGTATGAGGCTTGATCCTCTAAATGTGTGCATTTTGAGCTGGAGTTTACTGGCAAATCATCTGCTGTGGTGTGCTAAACCACAAATGTCAATTAGCTGGACAGCTATGCTTCTTAAGAGACCCAACCCAACTGAACCCCCCACCGCCATGGTAACACAGTATCAATATTTTGAGACGGTATGAAAACTGTGGATATAGCAAGTCTCTAGGGTCCAGTCTAACAAGTCAAAACTTGTTAAGCCTGGCCCAAATGTCCCTTCCATAGTGAGCATAATTAGGACATGTGGAGCCTGATAAACACAGTCATATAAACACGGCAAATAGCACAACATACCCTAAAAACCTGTTACGGATTTAGCAGTCTAACATGATGGCCTATTTGTAGTTTGTAACTGAACCAAAAACTGAATGGGCTTGAAACTATAAATTGAATTTTTTATTTCACTTTCAAATGGGTGACTGAGGCTGTGTTCAGCTTCATATACCATTTTGTGTATCAACTTGGTGCAGTAGTGAACTTTGAATTAGAAGGCATGAATCAGCCACCTTTTATATGTAAGCTGCCACACTGTTTAATGTGCAGTGGAAAATTCAGCTTTATCCTAAAACAGCATTTAAACTACTCAGATTCATGCCTGTTCTGCCTAACCTGAATGTTTGTGCCTTTTTAATCACTGTTTAATTTGGTAGATTACAGGGGACACATACAGGTATTCCCAAGAGTGATGGATCCACAGGCTGACGAAAGGGAAGCGACTCAGGGTCTTGACGATAGAGAGATTCCAGTGTTGGCATCAGGGCCTGCCTCAGTTCCTCAGGCTTGAAAACTGATTGAGACAAAAAAAAAAAAAAAAAAAAAAAAAAAAAAGTTTTAAAATGCACTTCAAAGCAGATTAAAGATCAAAAAGAAAAGTTAACTATTCTTGTGCATTCTGTCAACATCTTGTGACAGATACTTGCAACTAGGGCTGGACAATAATTCAATATCAAAAACTGTTTCAATAACTAATTTTTATACAAATTTTCAATATAAATTATTTACAGCATCTTTCACTGACTGACGGTCATTGAAGGGCACTGCCATTATTTCATTACACTAAATTTTAGAAATAGTTAAAAATATATATATATAATATTGACAAAGCCAAGGGGTTTTTGTTTGACGGTGATATCATGTTGCTTCCAGTTCTTAGCAGTTTTTCTGTGGCTTTTTATTGCTCATATCGGAATTATATCATACTGACGGAAATTAATTATATTGTGATATAGATTTTGGCCATATCATCCAGCTCTACTTGAGACAAATTTAAATAAATAAATACATAAGAAATTTTAAAAAATAAATAAATTGATGAAGTCAAAGGGCTAAGGAAAATAATTTTTAAAATGGGATGAAAAATATGGCAATAAGATATTTTCCAAAATGCAAGATAAAATTTTTTTTCCCCAAAAATTACAAACCCATTTCTAGCAAAATGATTTGTTAATTCCACTGAACCTGTAACTGAAAGATTTAAAAACAATATTTTTCACTGACCAACTTGACCATGTTTGGTAAATATAAACAAATATTGAATTTGATGAATGCAACGCACTACCAAAAAGGAAAAAAATCGGACCAGGGCCAAATAAGAGGTAACATTTTTTATAGAATATTCAAGTTATAATGAAATGCTGCACTATGAGCTGGTGAATATATATTTGATGAATATATTGGTGAATATATGATATGTCAATCAGCTTTAAGAAAGAATATGATAAAAATAATAATAATAATAATAATAATAATAATAAAAAACAAGGCCAGAAATTACAGCTGAATTAGTATGTCTGAGTTCACAGACAACACTGCATGAGAGAAATTGTCAAGCTACTGTGAAAAATAGCCATAAAAAAAATTAAATAAAAAAATAATAAATAAATAAGTCACTTAACTAGGACTAGCCCTGAATTCAGGTGCTGGCCATAAAATTAGAATATCATGAAAAAGTTGATTTATTTCTGTAATTCCATTCAAAAAGTAAAACTTGTATATTATACTCATTCATTACACAGACTGATATATTTCAAGTGTTTATTTCTTTTAATTTGATAATAATAACAACTAAGGAAAATGTGGGGGAGATTCACAAAGACTGGACTACAGCTGGAGTCAGTGCTTCAAAAACCACCACACAGTATGCAAAACATGGGTTTCAGCTGTCGCATTCCTTGTGTCAAGCCACTCTTAAACAAGAGACACCATCAGAAGCGTCTCGCTTCCAAAAAGGACTGGATTGGTGCTTGAGTGGTCCAAAATTATGTTCTCTGATGAAAGTAAATTTTGCATTTCCTTTGGAAATCCCAGAGTCTGGAGGAAGAGAGGAGAGGCAAAGACTCCACGTTGCTTGAGGTCCAGTGTAAAGTTTCCACAGTCAGTGATGCCACGCCGCTTTGCTGCAGTAATCAGGCAAAAGGAGCCCCAACTAAGTATTGAGTGTTGTACATGCTCATACTTTTCAGTTGGCCAGCATTTCTAAAAATCCTTATTTTTTGTATAAAATATACAAAGTAATATTCTTAATTCTTAAGTAATATTCTAATTTTCTGAGATACTGAATTTGGGGTTTTCATTAGTTGTCAGTTATAATCATCAAATTAAATGAAATAAACAACATTTTAGTCCGTGTGTAATGAAGGAGTATAATAACCAAGTTTCCCTTTTTTAATGGAATTACTGAAATAAATCAACTTTTTCATGATATTCTAATTTTATAACCAGCACCTGTTTTCTGCAATTCAATTTGTTGGATAGGTATTCTGTTTTTGATTTTGAGATTCTGATCATTTTTATGAGATTTATTTTGGATAATCACATTATCTATTGATATAGTCAATGCTCCATTCAACTGTCCAGATGTTAAAATTGACCAAAAAAAACCCTGAAAAACCAACAGTCCCCTGTACAACTACTTGTACAAATAAGTACACAGCCTAAAACAGCCTTACACAAACTTACAAAGCTTAGGGATGCCAAAGCAGCTTTATATTATATTTATATTAGCAGCTTTATAATTCGAATTTGAGCAGCTCTGCAATGCAACCCGTGCATATACTGTGCCTATGCATATACTAAGATACGAGATAGCAAGCAATGCTTTGACCCAAATTTTCTGGAGTGTGCTGCAGCCATATTTAAATTCAGAAAAACCAAGTTAGTCAGTGTTCAGGGCAGAAGTGTATAAATTATCTTGGAATGCCTGTAAATCACAAAAGAAAGAGCAAACCCTAAACTCATTTCACTTCACATTGAAAATCAGTATAAAAACTGACTAGTTCAATTCTTAATTTGAAGTCCTGTTTATGCAACATTAAAAAACTTTTAATGCTGTAATGAGAAAGCTTGACAGCCATCTTGTCCTTTAAATGTACAAGATATGTAGCTCTTTATCAATTAAGAGAACTGAAGCTAAATTTGGGAGAATTGTCAGTTACTTTCTCTACTAAATAATATTTTTTAATATGCAGTAGTTTGTAATGTAGTTCAACTCCCTTTAAAAGAAGTAAATAACTTATTCATTACCAATTTTCTGTAACATGCACAACACACTGGATAAATATAGTCATACTGCCCACTACCTTAAAATGATCAGTCTGTGGAAAAACTTAAATGTTCTCACTTTTCTTTTTATTTGGCGTTCCAGTGTGAGAGCATTGTGTGCCAGTGGACCCTGAACCTACATCCTCTTTAGGCTCAGTTTTTATCATTGGCTTTCTGTCTTCCCCTGACTCTGTGGACGTTTCCATGAGAGCACATTTGGATCCTTCGTCTGATGGCTCTTCCATCTTTATAAAAAAGAGTAGATAAAACAAATATTAAACAAACACCAGAAAATAACTACAAGAAACTAAAACCTACAGAATGGGTCATTGATCTGCACCTCAGCCTTTTCCTCAGTTTTTATGTCTCCTTTTTTTCCAGTCCTTCCTCCCTTCATTGACTCATCCCCTTCCTCCTCATTTTCCTCCTCTTCTGCTTGCTTGACCTCCTTCTTAGGCTGAAGAGGGGCAGTGCCATCTGAAGGAATTTGCTGGGAGGAGGCATCAGCACTGCTGACAGAGGCAGGAGTGGTAGCTTGGCCATCTACTGACAACGAACCCTTTTGAGACAACTGCAAAGGAAATTAAGAAACAAATTTAGATGGCATGTAAATGAAACTACAAAATATGGAGAAGAAAAATTAACCATAACTGTGTTATACATTCATTTGCACTTCATGAAATTGCAACATGCCATAAGATCTTTACGCTCACTTTTGCATGTTAGTAAACAAGAGACCTATTAAATTATTTGGGTGACAGAAGAATCTGCAACATTAATGCACACACTAACAAGCTAGTTGCTAGTTAACATAGCAAGTAATTTATGAAGTCCATATAATAAAAAATTTGGCCTTGCTGCCCAAATCATGTAAACTATTATCTAAATAAATGCTTTCACTCCTAAACATGGTCAACGATCTTGCATAAAACCAGACATCTCCATTAAGCAAGACTGTCATGTGTTTGAAGATACTGATTAAAGCCACTGTTGCAAAATAAAAAAAGAAAATTGAATAAAAAAAAAGATTGTTCTTAAATATTTAATATTATATATATATATACCTAGTATATAATTTGACACAAAGCCAATTGTGCTCAAGACCTGAGACCTGGACTCCATGGCTGAGGCATTACCATGGTTTTAGTTTGCTATCTTCTGATGATAGAGCCAATGCTTTCACAGATTTCACTGACAAGCATCCATGGCAGCTCTCCACTGAAAGTAATATAATGCGGACATGCACTGTCATTCTTTAACATAAATTAAATTTCTGATGTAGCAAGCTGCAGGATAGGAAAACTTACAGGAGTGGGCGGATGCTGGGGTACAAGAACAGGGTTGGGTGTTGCTGAAGATGTCCCTCCTAATGGTTGTTGCTGGTGCTGTATGGCTTTGTCAGAGATTGCAGGCTGAGGTAACTGCTGCTGACCGGCACCTGGAGCCAAAAGAGGCAGGCTGGGAGTATGGGGTTGGGGAGTCTGTGAGCCTGTGAGGCTTGGAGGTGGTGTAAGGTGTGGAGTGGGTGTGCGGCTGCGTGCTGGAGAAGGAGAGCTCTGTCGTACGGGTGGACAGTGCGGAAGGTTCATAGACTGAGAAGGTGTAGGCAATGGGGGTACACCAACCACACTGTTTGGCCCTAAAGAGCCCACTGAGCCCGCACCGCCCACACCTCCAGCTGAAACAGACTGGGCTAAAGGACTGCTGGCAGGAAGAGATGGTGGGTTGGACATGGGTCCCTGCTACAAAACCAAAAAACACAGAAGTGTTAGAGTACATTCATTAAATGTAAATAACACATATGATCACATTACTTCCAAAGAACATGGCAGGGCAGGGCCTTGTTATACATATTCATGTGTATGTGTCTGTTTGTGAGAGAAAGATATATGGTTTCATGCTGCATCTAAAATATTTATGAGGAGAAGCATCAAGGTCTTGTGTCAAACAATAACGAATTTCTAAGAAGACTGGAATACTCTGCAGCTTCATGATGCTCCTGTCCTGAATAATCAGCTATGGGGATGCATTTCTTATTGAAGCAGATAGATTAATGGTGCTTTGCCACTGCATGGTACCTACTTTAATTGACAAGGCAGTTGGCAAAAGACTCCTGCAAGAGCCTGGCAAAAAGGAACAAACAAACAAAAACTACACTTATCTGTCTGAACTAATGCATGGCTGAGCCGTGTTCACCCCGAAAAAACAAAAGAATGGTGTTTTGCACGGTCATTAACTAAATTTCAGCAGGGAACCATTGGAGTGGAAAACCAATCATGTACCAGGGACCAAAAAGCAAGTAGAACAGAGCAGAGTCTTAAAGATGAGAAACCATGCAGTGTAGAAGTACTCCCTTACCTGGGCCATACCACCCTGAGTCCCAGGCTGTGCCATACCAACAGGACCAGAGCCAAGAATAGGACTTGAACCTGGAAATTGGCCAGGTAGGTACTGATTCTGCATTTGACCTACATTCGGCGGTGCCATCCTTGAAGGGCCCATATTCATCTGAAGCACAGAAATATAAAACTTAAAATACATGAGCATCTGTTCACCAATTATTCTCAATGTCCATGTCCAATGCCTAATGCCATATGCAAAAGAACGACAGGAATCATATGTCCATAAAACAATTCTTTCCCACCAGATTTGGTTTCTCTGTTTTCTTTGTATTGCTCTGGACAGCCAAGGCCCAGACCAAGTTCATTTGTGAACTTGACCAACAGAGTTTTACTTTACTAGTTTATTACTTATTACTGCTGGCTGCATAGCACATTATGTGGCATGGTTACTGTGCCTAATGTGAAATAGGCTTAAGGTTACCATTATTTTCATCTCCTATGTGTGTGTTATATATGTGTTTGAAAAAGATAATTCATCCAAGGTGCTGTACAAGCAGCTGCAGCTGAGTGAGTAACTTTGCTGACCTGGTTGAGGGATGAAAGAGGTGGTGTAGACCTCTGGTTCATGGCTGGCATTTGATTAAATGGATTCATTCCTATTGAATAAGAGAGGAATATGTTATTTAAACTTTTAAACATTTGCAACCTAGAAGAAAATCTGCAACAATAATTTAAACACTGATTGCACTGACCAGCAGGGTTCTGCATCCTGCTCCCCATCTGTGTTGGTCCACTAGGACGTACTATTGACGGATCTGAGAGAGGGCCATCTATAATGAGGGGGAATGATTAATTAAGTGTAAGCTTAACAATGGAAAGTGCAGACAATTAACGATATCTTGGCTCAAAACTTAATTGCACTCAAAATAAAGCAAATATTACAGTGTTAAATAGGTGTGCTTGCATGCAAGAAGTGTGTGCAACTCTTAAGCACCAGAGTCTGGTATACTTACTTGGAGGAAGTCCTGTAGGTGGCCCTGGTGGTTGGACCATGCCAGGGGAACCCTGCGGCATGCCTGTGGGAGGCATTACACTCTGAGCTGACATCATGCCCTGCTTCTGCAGCCGTGTTCGGCGTTTCTCCTCCAGTTCCTTCTGGATCTTATAGATCTTTTCTGCCAGTAAGTGATAGTATTCTGCCTATAGGGGAATAAAACATTAAATAGAATGTGACACACACACACCTACAGGTACACCAAAAACTTTAAACAACAGTAGAAAGTATCTTTACCCTGTTATTAGCAGATTCATACATATCCCCCTCTACTTTACGAGCATAAGCCACAAGGTTCTCCATGCGCCGATCCTTCAGTGCAGCTGGGTCTGGCGTAGGGAAGATGGCTTGGACACTGTTGCCAGAGGGGAAAAAAAAAGAGAGGACACTGAAAGAGGAACCTACATATTGCATACCAAAAAAAGCACGTTTTGAGGGAGTTCTGTGCTTGTTTAATAACAGCTGGACCAGCCCTCGTCACACAAGGCAAGTAAGTTTACATACAGTTTATGTACAAGGTGGTTCCTTAGATCTTGAGTGATGTCTTCATGCCAACCCTTCCTCATGCCAGGACCAGCAGCTGGAGTGGCCACAGGCATGGAGCCCACATTGCCCATACCACTGTTGTCATTAATCAGACTAAAAGAAAAGGGGTGAGTGAAGTTCTTGTTATAAACGTATTTTGTAGAAAAAGTGATCCAAACATAAATAAAATGGAAACTCCATTCACAAACACAGATTATGGGTTTCCAGGAGTAGAACATGTTAGATACAGTATTTACTTACTTCTGAGAATTCATATTTAGATGCAGCATTGTATCTTGAAGAAGATTAGACTGCTGATTCTGAGACTGGACACCAACTGCACCATTCACACCAATGGGGTTCCCACCTGTAAAACAAGATTTTTATTTATGATTCTGCCATTGCCACATAATAAAAATTACATCTGTAAAGTGAGATAAAATATTTTTACCCATCGTGAGTTGCCGAGGTGTTTGCTGGGAAGGCTGGGAGGGCGCCTGGTTACCCTGGTAGGTGAGGCCCAGAGCTGCATAAGCCCTCTCAATGGAGCTGGGGTCTATTGGGCCTGGTGTGTTGAGATTGGGAGCACTGTGTGGACCTGGATTGGTACCCAAAGCAGTGCCTAAACCGACACTTGTTGAGCCAAGCAGGGCTGTAGAAAGGAAGAGACAGATGTGTCTACAAATACAGTCTACTTTTTAAAGTCCCTTTCAGGGTAACACACAGTTTTTCAGGCCAGTACCTGGAGGAGCTGTTGTGCAGACTCAAATGTCTGAAACATTCACCGAATTCTCTGCAACATTAGCTGCTCTACACACACCATGTCATGGTGAGTCAATGTTGGAGAGAATTCAGTGAATTCATGCCATGCCTCCTGTATGCACTTCAGACACCAACCCATGCCTAAATCACACTGAACATTTCCTGTAGCAAGACTGCATCTGGCACAGAATCTTCAGCTGTATGCTACATGTGTGAAAGCAAAACTCTGGAATATGTTCAGACCAGATACTGCAGACATTTTTTTCAGAGTTCATAGGTAAAAAGGGTTTCAAACACAGATAAGAACAAATAATTAGGGTAATCAGTATGCTATTTGCCCAACACAGAAAAAGGGAAATGCATCATCTGGTGGACTGATACACACACTCACACTGCTGATTCCTCTTGTCTCCTGCATTCTTCAGTGGCAGACAAACAGGGCAGTCGTGCCTCGTGCAGTTTTTCCAGTGCGAAATGATCTGTCTTGATGACGCACAGTGTGCCACTGCAAATTGGATTGACAAATGTTAGTTTATGCCTCCAATAACGTATTAGAAAGTAGTTCAGTTGAGACCTGCCCACTATAGCGTATATCACAAAGACCCATCAAGTGCACGAAATATTGAAAACACCATGCTTTCATTACTGTGGAATAAAAAGGCAGAGCATTTTAATAACATAGGGCTCTGTGTTTCAACTTACCCTGGCAGGACTTGCCAGCTTGGCAGTGTGTCATATGGTTGAGGACATTTTTCATGGTGCGGCAGTGGGGCAGGTTGCACTGGCGTACCTCCCCATTAGCCTGCTCCCTCCGTTGACACTTGTGTGCATGGAGCAGGAGTACCAGCTGCTGTTGTATGAGTTTGCGCTTCTCTGGATCAGCTGTTGGAGGGACACCTGCCACTGACGCAGGCCCAAGCCCTGCCTGAGCATTAGGTACCATTACAGCTTGAGATCCCGGTCCAGCACCACCTGCTGGGGACTGTTGGGGAGCCTAAAAGTAGGTGAGAGTGATGTTTTAGACATGAACATGAATCTCCATTTGTACTTTTGAGTGGGCCAATACAAAGCTTATCCCCTGTACAGGAAACAACTCCTAAACAGATTTTCTTGATTTGTTTTATTTGTTTGAAAAAACAAATCACAACTGAACTGTGCTTTAACTACACATGAATGCACATATCTATACGTCTAACAGATTTTAAATTAGTTTAAACATTTCTAACAACGTACTTTGCTATTCATGTGTCTTAAGGCCTTTTGGAACATATCATTTTTTTATATTTCTGATTATCAATATTCTAACCCTATGAATTTTTCTTCAAGCTTCACTGGGGTCCACATAGCCTAAACAGTTTTAGTCTTTCAAGCTCATTTAATTTAATTCAATATGAATCTCATCTACTTTGATTTCATTGATGTACTTCATTTGACCTACTGCAAAACATACTATAATCTAAGTAATATTACGATCTACTTACCATGGTTGGCATGCCAGGTATAGGCTGGGGTTTTTTGTCCATATTGAACTGGGCCAGGCTGTTGGGCATACCTGGTTTGTTCATGAGCTGCGGGGCCAGCCCTGCACCACCCAGACCCTGCCCTGTGTTCTGACTGTAGGGGCCTCCATAGGGGCCTGCACCTCCAATTATACCCATCTATAAATCACAAAGAAGGTTAAGGCAGAGGAATAAAATAAAACACCTTAAAATTGGTTTGGTACACATCTCACATCTGTAACATGAACAGTACTGCATTGTGATGTGTCTTTAACAGCAACAAAGTACCATCATCACTAATGGTTTCTTTTGCCATCTCTACTAACATTTAAGCTGGCCTAACAGATCTAGAAATTTAAACATTTGCAGAAGGCTGTGTTAAACCATGAGAAATGATTTGCTGAACATGTTTTGTCTGAAAACAAATCCAGTGCGAGAGAGATGTATGTACGTTGCTGTTCACAAATGCTCATAACAGTGCTTTCAAAATGCCAAGTGTAAAAAGGTTCATTTTGGTAGTCCTTTGTGACTGGATGAACAAAGATGATGGTTAAACCAGGTGTAAACAGGGTCTAGGCTTAATTAAAAAAGGCCCATGCTCCAGTTATGAAAGCAAGTTATTTAAACGTAGTACAATTATTTGCATACTCTAGCTTTCACAATGTAGGTATTAGTTAAGCATTCACCAAAAAAACTCAAGCAATTTGTCTATCAGCCACAGGCGTTTAGTAAAAGGTGGAAAGCCCATTTTAAATGTTGTCTACATCTTACATAGAGGGAAAAAAAAAAGTTTAAATCCCAGGACGCTAAGCATAAATAAAATTACTTCCAACTCAGGTGATAAGACCAAATATATATTTTTTACCTTGTTCAGTGCTCCTGGCTGCTGTGTTCGAAGTCCTCCCTGGCTTCCTGCTGCCTGCTGCTGCAATGATTCTGCCAGCAGGTTATTGCTGCTGCCCATGCTTGGATTGGGGTACCCCATTCTGGGTGAACCATTCATCAGCTGACTGCCCATCATGCCTTGCTGCTGAGGCATAGGCCCCCCAGGTTGTTGCTGACCATTGCCTTTCTGAGGTCCAAGCATGGTTCTGTTCATGCTGCCCACCATGCCAGCCATCTGTTGCTGCTGCATCAGGTTGGCCTGCTGTGGCGATAGGTGTTGCTGGCCTTGAGGTACCATGCTCTGGGCCCCCTGAGATGTGTTTAAACTTGCCAAAAGCCCTACAGAGGCCCCTGCTGGACTGCTTCCCTGCTGCTGAGGTCCTACAGGTGGTGCACCAGACCGGAGGAGCTCAGAGAGCTGTTTGTGCTTGGCTGCTGCATCCTGCCCGCCAACTCCTCCATGCATGCCTCCTGCCGCTCCGCCACCCAGGGTGCTCTGTAGCTGCCCCAGGTCTCCTCCGTTAGCTAAGCCCAGCTCTGAGGAGCTGATGAGCTCATCAGGGAGGTCATGCTCCAGGTCCAAGAGGGAGCCAAAATCTATAAAACATGGACAAATGTTACTGTACAAGTTGTTTCAAGATCCCTAAGAAAATACACTCATCACAATAAATATCTTTAAAAACAATTTCCATATTGGTGCATCACAAGCTGGAACTAATTCACAGTTAAACACAACAGAATGGAACAATCAAGCACATATCCAATGTCAGTTAAATATTCTGTTTATCTGACAAAGTAAATGTGTCATCAATTCTTTTAAATTATATATGTGAAAACTACTTCCATCTGCATTCGTATATTGAAACAATACCATCAAAGGATAAACAAAAATATTTTGTAATTTTAAATTATATGTCTTTATCATGAAAAGTTAAGAGGGACTGAAGTGATAATTACCATTGACCAGACAAAATAAGAAATTTTTCTACTTCTAAAAGCACTCAACTGTCCTTGTGTTTAATTACACCACATAAAAAAGCCTTAAATTTGCTTCGAGATTTTTGCCACTTTTAAATACTTATTTGCATCTTCTATGATTCTAAAGAAATTCCAATAGCAGTATAATACCAAATACATATATACATATATACACACACATATATAAGCATTACATTAACAGAAACGCCTTGCATTCACCTCACTGAGGGTAGAATGAAAACGTATGATATATATAGTCTACACAAAACATTCTCATGTATAATCTATATCCAGTAGTGCCAAAAATTGTTATTTTGATAACTGATGATACTGTACTCAACAATGTCAGCTCAGCACAGATTCATTTTTGCCAAGAAACACCAAAATGTGATTTAACTATAATGCAATTTATGATAGAAATATTTTGATGGTTTCATTTTTTTTAATGGAAACATCTTCAAGACATAAGAGCAACGTTTTATAAACAATGAGGCATTTTTTCAGAATGTTAATCAGTTTTGTTTGTCATTTTAGACAGCTCTACAGGGCTGTTAATTATTCTGGATACATCTTAAATTGTGATTTGTATATGGAACAAAAAAAATCTGACTGAGAACAGGAACTTCAACTTGTTTAGTGAATTCAGGTTTCAGATCTCAGGTGTAAGCCTCCTGTTTGAATAATATGTTAGAATGGTTTTATATTCCTTGCTAGAATAATTCACATATGACAGAGGAGAGTGTTACAGCAACAGACTAATCAGAAACTACAAAAACGATGTATGTAGTGTTCTATCCCTTGTTACCTTCTCCAAACACTTCGGACGCTATATTCTGTTACTTACAACATGTACACAACACAAGGAACGAAAATTAAAATTAAAGTTAAAAAATGCACCGTAAGAGAGAAAACACCAAGATCTGGGTAATGTTATAAACTGTGGAAAGATGCAGTTAGTGAACCACTCAACGAACAGTCACTAGACTTTAATAAATATAATCGAAAGAAGTGATGACTAGGATTGTCTGTCTGTCCACGCGTTTTAAACAGCACATCCCCTCTATTTTGGTTTCAATAGCCAGGGTTATTGTTCTTGTTATGGCTGAACAATCGAAAGGTGTTGCACACAGACGGGAAGAAAAAAAATGATCGAAGACAATCGGGTATTTGAACGAGCTAACGATAGCCGGACTAGCCCCACAATCCGTCAGCAGGGAGAAATGTGAAAAACATCACTGTACAATCAATGTTTTCTCACACAATCGATATAAAGTGTATTTTCGCGTTTATGTTTATTTTAATTAAGCGTGCAATGCGCTGCTTTCAGTTTTGTCTACAAAAAACCCGTAAATCTCAGATAAGTTAGCCGACTAGCTAACAATGCCAGAAGCACAGCAGGAGAGTCGGGTCGCATCTCAAATGGCTCCCCGCTCCCTCTTTAGTAAACTATGTAAGTTGTAAAATAAATATATTGGCTTTTTTCAATTAACCTAAGCGACGTGTATATCCCCTTATGTAGAAGAATCTCAAATACACTTATTTAATCCACTGTTTATGTTCAAGAGCCATTTTGTAAGCACTATGTAGTGCATCGTGTAGGGAGCGGAATCTATCTGGGACTTGGCCTCGGAGTTTGAGAGTGCGGCCTGAGGCTGCGGCGTTTAACTCGGTGTGAAGAGCAGCTAGCTGAGCAGCTAACAATATATTAGCTCCACAGTCATTAAAATCACACCCCCGCGTTGCCGACAACTAGAAAAACGCAAACACAAACTCAACAGCAGTCCTTAAAACAAAAACATTGAGTACGGCATGAGTTTTGTACGAAAAGCAGAGAAAGTATTAGACTACGAAGTTACTGGGGCTGAAAGTTGTATAAAAAGTTGACATGAAAACAAGCGACAATGCTAAAGATCTTTGTGGATAAAACAGCGAACGGAGCCTTGAATGTTGCGTTATTTCTTTAATGTGAAAACTTTCAGCGAACCGTTTGTCTTTCTCCAGTTATCTGAATAACAAAATCAAACAAATATAAAACAAACCGGATTCGGTTTGGGATATTTTATCCCAACTGTAAACAGATTTCGTCTCTAAATACAACGTTAATTAAGCAGCGAAGGACCGTGTCTTAATGTCAAGCCGAGTGAAATTGCGAGTAACGAAAATAACATGGCTATTTTTCACAGCTCAGGCGTTAGCTGCCTTTATTAACATACATTACTACTATATTAAAACCAAAACAAATACAGGGATTGGAGCGGGGACTGTCACATCTATACTTTAACTAATGTCGCAGTAATTTGAGAAATTGCTCTCTACATTCAGATACTCTCTAGATGATATCCACTCCGACACCGAGAGCTAATGTTGTCGCTAACAGACTACGGAGGCTTGGAGTTAGCTAGCCCCTGAGCTAATGTTAACGTTAAGGGGCAGAGCAGTAAAAAGCAGGAATGACAAGCTAAGCTAGTCCTATGTGCTCCGACGGCGTTAGCCTCCGTTTGCTAGCGACAGCGAAACAGAAAAAACATCAACACCATGTTCGGCCAAAACATGACAATATTAGCGGCCGAACAGACCCACAGCTGAATGAAATATAAATGTTTATTAACAGGGATAGCTATAAAGTTGATCTTTACCGTTTCCATCGCTGGCGGAGACTGAAAGTGCCGGAGAAGAGAGTTTAGGCCTCTTGGCTGAAGGCGGGCCAGAGTCCAGAACGTTCTCGGCCATATTTTTTAACGAATTAAAAAAATATATATATAATCCACAAAAGATAGGCGTCGTCGCCTATTCCGGTGAGCCTCTGTCTTCTCTTCGCTTTTTTAAAATCCGACTTTTCCCCCTCCTTTTGAGGGACGAAGGGGGGGAAAGTCCCGTGTACAAAATACTCCTCTTTCCTGGGTTCGCCTCTCGATTTCAGCTTCGGCGAATCAACCCCCTCCCCACTCACATTTTTTGTTCTTTATAAATTTCTGCGAGAAGAGGAGGAGGCAGGGGGAGTGCGAGAGAGGGAGAGAGAAGATAAAAAAAACAGAAACACACACGTACACAACTCCCGACCAACTCCCCGAGAGAATTAACCAAACGAACATGTTATGATTTTACATCCTCCTTTAGGAAGAGTGTTATTTTCAGGTTTGAAACCATCGCCGCGGAGCAGGGCCCAGATAGTGTCCAACTTCATTTTTATTAACACAAATATTCAGTGCCCGTGTACTGTTTATCTGGCAGGTTTATGATGGTCTTGGCTACTTTTTGCGTTTCAAATATATTACCCAAACATTTCCAAAACATGGTGGAGATGTTAGCATTTTACAAATGTTTTCATGCCATTAAATGCAACGAAGTGCTTCTTCATATTTCTGTTATACAGGACAAATATCAGTGCTGTCATAATATTTAATATGTCTTGTCTCTTCGTGCAAGTTTAAAAACAATATATTATCACCGTAATAGTAATCATTGAAATCTGTACAATATTTAAGAAAATGTATTCCATTTTTATTTTAGTTTCCAATTTTTCTAAAAACTTAACAAATATCAGTTACTTTTATGAATGCATAATTTATAACATATCTAATATGAAATATTCAAATATAATTGTATCACATTTGCTTCTTTTCAGTAAGGTTGAGTCTAAGTGTGTTGTGCCTTGAGAAAAGTGTGGAGTGAAGTTTTATACAAAGATTTTTTTGCGTAAAAACACTGCCTCTTTAAGGACATGAGCCATCATATCCACATTTTGGCAGAATTAATAATAATAATAATAATTGTGAGTTTTTGTGATTGTTTCCATCTGTAGAAAATTAGATCTATAGCATGACTCAGTTGCCCTGATGTTCATTCAGGAGTCAACATTAATTGGCAGCTATTGAGAAAAGAGGAAATTATGACAATGTAAAATGTTTCTTTTTTTCAACTGAGCATCATATAACGTCAAGCTAAATGTTTATTTTGTTTTAAAGATTAAAACTTTATATTGCAAGCTGTGAAGGATAAATATGAGATCACTAACAATTAAATGCATTAGGAATAGGAGTGAAAGTTGTCCAACTGTTCAAAGAGAACATTTTTCAGTGCACAGTTGCAAAGAATTGAGCTTTTTCACAATGTACCTTAGATGAAGGTAATTGTGAACATTTTCAGGGAGTCCTGTAGGGCAAGGTTAGAAATATCTGTGGAATGCTTGTGACCTTTGAGGCCTCAGACAGCAATGCTTGAGAAACCACCATGGTGCTGTGATCATTATAGCCATATTGGCTCACAAGTACTTTAAAAATTGTTGTCACTTAAACCTGTCCTCCACCTCATAGAGAAATTCATTCATTCATTATCTGTAACCGCTTATCCAGTTCAGGGTCGCGGTGGGTCCAGAGCAGGAATACACCCTGGAGGGGGCACCAGTCCTTCACAGGGCAACACACACAAACACACACACTTTTGAGTCACCAATCCACCTACCAACGAGTGTTTTTTTTTTTTTTTTGGACTGTGGGAGGAGACCGGAGCACCCAGACGAAACCCACGCGGACATGGGGAGAACACACCAACTCCTCACAGTCACCCGGAGCAGGAATCAAACCCACAACCTCCAGGCCCCTGGAGCTGTGTGACTGCGACACTACCTGCTGCGCCACCGTGCTGCCCCCTCATAGAAAAATGCAGCCTAAAATTCAGTTATACAATGAAAAAAGGCAAATGTCAATTCTATGCAGAAACATCCTAGTTCGGTGCCAACCACACAATATTGAGTAACTGCAAACATATGGTAAACATATATCTGTCCCAGCATTTCTATGTGCTTTGGAATTTGTGTATTAACTTGTCGGTGTAAACAACTGAAACATTCTTTGTATATTTGTCAGTTAAATAATATGAGTATTAACTAATGACAGAATTTTATTGCATTTAAAAATATAACCCAACATTTCTGGAAAGGAGGTTTGTAATTTCTTAGTTTTTATAGGGACAGTCTGTTTAAGGACAGTACTTCTTGATGCACTGTGGAACATTACTACTGTAGATTTTCATTGAAAATTGCATTAATGCCTGAACACCTGCCTTGCTGATTGCAGAAGTATCCCCTACCCAACACAAAATGCCATAAATATTGTTTTCTGGGCTAAAATCTCATGGTCTTTATTTTCCCCAAAATACACTTTGAAATGGGGTCTCTGTTTGGTCTGTCTGATTGGTCTGTATTTAGTTTAATGCAAAGAAAAAGGTCTGCGTGTGACTGCGACAAGGTAAATTTTGAATTTCCTTTGGAAATCAGTGTCCCAAAGTCTGGAGGAAGAGAGGAGAGGCACAGAAGCCACGTAGCTTGAGGTCTAGTGTAAAGTTTCCACAGTCATTGATGGTTTGGGGTGCCATATCATCTGCTGGTGTTGGTCCACTGTGTTTTCTGAGGTCCAAGGTCAATGTTGTCATCTACCAGGAAGTTTTAGAGCATCTCATGCTTCTTGCTGCTAACCAACTTTTATGGAGATGCAGATTTCATTTCCCAATAGGACTTGACACCTGCACACAGTGCCAGAAATACCAGTACCTGGTTTAAGGACCATGGTAAGGACCCTGTTCTTAATTGGCTAGCAAATTCGCCTGACCTTAACTCATTAGAAAATCTATGGGGTGTTGTGAAGAGGAAGATGTAATACGCCAGACCCAACAATGCATAAGAGCTGAATGCCACTATCAGAGCAACTTGGGCTCTCATAACACCTGAGCAGTGCTACAGACTGATCGCCCCAACTAAGTATTGAGTGCTGTACGTGCTCATGTTCAAACTTTTCAGTTGGCCAGTATTTCTAAAAATCCTTTTTTTTTAATTGGTCCTAAGTAATATTCTAATTTTCTGAGAAACTGAATTTGGGGTTTTCATTAGTTGTCAGTTATAATCATCAAATTAAGAGAAATAAACACTTGAAATATATCAGTCTGTGTGTAATGAATGAGTATAATATACAAGTTACACTTTTTGAATGGAATTACTGAAATAAATCAACATTTTAATGATATTCTAATTCTATGACCAGCACCTGTATTGTGGCTGTCCGAAGAAAAAATTCTTTCCAAAACAGCAACTTTACAGGACTTAATGGAAGTAAAAAGATTTTAGTTTTGGAACATTTCTATCGGTCCATTTATCATGAAACTTTCAGAAAATGTGTTCAAATGATGTAGTAAACTAAAAATCAACAGAAATTGAGACATTTTTTTCTATGGACAACCACGATATATAAAGTATAGAAGATATACATCCTATGGATTAGTGGAACAGAGTTCTCTGAAGTCATAGAGCATCATTCAGTATCTATGCAATGAGCTGGAATAGTGTTTATGATCCAGAACTAATCACCCAACATTAGTACATGACCCCACTAATGCTCCAGGGCTTAATGCCATCCTCACAGAAATGTTACAACATTTAAAGTCTTCCTAAGGGAGCAAAGGTAGATGACCTGTTTATACTCTGGATTTTAAATGAAATAAGGGTTTTACATATGTGTCCAATTAAAAGCCCTCCCAAAAATTGTCTAAATATAAAGCATGGTTGTAAATGAATGGATTTTAGATCGTTATATCGCCTCGCTGTTGTTCTCTTCTATTAAATGTAATTCCAAGATTTAAAAAACGTAACATAAAAATCACAAGTCCCTTTCATTTCACATTGTATTTTCCCTTTCCAATTGTGTTTGTTTTACATGTGTTTCTTTTTATATATTTATTTAGTTTTAAATCCTGGCCCATTCCAGCCTCTCTACAATGTCACCCCCTCAGTTCTGGGCCCTGACAACTTCAACATAAATCTGAAGATATTCAATAAACATACAACATCTCTGTATGATAACTCTGTAAGGATAACAAACATCCTTGATTTGTATTGGACTTAAGTAATATTCTAATTTTCTGAGATACTGAATTTGGGGTTTTCATTAGTTGTCAGTTATAATAGTCAAATTAAAAGAAATAAACCCTTGACATTTAGCAGTCTGTGTGTAATAAAGGAGTATAATATACAACAAGTTTCACTTTTTGAATAGAATTACTGTAATAAATCAACTTTTTTCATGATATTTACATGATATATATATTTTTTCAATTACTTGCCTTTATTTTAATGGTGACACTGTGGCACAGCCAGATGACTATAAAAAGTTTGGTGTGTTCTCCCCATGTCTGCATGCGTTTCATCCACTTGCTCTGGTTTCTTCCCATGGTCCAAAAACACACGTTGGAATGTAGAAAGGAACTCAAAAGTGTCCATAGGTGTGAGTGCATTGCTCTGTGAAGGAATGACGCCCCCTCCAGGGTGTGTTCTCGCCTTGCGTTCAGTGGTTTCGGGTAGGCTCCAGGCCCATTGCGACCCTGAACTGGATAAGCGGTTACAGACAATGAATGAATCTTTATTTTATGATGTGGGTTGGGGGTGTTAAGTTTTTTTATACACCTAAAGTGCAGGGGTTGTGTACATAGGGTAAAACAGACAGGGATTATGGATTACCAAGTTTAAGTAAACATACTTAAAAAGAACTATTATAAATTAGCAGGACACAAGCAGACTGGGAACTGCTCTGCATAGCCCCACTCCATTTTTAATTGTGTTTTTGTGAATTTGTGTATTAACTTGTCAGTGTAAACAACTGAAACATTCTTTGTATATTTGTCAGTTAAATAATATGAGTATTAACTAATGACAGAATTTTATTGCATTTAACAATATAACCCAACATTTCTGGAAAGGAGGTTTGTAATTTCTTAGTTTTTATAGGGACAGTCTGTTTAAGGACAGTACTTCTTGATGCACTGTGGAACATTACTACTGTAGAATCATGAAAGCTGGCAGGATGCATGTGAGGTCTGCAGTTCATTAGATGTTTAGTTTCAAATTAAATTACAAGTTGTCACTGTTCCTCTGAGAGAGTTTTAGTAGGCCAGATATTTCTGAAAAGATTCACTAGTGTGCCAAGTTTTATCTATTTATAGATGATTTTTACTCTGATGCACTATAGAGTCCTAGAAACTTGACAACCCTTTCCAAACATAAAACATAATATAAAGGTATTATTGTATCAAATTTTATAAAAAATGTAACTGTATGTAAGTAATGTTTACATTATAAAGGGTTGGTAGTAATCTACCTAGGTTTGTTTAACTAAATTCATCCCAATTTTCAAATATATTTCAAGCAATTACATATTAATCACATTAAATTTTCTTCAGAGGGCCATTCAGGTTTTTGTGTATACATTTATCGTTACACCTATATAACATCTTTCTAGAAACCCAAGGACGCTTTACAGTCAACACTGCTATTCCAATCACTCCAAACATTCACAAACACTTGCGAGAAGCAGCAGCTTAACGCACACAGCATACTCTCAACCAGCAACAACCGTCCACCTGGAGGACTGCATCAGGCACTAGGGTTTCACCCAGGATAGAGTGCCAATCCATATATGGGCACACACACATTCGTTCACACACATACATTCATTTACATACACACTCATTCACTTACACCAGGACAGTTATTAGAGAAGCCAGTTCACCTAACCTCCGTGTTTTTTGGACTGTATATATACTAAATACATACATTTGTCCTATTTTATATTTTATTTGAAGATCTAAAAATTAAATTTGGCATTTACAAAAAAGAGAAGAAATCAAGCGGGGCCAATATAATTCAATGGAACCCTAATTTTTGTAGTAACTTTTGTAGAAAACAAACTATAAGTTCATTTGTGAATATGTCCAACTCAAATATTTCAACCTCTAGCCTAGTAATCTCATCCAGTCCCGAGAAAAAACCAAATGCTTTTTATAAGCGGTTATGTGGCACTGAACTAAACGCATTATCTAAACCATGTTGGTACATATATTCTTTCTGCTGCCTGAATTTGATGCCAGATTATACTGCTATACCCCAAACAACTTTCAAAATCAGAATTTCCTGACTGTTTAAAATGTACAATTGCCAGAAGAATGTTTCCTTCTTGTGGGATCTGTGATTGAGAGATTTTCTTGTGATTTTCTTGTAAACTAAATATCATAAAATGTTCTAAAGTCATTTGTAGCCTCACACCATGAATATTGAAATTAAAATCCAGTATTTTATTTATCTATTGTTTTTCTGTAATTGCTTTATCCTGATGTATGCCTGGGTTTGCCTTATGAATTGTGAATGCAATACATGAATGGTTTAACAGTTGTCAGAATTCAGAAGGCTTCAGCTGGGGGAAGACCCTTTTCTTATAATTCCTCTGTTATGCCAAGGTGAACTGAATGCATATGCCAGCAAATTCACCTATGTGATCCAGTGCATAGCTAAATGGGATATAAAAAACAGACCACTCCTAGCTGCAGCAACATTATATTGTTATATAAATAGGAAAATGTGCATGGCAATAACTACATATCTCTTAGGGAAACATTCTGTATGATGGATTATCCCTTCATATGACCTTGCTGGATAAGCTCAAGCATCAAGTCTGGCAGCTGCTGCTTTAACAGTGGCAAGTCCTGTTTGACTTCAAAAAAAGACAAAGAGCTAGGTCTGCAGCCATAGTAGATACATTGGTTCTCAGGGCATGAACAGGGAACAACTTGAGTGGTCTGGGGTCAGACCTGTCTATAAAAATGGCATAGATTCACAAAGGCAAGGTCATCAACCAAAGGCAGAAAAGCTTTGGGCAGTCTCATCACAAAAAACAACATTCAAGTCCTCTTGCAGAGGGGACTAGCAAAATTTATGCAAGTCACACCTCTACACAAGTGGTAAGCAAAAAGCCATTTTCAAGGAAAACCACTTCCAAGTCCAAGAAAATGCCGTGTAGTAGTATGGCTATGTCTGTGAGTACTCAGTACCCTGAGGAGGCACTTAGTGTCATCAAAATAGGTCAGCATTAAATATTTGGGTAAAAAAAGGGCTTATTACATGTACCTGTAATGATCTTTAGGACCAGAGAAATGATAAAGAAATAACAGGAGCAAAATAAATAAATAAATTAATAAAAATCCTTGTGTTCACCAGGGTGACATACCCTTCTTTGTTGATTGAGCAGAATAACTTTGTAGTAAGTAGCATACAGAAATCATTACTTTTAGGAAATAGTTCAGCCAACGAAGGCCAAGTAAAAGCTGTTTGGGCCAGTAGAGTAGTGTTCCTCTGGACAGAAGAGATTTTAATTCTTAATAGTATCTTGCAGCATGCACAGAATTCCATGCTGTAGTGACCATAAAGTGAGACCTGAGAAGTGGCTGCCAATAAAATCTGCAGCCTTTTACATTGGACTAAGAACTCGGAGGTCCAGTACTACACTGCCCCACTATGCAATATCCTGGTCATAAAAAAAACAACAACAACAAAAAAAAAACCCATCACATTAAAAGGGGCAGGCAACAGTAGGATTGTACGATACGTCTGGGGATTGAAATTCTGTCAGTACGGTCAGTCAAAGTGCTTCATCTGGTGAAACCACTGACCCGCTTTCCACATTCCGTCTTCTCCTGAGGTGCAGTATGTTCTTTGCCAGACAGGTAGTTAAACAGCATGTTGGTGTATAAGAACACTATTGCGGGGACATCCAAACCCAGCTTATATTTTCTACTGAGGTCTTGTGTGCAGTGTGCTCTCTGCTTCCACTGAAAACAGGCTTCTGGGATAGGACCAACCAGGGAAGGTTTCCCTCTTTTGCCTTTAGCAGAAGGTCAGCAGCAGCAAGAAGTCCCAAGGCCTCACTTGTTCTTTTATGGAACCTCTGCAAGCTCTTGGTTTGGCATTGTGTTTTAGTCGTGGGAGTGGGAAGTGTGTTGGCATTGTGCACTTCCAAATTTGTTAGGATTTTTCTGCAGATTACTAGTGGAATTATTTCATTTCAGGCAAGTAGAGCAGTGCATATAAGCTTTGGAATACAAAGTTACATCTAGAAGAAAGGAGCAGCATGAGATTATCTGCTGAATAGTGAACAGTTGTCATCAGTAATATATGTGAGCTGTTTGGCCATTCAGTGAACACATCCATTCCATAAGCAAGCCCTAATATAAAGCCCTGAAAACTGTGTTCAATCACATTCACAAAGGAATGTGGGACTGAAAGAACACTGTCCTCCTCCCTCACTCTGCAGCTTGCCATTGAGAAAGGCACCTAAGACCAAACATCTTCCCAGTTGATAGGGATGGCTATAGGTTTGTGGGCCCTTAACGTATTCTTTCTTTATTTATACTTTCTTTATTTAATTTTTCACTTACTGTATTTATTTTGTTTAAAGCCAGAAGTGCACTGAAGGAAAGAAATTCCTTATTCTTTGTATTATTTTATTATATTTTTCAACTTGAACAAAAGAACAAGTTTGAAACTGTTTACAATATCTGTTGTGGTGTGTTAATTTTTTGGTATTGTGGTTTGTCAGCTCTCTAACCTCAGAAGATTGTTTTAATTAGCTTTTAGTTATATTTTTTTACACTCTTTATTTAAGAAAAAACATAGAGAAGTGCACTGAAGGGAAGAAATTCCTTATTTTTTGCATTGTATTATTGTACTGTTCGACTTGAAAAACAGAATAAGTTTGAAACTGTTTACAGTATTTGTTGTGGTGTGTTAATTTTGTTGTATTGTGGTTTGTCAGCCCTCTACCTCAGGACATTTTGTTTCAAGTATTTTTGAGTGATATTTTTTACACTGTTTATTTAAGAAAAAAACAGAATTGCACTGAAAGGAAGAAATTCCTTATTTTTTTTATTGTTTTTCCTAAGAAAAATTCTGTTTGAAAATAGAAACAAAGAAAGAAAGAACTAGAAAAGATGTCTAGTGAGGGGAGAATATTTATTTTATTTTTGTATTGTGGTTTCTCCTTTTCTACCTCAAAAAGGATTTATTTTCCTCATGTTAAGGCAAACTTTGTTTTGTTACTGTTTCATTTTAAAATGTTGATTGTGATAATAAAGAATTTTCCGACACAGAAGCATTTTTTGGGCGTAATACTCAGGAGACTGCGACCTCTTTTGGTTTGGAGGGGCAGCACCTTGGGTGTATGCAATCATTCATTGTATTTGATCTTTGGCCATTTCTGCTGTGTTCATCCATGTCAGAGTAATTAATGGCATTCTGTTAAAAGACTGAGGAACCAAGGGTGACACTAGAGCCTTTTCACTTTCAATGTGTTAAGACATTAGAGGCATAATGGTACTTTTATTTTCGACACGTTAGGTAAATGTACTTTGTACATTTATTCAAATGGAGATCTACAACGAGGACTTCTACTTTTACTGGAATAATATTTTACCTTGAGTAACAGTACTTTTACTCAAGTGCACAGTTTGAATTCTTTGTCCACCACTGTTACAGTCGGACCACTGCATATACAATCACTTACAAATTTAATGTATTATACACATCTATATACACAAAGAGTTGGATCCACCCGAAATGCTGTTTTCTTTTTGCTGATGACAGCTCTTAAAGTAAATAGAAAATAAATTGTGATTATTTCAAAGCTCAAGCGACTATACCGTAAAGACGAAGAGCTTACAACATAACTTCACTAAATTAATAAGGAAAGTAAAAATTTAGGTTCCACCGAGATTTGAACTCGGATCGCTGGATTCAGAGTCCAGAGTGCTAACCATTACACCATGGAACCGCTATGAAGTCCACTGAGAGATTATTATTTTTAAATAACTCATATTAATATACACATACACACATACGCACATACATATACATATATATATATATATATATATATAATTAATGTTTCATTTCTGTGTCTTATATAAAGTTGTTTTTTTCCCCATGAAAGCTGAAATACGGCCATATAGACTTTGAAACAGCGGTTAAATTCATATACCGTATTGCCTCTCTCCGCTGGATGGCGGTAATAAATGAGGTCTTAATACTTTCAGTCCTCAATCCGCAAAGAAGCGGGAGAAATCTGAAGAAGGACCAGTGTGGATGAATTATATATAGGTGGGGAGACACTATTATTTGTGAAGTATTTTCTGTTCTGTTTTATATGTGTTTCTTTATTGGCATTTTTTGCTTTAACTGCGAATTTATATCACACGGGAGGCCTTCCTTGATGTGCAAAGACGGGTGATTTTGAACCCGAGTGGTGTGTTTTCTGTATTATGAAACATGTAGGAGATTCCGCGTGTACACTTCAAGTAAGGCCGTAAAGGGAAAATAAATCTCAAACATTTCGGGCGAAAAAACAACGACAACACATCTGTAACGTAGGGCAGCATACAATTATTGAGAACACAAATGCATTAAAAAGAAGATAAAACACGTGCACTGAATGTTGACAAAAACGAGGAAGAAAAAGTTTGATGTGGAACATGGAGGGGACACAAACAACAGAAAGCCGAATACATTCAGTTGGAGCACATACATTAAGGCTGACACAAAACCACCGAACATACGTTGAGGGAGAGCACAAATGAGCTTTCCAGACAAAAAAAAAAAAACAACAACAAAAACACGTATCTCTTTTTACATTGACGTCCATTAAAAGTAAAATTTTTGTGTCTCCTGTAAAGTTACTATTTTAGGGATATGTGTTAGTATGAAACATTAAATTTACACAACAGCTTTGAGGCACAACATGTGCTATTAAAACTCTAGTCGTGTTCTTCTTAATGTTCTTGAGTTCCTCCCTCATGGCCACTGTAGTGTATATTTCTGCACCTTATGTGTGCTAATATATTTTCCAACTAATAATCATCTATCCATTATTTAACAGGAGCTGTTTTTGGAAGATCTGTTGAAGACCAAAAAAAAAAAACCCTGAAAAAAAACACTGATCTCTGTCTGACCAAAAAAACCTGAGAATATGCCCAACTGCTGTGCAGCATATGGATGTGGAAAGACACACAAGGACAATGTTACTATGTTCAGATTTCCCAAGGACACTGATGAGTTTTGCAAATGGGAAAAGCAGGTACAGAGGACTAGACGAAAATGGTTTGCCAAAGGCTTTTCTTTTTTGTGCTCTGAACATTTTAGCAAGGACTGTTTTGAGCCCAGATCTGCTGCAATGGCCAAAGCAATGGGGTTCAGGGGACTCGAGCTGAAGGAAGGAGCTGTTCCCACAATTTTTTTCCGGCGAGCTTGCAGTCCAAATAAAAAGAAACTAGTTGTGTTCACAGAGCCTCAGAACCATGACACAGTGAGTACAAGTAACTTAGCTCAAAGACACAGCAAGCAAAAATACTAATGTGTTCACAAGTTCATGGCCATGCCACAAAACTAAGATGATTTTATGTCATGACACATGACAGACCTGTCTAGACCTGACTAGTTACACTGCAGGTACAGGAGGTTCATATTCAGTAAACAGCTACAATGTTTTATAGTGACTTTTATTATACAGGGTTTACAAAAGAGCCATCCATTTAAAGAGATTATTCCACTACACCAGTACTTTTATTAAAAAAAAAAAAAAAAGAGAGAACACTGGTGTGCGGGCATAGCTAAATGGAGCCCAACCAAGTAGTGTCTGAGACTGAACTATATTTTGAACAAGATTCAGTACAACGTAATGCATTATAAACAGATGTTTAGGAACAGTCCAAGAAAATCTTATATATTGGTCCTTTAGAAATTATTTAGATTTATTTTAGTGCTGCTACATATGTAAATGTGATTTTTCATCTTTTATATCGCCATGTATTTTTTGTTCTCTATATGAAGTCAGAGTATACAGGGGCTCCTTTGGATGCAGACCCTGAGGCTGAAGAAGAGCAGGAAGAGGAAGAAAACTGTGAACGGGTGCAATCTGATGGACGTAGAAATCAACCAGGTACAGATGAAGTAAATTTTTCTAGTAAGTGTAAGCTAATGAAAATAAAAAAATATGTTGAGCTAAAAAAATTATTTATAAAATATAAAAATTATTTCCTATTCTTTCCAAAAACATTTACTCAAAGCATATGGATGCTCATGCTTTTTGTGTGTGTTTTTGTCTAACAGTACAAGTGTTTTGTAGATGTTGGTATAACTTTCTCTGTCATTGTTGTGCAAGAAGCTTGCTAGCTTTCATCAAGGGTCTTTTAGCTCTGTAAAGGAATCTGCACATAAAAAAATATTTTGTGTGAACTGGTACATGGATTTTGATCTAATCCCCATGATCTTGGTGTCAAAACGTACTCAGAACCGTGCCAGTCAATAATTATCAAAAATATCTGGAACTTTCAAATCAAAATGGCCACCATATGCAAATGATCCTGTACTATTAATGGCATGTTTTATTTTAACTCCTGTATACTTTACTCAAATCAGATTAACATTCAGACATTGCTTTAAGACATTATCCTGATATAGCATGCATATGCTGGTGCATAAAATATTGTAGCTATAATGTCTAGTTATGTCTTTTTGGCAGTTACTTAAGGACAGCTTGATACTGGCAAAAGGATTTATGTCGTTGGCCAATCAGAATTCAGCAGGTTTTTGACAGGCTTAACAATGCCCAATAATCATGAAATTTGAATGTCCATGGACACACTTTGTAAAAGCCTACAAAGTTTTGTGTTGGTAGCCACAAGGGTGCGCATTTCATGTTTTTAACCTTAAAATATGGAATATATATTATGAACACCACCTTGTTTCTACATTCACTGTCTATTTACTCAGCTCTACTGACCACAGGAGCAGTTTGTAGTTATAAACTGCCTCTTGTTCTTCATACCTTGAATGCTCCCTTTCACCGTATTCATCAATGGCCAGGACCCCTACAGAGCATATATGTTGTGGGTGGTGGAGTTTTTAAATCTGTGTCAGTGCTGGACTGAGAATAGTCCTAAACCAAGAACATTCAGCCGGCATCACCCTGTGTCCACTGATGAAGGATTAGCATCAGACAAGCTACTGTCACTGACATTATATCTACAAGGTGGACCAATGAGGTGTGTATGTTTAACACATTATACAGTGAATAGACACAGTGATTTAAGACTCCAGCAGCACTGCTGTCTCTGACCCACATATCAGTACAACACACACTATCACCACCTGATGGCAGTGGTGCACTGAGAATGATCCACTGCCCAAATTATATCTGCTAAATGCAGGTCCACTGGAAGTCTCAATCATTGAAGAACGCACAAAACATACACACACAACACCCAACAAAACTGCAATGGCATGTAAGGCCTTATACTTGCAAATGTAAGCAATACCCTCAAAACATTCAAACCATTCAATGTTTTATGAACAAAACCCACTTCCCCATCCCTCTCTCAAATCAATCAATCAATCAATCAAATTTTATCTATATAGCACTTTTCACAACAAAAAGTCGTCACAAAGCAGCTTTACAGAGATCCGGGTCCAAGCCTCCTATGAGCAAGCCAGGGGCAACAGTGGCAAGGAAAAACTCCTTCAGCACACGAGGAAGAAACATTGGAAGGAACCAAGACACATATGGGGAACACATCCTCCTCGGGTCGACACTGGAGACACAGCAGAGAACAGAAGTAAAAGTGAACTGATGACAGATGAAATATGAATGAAGAATATATAAAGAGGAGATAAAATATAGATACAATATAGAGATACAGGAGATAAAACAGCACGGCCAAGCATGATAGTGTAGATGAGACAAGGCCGGGATTTTGTACAGGACACGGGCTGGATCAGGGCAACACCTGGAAAGCAGCAGGACATCTCAAAGTATGAGAGAGACAGGAGAAAGAAAACCAGACAAAGGGAACAAATAAAAATACAGAGGTTAGTAGGTTCATGGTAAAGAATGGGTGAAATTGCCCTGCGAAAAAAGCTTACATGGGTCAGGCAAGAGAACCCAAGCAACAGACAACGTGTTGGTGGTTACCAGAACCTAACTAAAAAAGCTGTAGCTATGATAGTATGACAGGGTTAATACATTCATTAATTAATTCATTCATTATCTGTAACCGCTTATCCAGTTCAGGGTCACGTTGGGTCCAGAGCCTACCTGGAATCATTGGGCCCAAGGTGGGAATACACCCTGGAGGGAGCGCCAGTCCTTCACAGGGCAACACAGACACACACATTTTCACTCACACCTACGGACACTTTTGAGTCGCCAATCCAGGGTTAATACAGAGCAGTGATAATATGAAAACCAGCTTGAACACCAACAGAGAAGGAATGACCTGAAAGTGAGTGATTAACCAAAAGCTTGTTTGAAAAGGTCAGTTTTTAATCTAGATTTAAAGATTCAGAGTGTGTCTGAGCCCTGAACAGTAACCGAAAGGCTATTCCAGAGTTGAGGAGCTTTGTGAGAAAACCTGCAGTGTTTTTCATAATGCGAGGAACTAAGAGTAGATGGGCATCCTGTGAACGAAGTGTACACGACAGGTGATAAGGTATGAGAAGTTCAGTAAGATAATGCGGGCCTAAACCATTTAGAGATTTATAAGCTAAGAGGAGTATTTTATAGTCAGTATGACATTTTATGGGTAGCCAGTGTAGGGACGAGAGAACTTATGGTCAAATTTTGGTCAAATTTTCTAGCTCTAGTGAACACCCTGGCTGCTGCATTTTGAACTAACTGAAGCTCGTGTAACGCTTTGCACGAGCTCCCTGCCAGGTGCACATTGCAGTAGTCTAGACGTGAAGTTATAAAAGCATGCACTAGTTTGCATCTTTTAAGGATAAAATATGCAGAGTTTTGGCAATATTGCGTAGGTGGAAGTTTGACAGTATTGGATATGTGGGTATCAAAAGTGAGAGTCGATTCAAAGGCTACCGCTAAGTTTTTAATGATGGTACTGTGTTTTACTGTTGAATTATCAAGATTAATAGCAGCATTTCTGAGTGAATGTTTCTGAGTGTCTGTACCTAGTAACAAGACCTCGTTTCTATCAGAATTTAACATGAGAAACTTTTGCCTCATCCTGTATTTCATTTCAGTTAGACATTCTGTTATTTTAAGTAGACAAGCAACATCATTAGGTTTGGCTGATATATACAGTTGTGTCATCAGCATAACAGTGGGATTGAATACCATGCTTACGGATTAGTCTACCCAGTGGCAGCATGTATAGTGTGAATAATACAGGGCCAAGCACAGACCTTTGTGGAACACCATATTTAACTAAAGTATGATTAGAGGATTTATTATTCAGATAAACAAATTGATAACAGTCAGATAAATAGGATCCTAACCAAGAGAGGGCAGATCCTTTTATTCCTACCAGATTTTCCAGCCTATCGAGAAGTATGGTATCAAATGCTGCACTAAGGTCAAGCAGCACCAGAATAGAGATATAGCCTTAATCAAGTGAATGGAGTAAGTCCTTAGTTACTCTTGTTAGAGCTGTTTCTGTGCTGTGATTTGGTCTAAATCCAGACTGAAAAATGTCATGAATGTCATTGTTTTGTAGGTAAGAACACAGCTGCTGTGACATGACTTTTTTCTATAATCTTAGCAATAAAAGGGAGGTTTGATTATGGGTCTGTAGTTTGCGAGCACAAGAGAGTCAAGGTTGGGTTTTTTAATAATTGGTTTGATTACTGCTAGTTTCAGAGGTTTAGGTACTTATCCAATGTTGATGGATGAGGTTATTATTGTGAGCAATGGTCTAATGACTTTAGGTAAGATCTGTTTAAATAATTGTGTTGGTATAGGATCCAGTAAGCATGAAGTTGATTTAGATGAGCTAATTAAACTAAGAAAATCACTTTCATTGACAGAACTGAAGTAGTCTAAGTGCACCTCAGAGCTGGCAGGGTGTTCACAAGTACCGAATGCCACTTTGGACTGATTTTGGATTTTGAGGCGAATGCAATCAATTTTATCATTAAAAACCCCATAAAGTCATTACTACAGAAATAAGAGGGCACAATGGAGTTAATTTCCTTTTTGTTGCTAATTAGATTTGATACAGTGCTAAAAAGGAATCTAGGGTTGTCTTTGTTGTTTTCTATAAGAGAAGAGATTTGTCTTTAGATAGAAGTGATTTGGCTTTAGATAAGGCATGTTTGTAGTCAGTGAGGCTATGCTGTCGTGCAATTTGGAAACATTCTAGTTTTGTGTGTCTCCATTTACGTGCATGGTTACGAGCAGCCAGTTTTAAGGCACAGTTGCTGTCACTGTACCATGGAGCAAGCCTTTTCTCTCTAAATTGTTTGGTCTTGACTGGTGCAACACTATATCTAGGTTTGTACACAGCAAAGTTTGTAGGTTGTTTGTAATGAACTTGAGGTCATTAGGGTGAGTTGGAAAAGAAATGGTGGTAAGGTCTGGAAGGTTATTGATAAAATCACTAACTGTTGATGTTATAGTGCGCTTTCTAATATAGTGTGGCTGTGGACAGATATCAAAGTTTAATGCAATTTCATATATGATTAGATGGTGATCAGAGATGGTCTCATGTAGTGAGAGATTGGATAGATTCTTTATCTCAATGCCCCTTGTTAACACTAGGTCCAATGTGTGTTTGCATTGATGAGTGGGCCCAGTAACATTCTGAGTGAACCCTAGCGCATACAAAATTGATTCAAATGCAGTTTTAAAGTGGATCATGATCATTCTCAAAGTGAATATTGAAATCACCAACAATTAAGGCCTTTTCTGAAACTATAACTACACTTGAGAGAAAATCAGCAAATTCACAAAGAAATTCTGTATAAGGGCCAGGAGGATGATAGATTGTGATGAGCATAAGAGTGTCTCCTTTTTGATGCAGTAACTTTAAGAGTAAGCACTTCAAAGGATTTAGTGTCATAACCAGATTTTTGTGTTGTGTCTGTGGTAGGGTCATAAATTGTGGGCAACTGTAATAGCTGAAGTCAGGGGGAGTGGACTCATTTAGGGCAATGTATTCATTGGGTTTAGCCCATGTTTTGCAGAGACATAATGCATAAAGTTTGTTATCAGCAATAATATCACTGACAATGAGGGCTTTTAGATGCTAGAGATCGTATATTTAAAAGCCATAATTTAATGCTAGAAGTGCTGAAATATTGCATTCGCTGCAGTGCCTTGGTGTTAATTCTAATTAGGCTGTTAAAACTAATTTTTGGGCGTCTGTGATGGCGCTCCATCCAGGTGCAGGCGTGTAGAACCGCCGTGGCAGAGGAGCCGGAGTGGCCACGGCCACGTAGGAGGGGTCGCGGGCTGCCTTCTCCCGGGTCTCGTCTTCTCCCGCTGGAGCTGCGTCTACTTCTCCAGGTGACGCTGAATCCGGTGACCCAGCTGCTTGAGCTCTGCACCGAGCTCAGAAAGGGCTCGTTCCTCAGCAGGCGCTATGAAGAGAAAAAATAAACAATGAGTAATAATATGTATGAAAAAACATTGAATTTGGAGCATTTTGTTGATTTGTAGGATTTTGTTGTCCACAGAGATGCACACAAACTACACCTACCCAACAGTTTTGTTGTCTATAGCTGTTATGGTTTCTTCTGCATACTCATTTGTTTAGGAGAAAAAGAATAATAAATAAAGCTGCAAGCGGCGATTTAAGGGTTCATTGCAGTCTATGTGTAACTTTTGCTTACATTTGCAAGTACAAGGCCTCATATGCCATTGCAAAGTTATTTGGTATTTTTCGTATATGCAGTATTTCTAAGTGTGATCTCTCTGTGGGCCTCTCAGTCAGCGTTTGTGCAGAAGCAGAGAGTGGAGCAGAATAACTTGGACGTTATTGTGAGTGGTCAAGTTCATGTTTCCACATATCACATGCTATGTTCACAGGCCATTACAAAAAATTTCCACAGTAAAATTTCTTCATCTTCAAGATATCAATAGTCTGTTATATTGTGTCTTTAGTGAGCCTTTCAGATTTTTGAGACACTGAAAATAAAGAGATAATATCTGTAGTTTTTCCACGGTATGGAAGTTGTGTTCGTATTTTGCCATCTAGCGGCGAACAGAATGAAACTAATGCAGCTTTTAAGGTGAAAGAGAAAATGCTAATGAATCGATTGCTCATGCTTTGTATCCCGGATTTGTACTCTGAATTTTTTGTAAATCGTATTGTGGTATCTGAATTTCGTCTACCGAATTTGAGCAACTTCAAAATATATTGTTTGAATTTTTTTGAGCTTGAATATTTTTATCTGAATTTATTAACCGTGAATAATAACAGTGAAAACGTGTTCTTGAAATGTCATGAGTTCTATTCAAGAGCAATTATATTCAGATGCATAATTTCAGTGCAAAAAATACAGTGCTATAAATTCAAATGTGGTAATATTTCAAAGTCTGATGAGACAGATTTGCTTCCATAGATTGTAAATAAACGTCTAAAGGACTATATAAACAGCAACAAACAGCAAACAATTTCAAATCGAGCATGTGACCAGTCACCACAGTGAATATCAGATGACAAGAGAGCCCATACTCAACATAGACCCCTTCCCCTACATTCTCTTTGCATCTACCCACAGAGCTCACACTCTCAGTAACATCCAAGTTATTCTGCTCCACTCTCTGCTTCTCCACAAATGCTGACTGAGAGGCCCACAGAGAGTTCACACACAATTTAGAGAAATACTGCATATACGAAAAATACCAAATAACTTTGCAATGGCGTATGAGGCCTTGTACTTGCAAATGTAAGCAAAATTTACACATAGACCGCGATGAACCCTTAAATCGCCACTTGTAGCTTTATATGTTATTCTTTTTCTCCTAAACAAATGAGTATTCAGAAGAAACCATAACAGCTACAGACAACACAACTGTTGGGTCGGTGTATTTTGTGTTCATCTCTGTGGACAACAAAAATGACACCAATTGGTCAATGGGTGGGAGCTATAATGTAGCTAAATGTGTTTTGCCTCATAACTTCTAAACACTGGTAGAATGAGACAAAATTCCAAATTTCCCCGATTCCTTTTGTGCAGACAAACAACTTTGCCACTTGGACCATATGTCTGCCTAATTTAAAATTTGCTAATTTTCATTAAATGCAAAACCTACTTTTGTGAACATGTCCCTGGATTTTGAAACTAGATTCTAGATCTTGGTGTCAAAATGTTCACAGCAGTCTGAAGTTGAATAATTATTAACATATTTCAACATTTTTGGATATGATGGGCACCATATGCAAATAAACATCTCCTGTGATTTGCATACTTTATTCAAATTGAAAGAAATATCAGAGTAGAATGTCAAAGATGGTGCACAATGTCCTATAGGGTGCGCTGTAATAGCTAGGTAGCTGTTTCTCAGCATCCGAGAGTTGGATAATGCTGTTGTCATGCATTCTGCTTCTGTGGGTGATGCTATAAGTGGGGAACTAGGAACATCACAATACGTGCAAAATTGTTAATTTCATTGGCCAATCAGATGTCAGCTGCTGTTTGACATACTTAACGTTGACCAGTCGTCAAGACCTTTGCATGGTATGTCCATGGAGGCACTTCTTATGTAGCTATTAAATTTCATATCCACTAGGGGGCGCAATTCAGGTTTTTAACATGCATGTTTTTTTTGTTGGTCAGTTATGTGAAAATTGATATTTTTGAACTAGTCTGTGGATTTTCAGTCAACCGACAAATAATTGTTTTCGTTGCAATCTGCAGAGTTTGGAGGTAAATAATTATCCAAAAAAGTATGACATTTGGACATGCTGTCATTGCAACATGTGGGTGTACTTTATACATAAACAAATTAAGCCCAAATTAAACCAAAAGGTGTGTGTGTGTGTGTGTCTGTGCCCTGAGGCTGATCATCTTTTTTCAGCTGCTCCCTCCACCACAGAGGATCAACCGTGATCAGCATCATCAATCTGGCACAGATTTATGCCAGATGCCCTTATGCATACCCTAAGGATGCATGTCAAATATGAACAAAATCCACCTGCAGCGGGCGATACAATTGGTTAATAAATTGTTGCTTTAAATTGTTGAGTTTTTGTGTGCTATAGCCCAACTAGGAATGCAGTTGCACCACAGTTTAGTCATGTCATCTGATTTACATTTGGATCAAGCCTATGAATTTTTGTAATATTTGGGGAAAGCATTCCTGAGTCTCAGCTATATTTGTGTGCTTTATTGAATACATGTTCCACCCATTACTGGCAGGGACCTGGTAGCCACACAGTGATGAAAGTCCAAATCTTTTTGATAATTATTAAAATTCAGGTCCAGATGTGCAGTGTGTATACATGCACGGATAAGGTGTTTCCAAAGTAAAAAGTGTCTGTTAATTACTATTGTTTCAACAGTCCTGAGTAGCTGTAGATCTTTTTTTTTTTTTTTTTTTCCCTCCTTTCCCTCTCCCCCCTCCCCCTCTCTCCCCCCTTTTTCTTCTTCCCAGTGTATTATCAGAACATTCAATTTGTTGCTTGCTCATGTAAAGGGTATTTCAAATATATAACCAAAATATATAAAACGTTTCATTACCGACTCCATCTTGAATGCATTTTAGAATGGTTAGTTATGTACAGTCTAGACAGATGAAAAATCTAATTTTCATTTATTAATGATGGGAGATTGCAATTCCACTGCGATCAACAGTCAACATCTCCAACTCTCGCCCTCTTACCATCCTATTTGGACTTTTTAAACACTTTATTGCAGATTTCTTAGGAAAACCTGAGCATAGACAATACCTTCTTATTGCAATAGTCTTCTAAGACCTGGATTTATCTTATCCATCTTTGTTATACTTGTTACCCACTTTTATTTTGACCATAACCGTCTCTCTGTATTGGTAGTGGTCTGTGAGCTGTGTGGTATTTCTGGCACCAGAGGGACCTTCTTCTCCAGGAGCAAGCGTTTCTGCAGTTTGTCCTGCTCACGCTCTTTTTCCTCCAACTCTAAGAAATCTTCCATTTTGGCAAGGCTACAGGTGAACTAGAATGCTTTTGCCTCTGATTAAATATGTGTAAAGATCCATTCCTTATGATAGCTTAAAGAAACTCCATTACTCAAATTTATGCATTTTACATAATATTGAAATTAACGTACTTTATGATGTGTTAATAATTACTTAAGACATTCACACACTGCAAACACACTAATTGCTTTAGTAAAATTTATATAAAAATTATTTTTATTATTTTATTGATATTAAATAACCCCGTTTAATTGTTAGGCCTAACAAAACAGATTTTAAAAATGAGTTACTAAAATAATTGATGGTAATTACCTTCACGTGATAATGTTTGTGAATATGACATTGAAATATATTTATGCATTTCTAAATGCTAAGGGAAGACCAGCTACTCGGAAGGGTCAGGCATCCCAGAATGCAGTTCCTGCTCCAACACAAGAAACACCATATAAACAAGCATGCTATCAAGGAGGCAGCATGGCTTCTGGACAAGATGGTGAGATTCAAACACCTGTAAGCAACAGTGTGTGTGTGTTGTCTATCTGTTTCACCCCTCTCCTGAAACTTCATTTTTTACTTTATCCAATTTAGCTCAGCATTTCCCACACAAGACCTGGTGCATTGTCATTGTCATAAACATTCATTTTACCTCTCATTTTCCAGCATCCACTGGCTTTGACTGGGGCAGTTACCTTAGGAAACATGGCTACCTCACCGCCCCAGTATCCTGCTTCAGACATGTGAGAATGCTGTGACTTTTCAAATGAGCAATTTTACCACAAATATTTAAAGTAATTGTTGCCACCAAATTAATAATATGATTATTTATTATTTTAACATTTGTTCTATGAAGTGCTGCTTGCATGAAATGAGGAATAAAGTTGCTTTGTTGTCTCTAAATTATTTACGCTAAAGAGCGTAAAGGTCTTAAAGAGAGGAATGGTCTGTGTATTTCCATCCAAAATATTTTATTTGTAATTTGAGATATGTAGCAAATGGAAAAGGACTGGACAAAGTCCAGATACTTTTGCTAAAACATTTTGGGGAAACAAATTGGGAAATTTGGCTTATGCCATGATAACTCTACATTAATGTAGCCCGCTTTTGACCTGATTGTGTTCATAGAAGCTCAGAACCACGAGTAACTTGGCTCAAAAAGACAACAAGCTAAATTACTAATGCTTTCACATGTATAAAGGCCCTTAACATGGAAATTTGAAGTTTCACAACTTTTTAACAAATTTCCAGTTTTGAAACTGATTATGAGCATTGGGGGCGAGGAACAGTCATGTAGTGTGACATAATCAAAGAACAGCGATGTGGCATTTGGGGTAGCCCCTGGCACCCAGACGAAAAGTCTTGCATGTTAGAATCGTTTAAATCTATGGCATGTTCTTAGATGATGACCAATAGGAGGACAGAGACCTGTCTGGCACACACATATAAACATGGAGAAGAGAAACAGAGAGGCTACTGCTGCAGCTTTCAGGAGGAAATGCCCTTGACCTGTTAACACATGACCTCAAGTTCTCTTTGCAGGATACAGAGTCCTTTTTCATAACAATCAGGAACACGTCCACAATTTTTTATATATTATTTACTTTTGCCAGCATCACACAGGTCTTCTTTAGCCCTGACAGTTTCTTGACCTGCATCCAAGACGACATCTGAACTCACGCAATGTCACATAACAAGAATGGTCTGTGTTAAACGTGTATTGTCGCCAGTCTCCCGACCAAAACACAGCACAAATTTATAGCCGTAATCTGACATAATGAATGTTATGGAAGACAAAAATATAGTGTCGTCTGATCCTGACATTAATCTAGTTCCTTGTCACTAAATAAAAAGCAAATTTTTAGCAACTTAATTTTCTTAATGTGTGTTTGAGGAAGTTTGCGCTAAGAAACATGACCATTGACTTTTGGAATCAGTTTATGTTAAAATATTTAATTGAGTCTTTATTTTTGTACTCTTTAACACATAAAATATCATTCTATTCATCATTCTATCATATTGTTGACTCTGCACAATAAAACATCTGTAAATTTTTCCATTACTTAATTTTGAAACAAAGCTTCTTTAGACCAAACACACAGACCCTTATCTCTGGTCATGAGCTGGAAGCATTATTGTTTGTGTCCTAGTATTACTTTGTGTGTCCTGGTCAGTTTAGGAGCATTATCTGTCCAGAGTACTGTTGAACATAGGCTTTTGATAATATTTTTTTTATTGTGACCTAAAAAAAAATCACATTTGATTAGAAACCTGGATATGGGCCATTTTTACCTGCTATATGCGTGTAGCTTAAATATCAGTGTAATGTCTGATTCATGCCATGAAGAACAAAGCGAAATATAATGACAGTATACATTTAGCATTAAAATTTATTGTTAATTTCTGACCCAAATTGCAAATGAATGTTTATTCCTGGCCACACAGGTACCACTTTGTGCCCAGTGGGAGGATATTGAGTTGGGTGTGAAGGTGGAGGTACAAAATGCTCACTCTGCTTTGTTGACAAAGGTTTATTGGATCGCAACCATCATTCAGCTCACAGGTACTGCATTTATCTGTAGTTTGGAGTCTAATTCCATTCCAAGTGTTGGCTTTTTAAAACATAAAACGCACTATGGTTGCCCTTTTATAGCATGTACAATCCTGAAATGTTCTAAAAGTATGATGTGATACTAAGGGAAGAACAGAAAATATAATGAACATTTGTGTAGTTTACTGTATAGTGTGGTTTAATTTCAAGGGCAAAGTTGAATTATATGATATTTCTATCAATTTTAAAGTTTACATGGACCTTTTGTTCAGTTTAGTGTAAGATATTTGAATGAATTTTCTTTGTATCACTTTTTTATTATTTATTTATTTTTAGCTTTTAGTTCATAATAAAAGCTTTAATTTATTTAAATGCTTAAGTTTTATTCTTTATCAGGCTACAGAGCCCTGTTACGCTATGAGGGTTTTGAGGATGATGATAGCTATGATTTTTGGTGTAACCTGGGCAGTGCAGAAGTCCATCCCATTGGCTGGTGTGCAGTAAATGGCAAACTACTTGTTCCACCTCAAGGTGAGTTGGAATACTTTAAAGGATAAATCCTTTATGTCTTAAGTCTTTGAAAAATAAAAAAACAATACATTGTTTATGTTACTGCTTAATATTTTTAAGCTCTCCAGAATGGTATAAGTGACTGGAAATCACATTTAATGAAGAGACTTGTTGGAGCCTGTACACTCCCTGTGGATTTTCATTTGAAGGTAACTACAAACTGTCATATTTTATATTTGATTTATGTTTTGTTCTGTTATTGCATGTATCAAGCTGAATGTTTTATTTAAAGGCTTTTGGCATTTCATTTTCCATTCCTAATATATAAATACACTTGTAACTAGAGCCGCTAGCAGCTATCTGCGGGTTCAAGTACTAACTGGCTTAATATGGCAGTCAAGTTAAATCTGACAACTCCTGTACTATGAATTGATCGGGAGAGGATTTATTGACATTTGTGGCTATGGCAAAATTGTTAGATATTGAGCATAGGTATGTGCAGTGTCAGATTATTTGTAATAGGTGCTTGTGTTTGTGACATGCGTTCTACAGTCTCTGAGGTGTGTTTGTTTCTGTGTGATGTGTGTGATGTCAGAGGGCCTTTGTGTGATGTATGTAATTTGTGAGAAGTGCTTTTAAAATCGGACAGACAGAATAGTACTATAGTATATTACTATATAGATTATATACTATAAACTTGTATATTACAGGTGCTGATCATAAAATTAGAATATCATGAAAAAGTTGATTTATTTCACTAATTCCATTCAAGGAGTTAAACTTGCATATTATACTCATTTATTACACACAGGCTGTTTACACACAACTATTTAAGGGAGTACTACTCTATGGATATTTTCCTAACATGGAAATATGTGGTATCAGCCGAATCCTATAGACCTGGCCTATAATAATTATCAATAAAATGCTGAACTTTCATCACTATGTGGCTTACAGGCCCCTCCCAATAATAGAGATCCAGCATGAATTCTAGAAATCACAAATGCACCTAGAACTCAAAAACGCTTTCCCCAAAAATTTCAAAACTGCACATGCTTGATCAGTATGAGGATCAGATGACATGATTAAATTGTGGTGCCACTGCAATCCTAGATGGCGCTATAACACAATCTGTTAAATCAGTTATTGTCCAATTGTAGCGCCCCCTTTTGGTGGATTGGAGTCAAATTGTATATGCTTCTTCATAGTAAGGCCATACATAAGTTTGTCAAATTTGGTCTTGATTGGGCGTAATTTGTTTGAGTTCCAACTGAAAGAATGTTTAAAGCTCCACACACTTCGATTAATTGATTTATTACAACAACAGTTTGTCCAAATGTTGAACTTTGTTTGATAATTATTGACGTACAGACTCTGCAGATTCTAACAAAGTCAATTGTTTGGGAATAGAGCAAAATTCCACGGACTAGTTCGAAAAGATTCAATTGTGATTAAGAAAATACGATGCATTTTTTGACAACACTTGCAACTACAAAGTTGTGAGACCCTCTGCAGAGTATACGGAGAAGTAAACTGCGTGTCAATACGCTTAATTTTCTCTGAGATATATTAGTGGTTAATTACAAAACTTTTTATGCACTTAGGAAGTGCCACCAAGGACATACCATTCAAATCCCATGATGATTGGACCTTGTTAAGGTTGTCAAACATCTGCTGACATCTGATTGGCCGATGACGATCACAATTTTGCCCGAATCGAATTGTCCTTAAATTTCCACTTTTAGCCTTGTCCACAGAAGCAGCATGCCAAACGGCGGTCCGATCTGCCTTGCGGATGCTGAGATATAGACTTGTAGCATTTACAGCGCCCCCTATATGAATATTGGCTCCTCCTTTGACATACTACCTCAGAATCAAATCTGGAAGTAGAATATAAAATTTGAACACATTTGAGTAAAGTATGAAATTGTTATAAATTTATAAGTAAAACATACGATAAACCGAAGAGGTTCATTTGCATATGGCGGCCATCTTGAATCTAAATTTCTACGTTTTTTTGATTATTAACCATCAGACTCCTGCAAACATTTTGGCACCAAGTTCAAGAGAATTGGACAAAAATCCCCAGACTAGTTCGCAAAAGTAGTTTTTATTCAAATTAGCGTTAAAATAATGTGGGAAAATTGAAATTTTGACTAACCCGTTTTTGATTTGTCAGGACCCAAGGAATCAGGGGAAAAAAGATTTTTGTCTCTACGCCTCACGGTGTAGGAGATATGAACCTAAACGCGTTTCACTTCGCTATAGCGCCATTAGGCCAATCAGTGTAATTTTTGTTGTCCTCCGAGACGAACACAAACTACATCTACCCTCCAAGTGGGGAGTCTGTACGACCTACGGTCTCTTCCGCACAATGACTTTTACAGGAGAAAAGGGAAAAAGAATAATAATAAGAAAAACCGTAACAAATACAATAGGGTTCTACGCACTGTAGTGCTTGAACCCTAAAAATAGTGGTTTAGATAGTAAGTAACACCCTGCCTTTTATGCAGAGGATTGTGGTTTAGTTCCCTGCTTGGATAGGCACACTGCTGCACCAGTGAGTGTCTCCGAGCAAGATTACCAACATTTCATTAACCTATGTGTGTTACATGATTAGAACTGTACATTCTGCTGGATAGGTTAATTTCATAAATTTGCATAATATAAGACAGTGCCTCATTTTAACCATATATCATTCTTTTTTTCCCCTTTCCTTTAGATGGCAGAAAGTATGAAATACCCTTTCAGACAGGGTGTCCGCGTGGAAGTGGTGGACCGCTCTCTGGTTAGCCGCACACGTACAGCAGTGGTGGATACTGTGATTGGGGGCCGTTTGAGGCTTATTTATGAAGATGCTGGATTAGGACCCACTGGTGAAGTGCTTTCTGACTTCTGGTGTCACATGTGCAGCCCCCTGATACACCCCATCAACTGGTCAGTTAGAGTGGGCCATCTCATTAAAGAAACAGGTAAGAGGGTTTCCAGACTAAGGATTTATGGGAGAATAGAAATGGCCCAGACATACTTGAAATAAATTTAATTAATTTATGCTGATAAATTACTATTTAATTAAAGTATTTGTTTGTAGTAATTAATTTATTTATGCATAAATGTGCAATTATTTTTATTTTAATTATTTTTGTTCTTGTCCACTTACATCTGGCTAAAATGTTTGTGTGCAATTCTTTCACAGATAAGTCTGTTGACATGAGCAGTCATCCTACATTCCGCAAGGGGTTCTCTGACAGTGTACCAAATCAGTTTCTGAAGGTCAGTGTCTATTGAAATCAAATTGTTAATTACCTATTTGACTCAATACATAAATATTTTACTAATGTTGTTATTATTATTATTATTATTGATTTTATTTACTTATTTTTTTAAGTTAAGAACTGTTTATATGGACGGAGGCTTTTTTGAAGAGGGTATGAAGTTGGAGGCTATTGATCCCCTGAATTTGGGGAATATCTGTGTAGCATCAGTTCAAAAGGTACAGTTATTATTGCATGTTAGTGTGATTATTGTAGTATTGTATTGTCTTTTAATGTTTATGTAAATGACAACCTGTAAAATCAGTGTTTTCATTGATCAGTTTTGTCCCAAACGTAATGAGAGAATAGTCAAGCAGCATCTCTCACCATGGGTGGCACAGTGGCACAACAGTGGCTATCACACAGCTCCTGGGGTTGTGGGTTAGTGCCCAGCTCCGGGTGTCTGAGAGGAGTTTGGTGTGTTTTCCCCGTGTCTGTGTGGGTTTTCTCTGGGTGCTCTGGTTTCCTCCCACAGCTGGTAGGTGGATTGGCTAATCAAAAAATTATAGTGTCAATGTGTGTGTGTGTGTGTGTGTCATCCTGCAAAGGACTGGCACCCACTCCGAGGTGTGTTCCTACCTTGTGTCCAGTGATTCCGTGTAGGCTCCTGACCCACCAGTTACAGACAATGAATGAATGAATGAATCTCTCAGCACAAGACTGCAAAGTATTTAAGTCTTTCTCCATCTACAAAACATAATATTGTGAAAATTGTTTTATAATATACACAAATCTTCCATAACATTATGACCACCACTTTGTTTCTACACTCACTGTCCACAGGAGCACTTTGTAGTTCTACAATTACAGACTGGTGTCTGTTGCTTTGTATACTTTGTTTGTCCCCTTTCACCCTATTCTTCAATAATCCATTTACGTGACTAGAGGATGACAAACACACAGTGCAGCAATAGATGAGCTAGTGTCTCTGACTTTACATATACAAGGCGGACCAATGAGGTTGGTGTGTCTAACAGAGTGGACACAGTGTTTAACCACTTCAGCAGCACCTCTGTGTCTAATCCACTAGTACCACCACAACTCACATTATGACATTACCACCATATCAGTGTCACTGCAGCTCTGACAATGATTCACCGCCCAAATCATACCTGCCATGTTTTGGTCTTAAAGAACAGGGTGAATGGGGGATCTAAATTATGCAAAGGACCAAATGGTCTGTAATTGTAAAATTACAAAGTGCTCCTGTATATTCAGTTGAACTCGAGAAGGGACAGTGAGTGTAGAACCAAGGTGGTCATAATATTATGGTTGATTGGTGTATATTTATTTTTACTGATTATTTTTAATGCATTTTTAGAAAGCGTTCCCACTTTGCTTGGAATGGGGTTTGAAATACAAATAATGTAGGACATTCATCTGTTAACTTTCACATTGCAACTATGGTCTCTTTCTGGTCTTTCAGGTGCTCTTAGATGGCTATCTCATGGTTGGCATTGATGGTGTAGAAATTGGTGATGGCTCAGACTGGTTTTGCTACCATGCAAGCTCACATGCCATATTACCTTCAGGATACTGTCAAAACAACGACATACCCCTCACTTTGCCCCCTGGTGTGTGATTGCTTTTATTATTCTCACTTCCTCTTATTTTAAGAATGCATTTGTACTGCCAGATGTATGAAGTAGTATGTGTAATATTCATGAGCTTATAGACTTATTTTTCCCTAGGCTACGATCACGCAACATTCACATGGCCCAAATATATGGAAGAAACAGGAGCTGTTGCTGCTCCACGCAGGTTATTTAACACTGTATGTAATGTTGTTGTTTTGTTTTTTTTATTTTCACACATCCAGCAAATTTTAACCAGACTGAATCACTTAATGCTGATGTACACAATCCATGTATTTGGAACAAAACCCTTGGTTCATTACCCCTCTCCAGGATCCAGCAGGTCATGGCTTTGTCCCAGGTATGAAACTGGAGGCAGTGGACTTGATGGAGCCTCGGCTGGTGTGTGTCGCCACTGTGCAGCGCTGTGTGGGCCGGCTGCTCCTGCTGCACTTCGATGGTTGGGAGTCAGAGTTTGACCAGTGGGTGGACTGCCAGTCCCCTGATATCTACCCTGTGGGCTGGTGTGAGCTCACAGGTTATCAGCTTCAGCCCCCGATTGGCCCAGGTACAAGGATTGAAGGACATGTGGCATCAGTCACTTCCTTGACATGTTTGAGTTCTTGAAGTAATTTGCAAGTTTATACAAATCTGAGGATCTCCACATTGTTTTAGTAGAAACTACTTAAAACATGGTCTATATATATATATATATATATATATATATATATATATATATATATATATATATATATATATATATATATATATATATATATATATATATATATATATATAGCACTACATATCCTAATCATCTAAACAGACATTTTAAGTGTTTTTCTTGCAAGTTATATGAATGAATTCATGTATACTTTCTGCCCAAAAGTGTGGGCACATGCTCATTAAGCATGTTGCACATCTAAAATGAGTTCACCTCAAAAAAGATGAATTACAAGGGTTTTCAATTAACATTTGAACATATGTGAACCTGCAGACTCCTAAAATAACATAAGAATTTCCCCCCCACACTAGAACCAAAGGAGCGTCCTAACCAGAACAAAAAATGGATGGGTAAAAAGAGTATGTTTTGTTTCTTACTTGAATTTTAAATAGATTCCTTACAAATATATTTTCCCTCTTTCACTCATTACTAATTCCATCTCTGGACTTTTTTGATCAATTTATGTTTCTGGGCATTTCAGGAAGAAGAGGTGGGAGAAAGAAGGCAAGTGATGATGCTTCAAAAGCCCTACCCCCTGAGGACGAAGATCACGTGCAGTCAGATGAGCACCCTGTATCTAGTCATACCCCAGACATGCCATTATCGCACACAGTTACACCTACAAAGGCACCAAGCATGACAGTCATCACACAGCTAAAGAAAGAGCCAGAGGAAGAAAGTATGTACTTGCATTTTGTTTCCTGGATTTAATAGGCTTTTTCAGTTTGTTTGTTTTTTCAGTTTTAACATTAACATAAATGTGGCTTATTTGGTCATGAACTGTGTATGTCATTTTATGTGTTGTGAAAATAATTTCAAGTATTGTGACGTTTTACTGAATTGCCTACACCCAATCCAAGTTTTAATGTTTGTTGCATCCTGAAATTGAACTTTTTTTTATTTATTTTTAACAGTTATTTCAGTAAAGGTGAAAGTGGAAGAGATTGAGATGGAGACGCCTATAACAAATAACTCGCCAGACAGCGTTTACAGCCCCCCAACACAGCTATCCTCACTCAAACAAGAAAGTGCACCATGAAACAAGACTTTTGCTAATACAGGATCAAACCCACATTTCTTAATGTATTCATGTAAAAGAACACAGTTCTAAAATAAAACAACAAAAGAATGTACATTTCATGGCTTTTTATATTATGTTTATTTCTTTAATTTTGTACTCTGTGTCCCAGGGAACTGAGATGTTTAACTCATGTGAGTATTAAAATGAGGTCCATTAATCATTTTGTCATTTTTGACAGCAAGGACCAGTATCAATTATAAGAATATAAACAAAGTATAAAGAAATGTGCAAACACACAACGCTTAATTTTAACAGGTTAAAATATATACAATAGAAAATGTTAAGTGCTAAAATACAGCCAAACAAAACAATACACAGATTATTTTGTAATAGTTTAACATTGCACTCTAGTAAATCTTCAAAGTAAACACACTTTTTTGTATGGAAAAATCTGGTCAAAATGCTTGTTTTGCTTACCATAGCAATTCTATGCAGAGGCTTGTATGTTTATTTTCTGCCTTTTTAATGCACTGTTTGTATTAGTGAATTTGACATTGCTAAGGGGGAAAAAAACAAACAAATGTAACGTTAATTCTTAGGTTTTATTTTTTTCCTCAAAATTATACATGAAGCAAATAAACAGTAAAAGTGCATTTAAAATGTAGATTAGTGTGTTCTCTAATGAAGATGTGTTCCTATTTTCACCTTGAAAAATGTAGAGAATCAGCAAAAAAACCTAATTAGTTAATTACCTTCTCTAAAGAAGCTTGGAATGTATAAAACTAAGGTTAAGCAAACATCACATTTATAAAACACTGCTAGTATATATCACCAGAAGAAAACCTCTCTGGAAAAGCAACTTCAGGAGTAGGGGGAAAAATGTTGTGGTAAGTAGATGTATAATTAAATAATTCTGACCCATATCAAATTTACTGAAATTTTTAAAAGTTTTAAATTATTTTTAAAATAAAATAATGAAAGGGCTTTGTTGCTATGGTGACTGAAAGAATTACAGTGATTTGCGTTTTTTCACAGTGGGTTTCTGCACTGAGAGCAGTTTCACATTTTTGCGTTGTTTTGTTTGAGCTTTAGCTACTTTGATGACCTTTGGGGCACTAATTACAGCAGGTTTAGACTTTGTGGCCTTTGGGGATTTGGAGATCTTTGGGCTCTGTGTGGAAGGAGGCCTCTCTCCAGGACAGCTCTTAAACACGTGAACATCCTTAACTCTCTGACCTCTGAGCTCTGGTGGGTAAGCACAGGTGGCCCTTACCTTCAGGTTTACACTCTCTATCCACCTGTAGAGCAACAAAACATAAACATGATGTGCATAACCATTTTTGCACGTGTACATTTTGCTTCAAGAAAGTTGTGAATTTGAACATACATATTGTATATTGGATTATGCATAGAAAAGATCTGGACAAAAGACAGGCAGATGAACACAGTGTTTATTAAACCAAGCTGCCATAGAACAAGCAGAACAAGGCCTGGATTTCTCTGGCTAAAACAACCATGGATTTCACAGGAAAAAAATTACTACCTTGAATGCAGCATATTTCTCTAAAATCCCAAAATGCACCTACGCATCAATGGTTAACCTATTTGTGGGCACTGATGCCCCTCTGTCACTGATTTGGTACAGAGAGCTTGACATCAATTATTTCTGAATATAAAACTGAAACAGACTTTTCTGACCACAGGGTGTTTCCATGTTTTTATCTTTTTTTAAATGAGATGGGTGACAGAGAACTTGGTTTTTGTCCTAGAATTGATTTTTTTTTTTAAATAGGCGTTTCAAGTTGCATTTCTCAATGGAGGTATGTGACAATGTGGTTACATTTACCACAAATCATGCCGAGTCATCTGAGGATTTGAAGATCATGCACATGTAACATTGGTTTCTAAAAAACATTGGACTAAAATTTCTCCAGATTTCACATTTAAAACGTGATTGTAACTGTTGCCAGAAACTGGGAGGGGCTGGTATTCATGTGGGGAGTTCACAGCATGAACAGTGGCTCCCTCTGTTTACTTTTGAGGGGTTTGTGTTATGCATGCAGTTGTTCATGTGAGGGAGTTTTTAATTTATGATTTGGGATTTATGTGTGTGTTTAGCAATTGACATGGCAGAGACCTTAAAACTACATTAGCCTTCCTCTGCAAAAGGATTAAATTTGTAGGTTACTCCGAATAAGAGTATATGCAATAAAATTAAAGTCCAAAGTAGAATTTATTTCTTTCTTGCATTATATATGTATAAATGTTTTGTGTAGGTTAAACATGGACAAAGGATGGAATAATGAATACAAATAAAATATAGCAATGAAGTTTGTGAATCTTTTTAGCAAAAGAAGCAAACAATCTTACTTTCGCAGAGGTAGAAGTGGGCAGTCGCAAAGTAGGGGATTCTCTGCCAGATTAATGGCCTCAAGCCCAGTGAGTGGACTTAGGTCAGGCACTTCCTCAAGCTGGTTTCCTTCCAGAAACATACTTTGCAGACCAGATCCAAGGCCAGCTAATGAATCTTTGGACATCTGCAGGTAGAAGGGAAGTTGGATACATGATTACAACATCTGACTACAATTAAATGTAATAAATATTCAGCAAAAGTTAGCATGTACCTCTAATAGTGTTTAAAACACCTGGGTAAACTGGACTTTGTTACTATGCATTATTTTTGTTGTCTTTGACTAATATTTAAATTTGTTTGATCTGAAACATGAAACATTTAAGAGTGACAAACATGCAAAAAAAAAAAAATCATGAAGGGGGCAAGCACTTTCACACCTGTGTATGTGTATATTATATATATATTTTTAAATTAAAATGAAAGTTTTCACATCTCTGTTTTTATCTTACTAAAGAAATGTTGCTCTGAACCTTTTAGACTCCTGTTTAAATGTATTCTATATTCTGTAAATCCCCCTTGCAAATTCAAATTTCTTAACTGGGAAAATTCTGTATGTAATGTTTGTTTACCGCTCATATTTCCAACTTCCAACAAAATTTTCCAACTATTATTTAGGATCTAAAATTATATGCTATCCTTTTACCTGAGATAGTAAATCATTATCAGATCATATATTCTCTTTAAAGTCAACTTGGTTATATATATATTTCCCCAAGTACCAGAAACCGGCTTGGAAGTCAAACAGTGTTCTTAAACATGCTGCATGTAATTTGATCAATATTCCACAATGTAACAAAAGTGTGTGAAAGACAAAAAAGAATGTCCACCAATGCATTAACACTCTTCATTAAGACTCACTTTTTCTAAACCCATGTTATCAAGATAAAGATGTCTGAGAGAGGTTGCAACTGACAAAAATGCTTGTGCCCCAACCCAGCGGATAGAATTGTAGGACAGACGGAGCTCTGCCAAGCTACTGGTTTTAGAGAGGGCAATACTTGGGATCTCCTTAAGTTTGTTGCTGCCTAAATGCAGGGTTTCAAGGTCAGGTGCAGGATCAAAAGCCCTGGGAGAGATGTTGGTGATCATGTTGGAGGTGAGAAAGAGATCTCTCAGTTTTTCAGCCCCTGTTAGGATTCCTGTTTCAAGTTTAGTGATGGCATTGTTTTCCAGATGGAGGGCCAGTAAACCAGGCAGCAACTTAAAAGCCCCTTTGGGGAACTGTGTGAAGCGGTTCTTCTCTAAATGAAGGTATGTGAGTTGAGGGAGTCCTTTGAAGGCATCAGGGCTCAGAGATGTGAGGTCATTTTCTGACAGATAGAGGTAAACCAGACTCTTTAAGCCATTGAAGGCTCCATCTTCCACCTCATGAATCTTGCAGCGCTGCAGGTGAAGGGAGACCACCTCTGGAACACCTGGGAAACTGTTTGCAGGGATGTAGTGGAAGTGGTTGCCTCGCAAGTCCAGTAAACGTGTTTTTGGAGAGAAGCCTTGAGGAACTTTTGTGTGGCCCTGGTTTTCGCAGGTCGAGTGATGGTTCTCAGTCTAGGACAAAAATGTGATGTTTAAAATGCTGCATTAAACAGAGATTACTTTATAATGGAAATGTCAACGATAAATACTATGAGCCAGTTATTTTGTACATTATTGTGTAAAAGTTAAAGTAAGAAACAGGAAATGGAGGAGGCGGTGGGGTGGGGATGCCACTTAATTTTCAAAAAAATAGGTCTTTTGCTTTTGTTTGTTGAGCTTATTTGTTCATTTAAAAATCCATAATTTTGCTCCCACATGTGTGTGTTATTATTTTTTAATGAAAAAGTTCACATCCTCTTCAGAGAACAAGGGTCTACACAGGATATGGATGTACATATTTTACAAATGATACATACATGCTAGCTTACTTGGCCAATACTCTGACTGTGATTTGAATGTTACTTACCTCACAGACACAGTTGGCTGGACATTTAACTTTATCCAAAGGTGGAGTTGTGGGTGGAAGTGGGAGTCTTCTCTGTTCCTCAAGTTCAGCTCTCAGCATGGCCTCTTGACTTTGACATCGCAGATCAGCAGGGTGCACAGCTTCCAGGCTTTCATCAGACAGGTGTGGCGGTCCCCCACAAGCCCCTCCAAGACGCACACGCTCCTGCAAGGCCCACTCCCGTAGTGGACGCAGATAACAACTGCAGTAGATGGGGTTTCCTGCCAAATTGAGGCGAGTTAGTTTTGGGGAACCAGTAGCAAGGGGTTGCAACACACGCAGTTGATTATAACTGAGGTCCAGGTGAGTGAGATGAGGAGAAAGCAACACAGCCGTGTTGGAGAAATCCTGCAAAGAATTGTGATCCAGGAACAGGTGTGTGAGCTTGGCCATAGACACAGCCTCATCTCCAATGAAGGTCATGGGATTGTAACTCAAGTCCAGACGAGTCACCTCAGGGAGCCTATAATGAAGAATTAGAGAGAGTGAAATATATAGAAAGAAATAACTTGAAAATGCTGATTCATACATTTATGACTTCATTTGTAGATAGATAAACTAGACATACATTACTAAGCAAAAGTCAAAGACAGCGCTTTGTTTTGTGGAAAACAGCCATTAAGAGTTATTTCAGTGCAGATTTCAAAGAACAACAGATAATTCTCTTGAAAGGGGCCCAGGGGAAATTCAAGGAAACAAGGAAATACTTATAACTTTTCAAATAAATAGTTAAACCATATATATATGGTTTTATCTAGATATTAAAAAAAAAATAGGATGGTCTCTGACATTTGTAACAGTAGTACATTTTGCTGCCATTCTGAACATTTAAACAGAATTTGGCATAGTTCAGATGCACAGCACTGACTGCTATAAAATTGCACTTTGCAGGAGTACACTTTCTGTCTGTAGACTGTTCCATAATTTATCAGCCACTTACTATTAAACCTATCAATGGAAAGGAAATTTTACACAGCCACTGTTGAACAGATATTATTTAAAGTATAATTAGACTGGTCTCACCTGGTCATGGTTTCAGTGGGGAAAAACTGCACCTCATTGTTATCAAGGCTGAGTCGCGTAAGAGTGAAAAGTCCAGCAAAAGCCTCAATGTCAAAAATATTGAGAGCATTGTGACTGAGTCGTAACCATTTAATATTCTGCAGGCCTTGAAAAACCATGTTAGGTATATATACCAGCTGGTTGTGGGTGAGTGAGAGGAGGTTGAGAAAGCCTAGCTGTGAGAAAGCTCCAGGCTGAATGTCCTCTATTCTGTTGTGGTCAATAAGAAGTTGCTTCAGAGAGGACAGTCCATCAAATGACTCCTGTGATCAAAACGAAATGTTGGATGTAGCATCAGAATAGAACTGAATACACATATTGGGCACAAATACTAAAAAAAACAGTATATATGTAAAGTAGGCCTTATGCAGGAATAGTGTAAACAGTCTGTGTACTTGTCTTGCGTGTGCATATGTGCACTCATCTAAAACAAATTACATTTATATACTGTATAACATACTTGGGAAAATAAGGTGATTACAAAGATGCTTAAAGCTTTACCTGGTAGAGGATTTCAATGTTGTTGTAGGCCAAGTTGAGGAAGACCAAGCGGCCAAGACTGCGGAAGGCTCCTTCTCTAACTTTTTGGATCTTACTACGTTGGAGGGATAGGTGAGTGAGATATGGTGTGTGTCTGAAGGCTCCTGTGGAAAGCTCCTTCAGGTTATTACCTCTTAGATCCAGTTTCACTGTGATCTGGATGGAAAGACACAAACACAGGTTTAAAAATGCAAATGCAAAACTTTGAATAGTACTGGTCCTTCTACAACTTAAAGGAGCAATCTATAACATTGACACCAAGCGTTTAATATTGGAACTAGTTTCAGAACAGTTGAGAGAGCTGTTAGCCTCCAATGGCATTTACACATTTAAATCATGTTGTTGTAACAATAAACACGGTTACGTTGCGACAACGTATTTTTTGGTGCCCACAACATTGTCTTTTTAGTTGTCACTACGTTGTCACAACGTTGAAATGAAATTCCAATTTCAATTACATTTCAACGTTGTCACAACATAATCCTGTTTGCTGTACAACTGGTGTGAAGTATAAAGAAATAAGAGACATTGGTTTTGAAGGAACAAGCTTGGTTTTATTAATCTCACAGCCTTAGCAAATGCAAAATAATAATTAATAATAAATAATAATAATAAAAATAAAATAAAATAAAAATTGTATAATTCTAAGATAAACCCTGGCAAAACCTCTTTCTATTAACAATCCTTTAATTCCACTATCAAGAGGAGACTGCACATTATTAGTGCGACTGTGTGTTTAATTTAGACTAGTAAAACATAAATGCAAAATATTATATATATATTTACTGTAAGTTTAGTCCACATTTGAACACTTGTTGTCACCAACATCCAACAGCTTGAAAAGAAAATTAACAAATAATAAATTATATATGAATTTACAGCCAATACAAATCAGATTTTTTTACCTGCACCACTGTAAACCAAACCAGACAATCTACTTACATTTTAAATTGCTGAATTTTCTAATTCCAAACTGGTGGATTTTGCAGAATTTAATCCACATCTGAACATATTTTAATCAGTTAAAAAACCTTTAAAGTTAACACTGATATCCACAAATGGATTAAAAAGAATTAACAAAACATGCTTAGCTATTGCTGAATTTACCCCCAATTCCATGCTTTAGGGTGGTGCAAGCAAAAAAAGCAGACAATCTACCTGCATTGTTTTTGAATGTGCTGTATTTAAGCCAGGTTCCAAATTTGGTTATCAACCCAGCTATCAACCCAGCAAAATGCCGGTTCTCTAAATTAGAGACTGAATTCTTGAAGAGGGAAGTCACAGTCATAAATCTGAGTAAAATGGCCAAAACCTTAACAGGAACACTTTCAATCCGGTGACATACAATCTACGGCTTGAAGAGTTTGCTCTATAGGGATTGAATTCTGTTGGTGCATGTTTCATAGTCCAACAAAACGCTTTGCCTCATATTTCCGTTTTAGTCTGTCTTGATATTTCAATTTCAGTGCATACAAAAGTCCAAAAAGCATAATGAAGAATGTGGTGAAATGAAAAAAACATTCCATCACCACTGCTCCTTCAATGACAATGGCCATGTTCACAAGTGTCTGTGGTGTTTCCTGAGCAAGGTCATCATACTCCATCACTTCAACACTTGTTTTATTCTCCACTTCCTAAGTCCTAAGGATGGGTATCCTAAATAAAAACAAAAATATATGCAAAATTATGGTGTCCTTCTGTGCTCACTTGATTTTAATTACACTCTTTCTGAAACCATTTACAATAAAAATAAATATATTTTCAAGCAACAAAATGTTCTGGATCATTTACATTTGATTTTGATATCAAATGTACTTACAGAAAAATTCAAGCAAATCTTTTAAAAATCAGAGACAAAGTTTTATTATTATTAATTTGGAAAACTTGCTGTGCTTCAAAACCTGTGCAATAATCATGCTGTCTAATCAGCATCTTGATATGTTACTGTGCTGTCCCCTTTTGTCCTGTCACACTAATGCCGGGAAGTATGTCACAGCGGCTACTGTGCCGGTACACACTGCAGCACAGCCGTTCCTGTGCCGGTACACACTGCAGAACAGCGGCCTTTGTGCATATAGTGTCTTATGTTCATTCATTCATTAATTTAGTCTGTAAGTGCTTGTCCAGTTCAGGGTCGTTGTGGGTCGGAGTCTATGGAATCAATGGGCACAAGGCAGGAGCACATCCTGGAGGGGTGCCAGTCCTTTGCAGGGCAAATGTCAATATTATACAAATAATTTTTTTATGCAATGTAAATTAGAGTTGGTTATGGCGACCTTCATAGGGACATTTATAATAGGCAGATATTGACACTATCATGGAGCTGACTTTCTGCACAATGTCCTTGTGTTTTCCTGCTCTGCTCACTTTTTGTCTCAATATGATTAACTAACAATATACATTTAGCTCAGGTGGGAAAACCAAATTAGAATTGTATGGATTTCTCTGTTTAAACATAAAATTATGTATAATATAATAAGCCTACAATTAAGCTTGTGCAGTTGTAGAAGAGCTGAACATTCCTCATGGACAATGTTAAAGTTATCTGGCTAAATGAGTAATCCTGTTTTGTGAAATACCCACAGGGCTTGGAGTTATGTAAAATTAGTGACATATATTTTGGCTGTTAAAAGGTAATACTGACTTTTTTATTATTAATGTGTGTTGACCAATAAAACATCAGAAAATTCTTGAACTACAAGTTATTTATTTAACATTGTTAAATTGTGTATATAACATATTTTACAAGCCAATCTAATAAATAAGGAATGGGTATAATAATAGGTATAAAAATAGGTATTTTCCTTAAAATTACACCTTCAAAAACACTGTGGCATTGCTACTACAGGCTCTGTACTAATTATTGATTGCAGCAACACCTGCCCACTGAAGGATGAAAAGGGCCAAAAAAGTATCCAAAGCATCATATGGACTTCAGTCTGTAACTGAAGAACAAAGGGCTGCTGTATGGTCAGAGAAGTTGAGAGAATGGACAGAAATATTGTGGTCATAATATTATCATATGACTGTGTATTCTAAAATGTAATTGAAACAGCTCTGGCTGACACTGTGTATCAACATTAATCTACTGGGCCAGATCAATGTGACATCGATTTACAAAAACAAAATCTCAAACATAAAAATCTATTATAAATATATTCAGTACCAAAATTTTCTTTAAAATATATTTGGGACCAACACAGCATGTTTTAATAAAAAATATCTTTAACCAGAATTCCAGCACTCACAATTTTTCCATCTGGAATCACGCAAGATAATTTAGTCTTTCAGAATATTAATCCTTAACAAATTCCAAAGTCTCCTGCCCTTCACTGCATCAAAGGATATTTCCGTATAACAGATAACCATCTAAAGGTTTTGGCACAGAGCATATACAGGAATATAAACTGTTGAATATTGGATATTTTGGACAACAGATGATTTTCGTGGTAATTGGTCACGCCATGTACAATAAAAATCACAACACTTTAACACACAAACACATCCAATATTTAATTAAGGTAAAACCCGCTGGTCTGCTGTGTGAACAGGTGTTGCACCAAATTCTTTGACCGACAAGTTCTGTGACCCTAGAGGGAGTTACTTCATAGTCTTGGTATATGGGGGTCACAATTTCTGACAGCTGCCATCAGAATATGTGACACCCACTGAATCTCCATATAAAATGTATACACTCTTGTTTAAGTACATTTATGTAGTTAATATTCAGTGGGTTCACAAATTCTGACTGCAGCTGTCAAAAATTGTGACCCCTGTGCTGGACATGAAATAGCGCTCTCTTGGGTCACAAAACACGACATTCACAGAATTCGGTGTAACACCGGCACAGTAGCCTCTGTCCTGCAGTGTGTACCGGCACAGTAGCCGCTGTTCTGCTGGGTGTACTGGCACAGTAGCCGCTGTGCTGCAGCGTGTATCCGCTATGACATACTTACGGTATTAGTGTGATGGGACAAGAGGGGACAGCACAGTAACATCTCGGCTACAGCTGGCTCTCTGGATGGATTATCTCGGCAAAGAAGAAGTGCTCACTAACACAGATTTAGACAAATTTGTAAACAATATTTGAGAAAAAAAGGCCTGCTGTGTACATAAAAGGTCTTAGACCTTTGAAGCCAGCTCATGAAAAATGAGAGCAAAAACAAAAGTAATGCTTTCATATTTTTGTTCAGTATATCTAAAAAGAACTATTAAATATGTCTGAAAACTCACCAGGCAGGTCTTTAATACTGGTTCACACTCCCTGTGGCAATCCCTCTAGAGATGTAGTCCTGTGTCTGTTGTTTACAAGATGGAAGAGAATCACATATAAAGTGCACAACTACAGACCAAGAGTACAACTAAGTTTACTGTAAACCAGGGATGTTTACGTCAGATCCTGAAGAGCCTTGTCCTAAGTAGGGATAATTTCCCTACTTAAGAAGACCCACTTAAACCCAGCAATTAATAAAGGAGTAGAACATGAAAATCATCAAACTGTGTTGGACACCAGCCCTCTAGGACAGGAAATAAATATCTCTGTTATGGACTATATATGATAAATACATTTACAATCTTAATGTAACCTTTTTATAGTCATGTATTTATTTTCTATATAATTTAATGCAAACAATGCTTTATTAACAGTTTTGTTCATAAAGATATTCCAGGTCTAATTATGCTAAATTATATCCACCCATAATCACCTGGCCATCAAATTTTAAATTTCAAAGAGAATTCTCATCTTGTCTCTGGTCTTTACACTGTCTATACAGTTTATCCTTTTGGAACCTGAAAAACAGAGAGAGAGAGAGAGAGAGAGAGAGAGAGAAAGAGAGAGAGAGAGAGAGAGAGAGAGAAAGAACACATTTGCAGAATCATTGAAATAAAATAAAAGAAATATAAAAATAATATATAATATTATATAATACATAGTAATATATAAAATAACCAATAAAATAAGAGCCTGTGTGCTCATGTAGCGATAATACACTTTCATCAAACCTTAGCTACTTACTGTGTTAACATGCAAACAGGTAAAAATATAGCAATCTTAAATAAAGAACATATAGCATAAGTTAACTTTTGTGACTGAGAAAAGAGTGGTTGCTTGTGGTAGAAAAGTCACAAAATATTGTTTGTTTATGTAATATTTGTATAAATATGTATTACAAAATTATTTTTGGCCATATCAGTCTTCATCCCCCTTTTTTGTCAATACTGGTAATAAACAAATGATCATAGTACAATAAACATCATTTTTCATGGGATACGGACGACTTTAAATTCTGAGGTAGATAGATAACTTTACTGGCTAGCTAAAACTAATCTAGCATGTTACTGAAAGAGCAACTAAGGCTTAACCATGATTATAACTCACATTTAATAACCAAAGTATTAATTAAATACATTAAATTAATTGTATTCAATGTCAATTTTTGAAATAAATTATTTTTGTACTTACAGAGTTTGTGAAGGTCCGTGCATCGATCTACGGCTCCGCTGAAGAATCCGTTAAAAACCGCTTCAAACCACAACAATCAGAGGCTCGCGCTGCCAGCTCCCTGACTAGCACCGGTTTAACCAAACGCATGGGCACCCAACAATTCTATACGCCGCGTCTAAATTTTATTTCAAACCAAGTCTGTCTTTCTGTCTGAAATAATAGTATTAATTTAAAAATAAATAATACAATTATGGCGGCACGGTGGCGCAGCAGGTATTTGCGACTCGAAATTGTCCGTGTGTGTGAGTGTGTGAGTGAATGTGTGTGTGTGTGTTGCCCTGTGAAGGACTGGCGCCCCCTCCAGGGTGTATTCCCGCCTTGCGCCCAATGATTCCAGGTAGGCTCTGAACCCACCGCGACCCTGAACTGGAGAAGCGCTTACAGATAATGAATGAATGAATAATAAAATTATGTCGGTATGGAACTTTGTGGATTTTTTTCTAAGTGGCTAATAGGTTGTCATTTTACCATACAGCAACGTTATTTAATAATAACCTTGTGACAACTTTGTTCAGACAACGAAATCTGTTCCACCTTTTGACAAAAAGTAGACAACGTTGTGACAACGTTGTGTGTTTGCTGGATATTCACCTTCTTCGTATAAAACACACAAAACACTGTCCCCACACCTTTCAAACATCGCTATGCTTCACTTTTTTATATAAAACACAAAACCTATGGCCTTTACTCCTTTAAATCTATACATCTATATTTGTTTTTAAAGAAATGATTTGCTGTTAACTGTTCAGGTGGAAATTAGCCAGCTCTGGTTCTGTTCAGCCGTGTTGCTGCTTGTAAACTGCCTCCACTTTTCAAACGCAAGGCCAATATTTACTCTCTTTTTACTCTCTCTGGTCATGGAGATTTTGAGAATGGCAATGGGGCTTTTTGGATCCGGTAAAATATAACATTAACTCTGTTCACTTGGTCATTTGATGGCTGCAAGACACTGTTTGTAGACCTGGCCACATGGTGAACTGTAAAATCATTGGACAGAGGGCGGGATGAAAGGCAGGACCTTGGAGGGCGAGATCATAAGAGCTCCGCTCTGGACTGAGCACTGCTCAACAAGTATACTGCCTTAACAATGCTGTGAGAGGCAGCAGTGATGGCCATGATTATAACTTTAATATTTAGTATTTAATTAATACTTTGGTTATTAAATGTGAGTTATAATCATGCTTTGACAGTTTCCTTAATCTATGATCACACACCCACAGTACAATAAATATCCTACAGATTGCTCCTTTAAGTTGCATGTTATGTGTTATTTTCTGCCCATTTTAGTGCAAAATTATACATTACATTGTATAAGATATTGGAAAAATAGAAAATGTAACAAACATCTGCTATTCTGTCATCAGGAGAGTTTCAATCAAGTTCAATCCCTGGTGATAGGACAACTACCCAAGATCAGGAGACCAAGAGAGCAAAACTGCCCTCTTTCTCTGTCAGCAGACATAACAGGCATTGTTTAGCGGCAGTTGAAAAAGAAGGTGCTAGAAACTAAATCATATGCCATAGGTCACTTTTAATGTTTCCCCCAAGAATGTAAAATTCAGTAAATACATACTGCATCTTTGTGGATGCTGTGTAATTTTGTACTTTTCTTCTTTTAAAGGCTAGTGAGAATTTTAAGTCATGCATTAAAATGACACTCAAGGGGTGCTATTCATCAATAACATTCATTCATTCATTGTCTTTAACTGCTTGTCCAGTTCAAGGTCGTAGTTGTGTCCGCAGCCTACTCAAAATCACCGAGCACAAGGCAGGAACATACCTCGGAGGGGTGCCTTCACAGGGCGACACACACTAAAATTTACAGACACTTTTGAGCAGCCAATCCATTTACACACGTGTTTCTTCATAAAAAATAAAATAACTTTAAAATGTATACTATGACATACACGTAACCAGTGGAAGTCTTTAATATTCTATCAGACGTGAGCTCTCACTTGGTTAAGATTTGTACTGCTGCACTGCATGTTGTTAAAAATTATGTATTTTTAGGACGTCCAGTTAAATGTGCATTAAAATAATGTGTTTTTGCTCAGGACACAGAAAGAGATTAAAAGAAGTTTTGCAATCTATGTGAGTGTTAGTGATAAATACAACCCTAATAATGTTTTTTAAATGTGGCATTATGAAATTGACATATTTCAGATGTGAACTATATAAAACCTTTTCTCATTCAACTCTTTTTTTCCCTAGACTTGCTGCCAAGAAGCAACACCTCAGTTTTGTCCTGATTAAGTTGAAAAAATGCTAACACAATTTCTCACTACCAGAGGTAAGGGAAACACATTAGAGGTAAAGAATAACGCATAACAAACAAAAAACAACAACAAAAAAAAACAAATAAAAAAAAAACATGTATTGGACCAGGGGTGTTAATTGTTGGTAATTTGGATTAAATGTTGCATTCACTGTTTAATTTAGCTAATTTAGCTAATATTTTGTTTACAAATACAACATAAATGTTTTACCTCATCAATGGTAGGTGGAATCTCAGTCAGGTTCTTGTTGACACAGGCCACTGTGAGCTGGATACTGTCACAGATACAGAACCTGGTGCACTTCCCAGATTTCACTTCATGGACATAGAGGAGTGACAGTAATGTAGCTAACCACGTGGAAATGCTGGACATTATGATCTGAAAGTACAAGACAGAGGACTTCACGTTTTTTTCTCATTTTATGATATATATCTGTAGTGATATATATGCTAATGGACAACATATTAGTATAGATTCTAAATAAAGACGTGATCTCTGTGTGTTTAGTTCAGTTTGCTCCATACTGTAAAAACTCACATTCCTGAGGCTGTGCGCTTCACCTCCCCAAAAAGGGGACATTTATCAAGTGAGTCGTGAAGCGGATTCATTTAGAACATCTGATCACATACTCATCCATACTCAAAATTAAAGGAAACTCTGACATTATACAAAAAAGGTCATTATTGAAAATCAAAATGCATAAGGAAAATTCTGTTGGATGTTCAGACATTTCAGAATCAATAACAAAATCCCACAAATATTTATCTACTGTTGACTGTTAATGGTCCACCACATCTTGCATGCTTGTTAGGAGTCCCATTTCTATAAATCATCTATAAATCATTTATTCCTATCCAGTCTTTTTTTTTTTTTTTTTTTTCGCTTTACCTTTTTCCTTTTCACATGCATGTGGATTTTCTTATTTATGTATTCATGTAATATGAAATATTAATAACTTGTACTCAAAAGCAAGGCTTTTCTGACTGAAAATCAAGAACTCTTTTCAAAGTGCTTTTATTCGTATTTTCATAACAAACATATCCATGTTTTATTCATGTTTATTCAGTTATCTTTCTGGAACTTGCATACAGGTTTTTATGAAGGACACTAATCTTTACCTTTATGTACATATTTGTAATATCAAATGGACCCCCCATATACCAGAATCAAAAGAATAATTTACATTCTCACTTACTTAGGGCTGAAATTCCAGATCACACACTGAGGATTTACTTGGTCTCTGCGAGGCTTCAGGCACCAGTTGGCATGAATATCCAACAGCATTCATAGAAATACATGAGTAGAAGTTTTCAGACATCCAATAGCTGAGCTATGGCAAAGGAAACACACGAAGGAATTTGCAGTGGTGAGGTGTGTGTGTGTGTGTGTGTGTGAGTGGGGGGGGGGGGGGGGGGGGGTTGGGAGGGACAGCTCAGTTGCTGTATGACTGCACACAAAGGCGCAGTGTTTCACTCACTGGAAAAAAATCTGTGGAGTTAAGACATTTCCCGGAGAATTAGGCTCTACCTGCTCTGATGGCCTCTTTATAAGCTCCTTTAACTGGGTTATCAAATATTTGTTACAGTCCATTAAACAATAAAAAATTCTAGTCTACTTTGATTATGTGTAAAGGTAAACTCAAACCAGCCACATACACTCTACCCTCACTATGATGTCCAGTGTTTAATGATGCAAAAATCAATCAATTAATCAGCGACCTTATTTTAATTTCTACTAGTTGAGTAGGTGGTGTGATTCTCGTACTGACTAGGAATGTTGTGACAGACATACTGAGAGTAGACATGAAATGGTAAACTTAAATGGTATCACATTCTAAACTGATTACTATTTTCAACATTAATTGGAAATAAAAAAAACTGGACATTATAATGGGATTAGTGTGTATCTGGCTGGTTTGCATTTACTTTTACACACAATCAAATTAGACTAAATACATTTATAATAGTGAGAATTTGAATTTCTATAAAAACCATGGTTGATGGCAGCTGTTTGGAAAAACTCACATACAGCATATCAAAATTAGCTACATTGCCCCAGACACATCCACTGGAGCAGCATGTAATGCCTAATTTGTTAGGGGAAACATGGTGCTGTTAGCTCTAGAGTAGAGATCTGTGCAGGACCAAATTTTTAATCCAGAAGAAATGTCTCTACAACATTTAACAAATCATTTTTAAGCTCAATTTAACGAATAATTTATAAAGAAATTAATTCTGAATGCTGTGTAAACTTGGCAAACCAGTAAAAAGGCCAGTAGCTCTTTTATCTAGACAGAATTGCAAACAATGTGGACATCACAACAGACACCCAGAAAGGTACAGCAGCATTGTGGATTATTAAAGAGGGTAAAATGCTGGAATGCTGACGGGAAGGAGTGGGCATACAGACATACCCACACACAGGTGTTCAGTGGAGTTGTGGGACTTATGCATATGCGCTACTTAGAGCCCCTGCACATGCTGAGATCCACAGTGGTTCATGTTTTCAAATAATTCTATTTTCCTCAGGTGCTTACTGTTATTATTTGGGTGTTACATACATATTGCAGCATTGTTTCTGTTGCATACCAATAGTCCATCTTTACAGTCTAATATTTATAATACAAGGCCAATCTATAAAAGCATGGACATTTTATACACACACCTTCTGGAGAAGACCAATACTTATATGTTTTCCTTTCCTTTTCATTTAAAACATATAGTTTTAAAAGTTACAATGAAAAGTTCGCCCCCTCCAGGGTGTATTCCCGCTTTGCTCCCAATGATTCCAGGTAGGCTCTGGACCCATTGTGACCCTGAACTAGATAAGCAGTTACAGATAATGAATGAATGAACCGTTCATTCTCAAGTCTCTAAGATCATCCATATGGACACAAAATAGGAAGTGAGGATGTTACTGTAGGAAGATAAAAAACAAAGGAGGTAAACATGTTTAAATTACAGACAGCAAGTTTGTGTTGGAATATTTAATTTTACCTGTTATCTGTCTCCTAAATATATTGGTGGCCAATTTCCTTCTTTGCATTGTTGAATGTGAAAATTTTGAATGATTGCATTGTGGAATGTGCATGTTCAAATAACAGTCCCAGTTTGTATTTTATGTGTTTCATTAATTATTTTAAATTGCACAAATTATTACATTTTATTGAAATAATGCAAATATATTTTCAAATAAACAAATGAATCAATTCCTAAAATTACTATCCTCACACTGGCTACTCAATCTGCCATTGCTGCTAGCCTAATGAGTCCTGTCACTTTCACTTGTCTCTCACCAGAACTCTCCCCATCTTAAATAAACTTCATTTATCCCCCCTTTTCAGCATGGCCCATCATGCTGTAGAGCCCCAGATTAACACAGCACCAAAACCAGATCAGTGTGCTTGTGCACACGTTTGAGCACTACATTTAAGCAGCCGTGAAGTGATTCTAACTAAAAAGGACCTTAAAAATGTCATGCTTCCACACTAAATCTAGAAATTAGTTTTCTTCTAAAACTAAGGGGTACTAACATTTAGCTTGAACTCTTTTACTGCACTAAGGCTTTTAAATCTGTTTGTATATATCTGTGAGGTTTTTGGTATGTTAAATTATTAATTTTGGCTTACAAATACCAAACCAAATTATAGTGATTCATCACAGAGAACACAGTTAGGCTACACCACAGCCCAAATCTGGGGGGAGTTTCAGATCTCAAGATCATGCTTCAAATTAAGCTTGGTGACTGACATTAAGCCCATGTACACCAGCTCAAAAGTTTCCCCATTATTTTTGGTGTATCTTAAAGTATCTAAATACACTAATGTTAAAAGGGGGCTACACAAACCTTCAGAAATATAGGATACAAACAGGACACCTGGATAAACCTAGCACACATTCTTATACAGTAAAAGGCTATGTGAAATAAAGACAATTAGCTTTTCTTACACAAAAATAGTTCACTTTAATTCAAACACAATTAAATGCACTGAATACAACTACAGGTTTATACCTTACATCATCTGTGAACATAAATTTTACCCCCCCCCCCTTCCCCTTTTACAAGCTGCTCCCAGAATATTTCAACTTTAAAACAAACTCCCTTAAAAACACCAATTCAACAATTACTTCAGGTTAATAGACACGTTCTTTCTGTTATAGAAATTTGTAATTACCATTAATTATTACAAAATACAAATGGACCCTTCAACCCTATGTTTTTTTTTATCTAGTGCAGCAAGACTAAATTTCTACATGAAATCCAAGAGTTTTAATAGTCCCTTATATCTCCACCATTTTGACTTCAGTTCTGCTTTAAGTCATAAATGTACTTGGTTTAATTGTACTTTGTACATAAAAGACATTGAACTGAAATTAAAACATTAAGTTGTAAACAGTCATTCATTCGTTTGATAATTGTTTTAGCAAAATATATTTGCACTAAAAATCTTGACAGAAGAAATGTGTCCTCAAGCATCTCTTCAAAGAACCACATCAAGCGTCTCCTTGATTCTGTTCACATCTCACTGAATGGATCATGCAGAAATGTTGATTACAAGCTAGACTTTTATAATAATCCGAATAAAGGTTAACTGACTGTTAGAGTGGTTGATTAATAACAGGTTTAAAAAGTCTTTGCAGGTGTTCCAGGTTGTACTTGGCCTGTATGTCTGACCCGTATAAATGTGCTCTGCATACAGTGCAAAGTACTAAGCAGGTATATTACACAAACACGCATGCGTGCACACACACACACACACAATTGATAGAATGCAATTTAAATACAGTAATCTCAAAGTGGAGACAAATAAATATTCTTCTACAGTAATAGACAGCTCTGAAAAAACATGCGCTAACTGGGACAAAAAGATCTCCAGAATGTCAACTTGGTCTACAGAAAAGTAGTCCTGCCCAACACAGTGCTCCAAAGTAATGAGGTGACCAGGTGAAACACACACCTTCTTCGTCTTCTCTTCACCCTGACAAAGCAGCATGCAGCAAAATTCAGTTATAAACCATGCTGACAGGTCAAATGAGGGAGGCCACAACACACAAACAACTAAATGTACCTTTAAAAGCCCGAAAAAAGGCAAAAAAGGCAAAAAAGGCAAAAAATTTGATTGAAATAAATAATGCTCATACCAGTAGCTTCGAAAACAACTTGCTTTAGTTCTGCCTTCTCTTTATAAAATGCAGAAATCTGAAGAAATATCTCTGCAGTTTTAGCAGCATCTAAAAAATCAAGCTGGCATGTAGAGAGAAGCATTTTAACATGTATACTCTAACAAACAATGACAAAGCAATAACTGTGGACTAACCTAGACAGGAATCAAGTAATTATAAACTCTAAAATAGTATCAAAATGCATACAACTTGAAAACATCATAAACATTATGGCCATGCTTATGAGCACAAGCAAATTCACACTTTCGATATTCACCGTTTTCACCTTTGTGTGTGTAAATATGAATAATGCACATTCAAATTAATCTAGCATCCCTAAAACATCTACAAACATTTATTTTACATTTTATTATTATTATTTTGTTTTAAAACTAAGACAAACTTGCTCCTCCTCAAACTCCACCTACAAGCACAGCTATAGGTTCACAACCTACTAAACCCATCTTAGCATCGGCTCACTATTGAAAAGTGCATGCATTGTGACATGTTTCTAGTAAATGATATGCAAATGAGGCAGTGGTAGGCTGTGGCTTAATTTTACATGCTGAAGCTTTATCAATTTTACACAAATCAACACTTTTTTAAGATGTTACAAACTTTCCATGAATGAAACAATGAACACTTAAATCACCAATCTCAATTTTTACTCAACTCTTAAGCATTAAGGTCAGTGGGACTAATAGATTGTACCTGCTGTTCAATTAGCTGCATTCTTTTGGCTCCAAGGTTGAGCAATTTATCTGATGTTGGGGAATGAAAGAAGGATAAGAGCTCGGTACTGCACAGAGTCACTTATAGGGAAACATACATGCATTAGCTACATTACCACAATACTTTTGTAACGTTTTTAATATAGGTATAATATAATATTTGTGCAAGCGGCAACCTGTCAATTTTACCTTTGCAGGACTTTCTTTATTTTTGCTATTTTCTTTGGTCCCATTTACACAGTTCTGTTCATCATGATCATCCTTATCATTATCTATATCCTCATTATCTTGTTCTTCTTCATCTGGCTCACCTTCATCATCACTTCAAATAAATTTTAAGGTCATTTTTAAAGAGGGGTTTGGTGAAGCTTTTTTTTACCAATATACAACGACAAAGGCAACAATCTGAAAGTTACTCAGACTTGTACTTTTTCAATAACATTAAATGTGTGCACAAAGAACAGGGGAAAAAAGCATTTACCAAGAAACAAACAGAGAAACCTAGCAGGATACCTGAGTGACTCAAGTACATCTGCCCTGTTCATGTTTTCCAGGGCCTCTTTAAGAGCTTCACAGCCATCCTCCCCCAGGCAGTGACCTATTCAATCAGAAACCATTTATTTTACCTCCTCACAGTGACAGTTCTTCAAAAACTTATGAAGACTGAACATATAACAAGACAGAAGCTTCAATCTATGCTTGATGCATGGCGTGGCACATAATGTCTAAACATTCCAACGTTTAAAAAAAACAAAAACATTCAGATCCAGTTTCTTGAAATCAGCCTTGTTCCATAATGCCTTGGCAACTACCAAAGCTGCAGCTTCTGTAATTTCCCCAAATGAAAGATTCAGTTCCTAAAGACATTAAACATTTGAAATAACTGGAAGATTATTACAATGTTCGTAGCTGTTTAAAACCTTAGTTCTTAATGAATTCTCAATCAAATATATCAAAAAGGTGACAAAATTAACCTTGAGAATAGGCAGTCCATCACTTAGAGCTGCAGCTATGGCAATGGCACCTTCAGAACGTACCAGACAATCTCCAAAATGTATTATCTGAATGCTGCGCAGGTGCTTGAGTGCCTGACAACAGAATAGAGGGTGTACAACACAGAAAGTTTTTGCGTTTTGAAAGGTAACATTATAACTAATACTACAGGTAAGGTAAAGTTGATTGATGAATAATTTCATTAAAACGATTTTGACATCATTTTAAATCAAAATTCAACAAAAGTTTGATTGCCAAAATTTAAATTTGAACCACGCCTGGGCCATGGCTAGTGCTCCTCTTTTGGTAAAGGAATTGTCATTCAGGCTGAGGACACGGAGGTTGAGATTGTGCTGCATTGCACTGGCCAAAGCTGTCCCTTTCTGTGGCATGTGAAACTCCTCAAGACTTCCAATCATCTGTGTAAAAAAAGAGAGACAATAGTGAAAAATGAATGAAGCAACACAATTAGAGCAGTGTCAGAAAAGGGCATAAAATTATAGTTGTTTGCCTGAAAAGAATGGGCAAGAGCAGAGGCACCATCATTCTCCAGGCGATTACCTCCAGCTTCGAAGACTTTTAACTTGAAAGGGGAGCTGGCAGCACTTGACTGCTTGTAGTATTCTGTCAATGCAGAGGCCAGGATCTTGAAAAAAATGCAAAAAAAGTCATACAATCTTAAAGACTGAAAATAATGTTTTGAAATGTTATACATTCTGATCATTTAGCTCTTTGGTATCAACTACTACCACTTACTGATCCTCCTCCAGTGCCCCTGCCACAGTTATTGTGCCTGAGTTCCTGAAGAGTGTGGCACACGGGACTCTTCAGAAGGGCCTCAATTCCCTTCACGCCATCTGAACCAAAAGCATTGTCACTCAAATCTAGCTCAGTAAGCCTGGTCCCTGAGGTCAGCAATGCACTGCCCAGTGATTTCTGAAAAGGTTAAAATTGTACAAGTTAAGACGGCATGTGTGTAAATGTACAATTAATCAAATATTTACAGTTTACTCTATCAACCTGAATATGCACTTACCAAGGCAGGAGGAATTTCAGAGCGAAGTTGTCCTGTAAATGTCATTCCAGTGACATTGCTTAAAAAAAAAAAAACATTCAGAGATAATCCCGATACTGTCAAGAAAATGAAGATAAAATCCTTATATTTTAAAGTGATCAATGTAGTAAAAAATATTTATCCATACTTCTAGACATGTTCATATTATGTGTATCAACATATCACATATGTCCGTAACAAATAGTTTAAGATAACATTGCACTGCATTGCGGGGTGGCACGGTGGCGCAGCAGGTAGTGTTGCAGTCACACAGCTCCAGGGACCTGGAGGTTGTGGTTTCAATTCCCGCTCCGGGTGACTGGCTGTGAGGAGTTGGTGTGTTCTCCCTGTGTCTGCGTGGGTTTCCTCCGGGTGCTCCGTTTCCTCCCACAGTCCAAAAACACACGTTGGTTGGTGGATTGGCGACTCAAAAGTGTGTGTGTGAAGGACTGGTGCCCCCTCCAGGGTGTATTCCTGCCTTGCGCCCAATGATTCCAGGTAGGCTCTGGAACCACTGCGACCCTGAATTGGATAAGCAGTTACAATGAATGATTGCACTACATACAATAAAAAATACAACATCACACTGGTTGGTGTAGCATAGTGGATAAAACCACTGCAATCTACATATCAGACTGCAATTTGATTCCCAGCTTCAGCAGGAACACAATGCTATATCAGTTTTTGTGCAAGATTCCTACTGCTGCATTAGCCTAGCAATTCTATATCGATAAGAATACTTGACAGTTGTCATAAATGTTATTAAAATGCAGTTCATCATGACTCAAAAAAAAGTACTGGTTTAAACAAATAAATAAATAGATGAATAAAAAAGAAAAATTAATGGGATCCGTGATTAAAGTCATAAAGTACCTGTAGTTCATTTTTGGACTCCAGAGCCTTGGCTATGGCCTGTGCTACACCAATGGTATTTCCATCCAGTCTCAATGCTTTCAGACCCTTGAACTGTTCTATCTCTCTATCTTTTCCAGAGATATGTGTGTATGTGTGTGTGTTTTCATACCTGACTGTTTGTCATTCAGCTTCAGTCCTAGACCCTTGTAGCTGAGCTCTTCTCCAACGAGTCCTGGCAAGTGCCTCTGTAAGCTGAGCAATAGCGTCTGAAGCCATTCAAATATCCTTGGAACTGTCTAATTATAAAAACATGACAGGAACAAAGATTTGGTTTAATTAAATTAAAAGTTGTTAGATATATCTCTACATATTTAGCTTCATTCTGTATGCCCAAACCAATGAATGTAAAAGAAGTCCTCACCTCCATCCATTCCTCACCCACTTGCATGTTGCTAGAAACCCCCTCCCCATAAACTGATGAGACTGGTCTGAAACTTTTGTTTTTACAAAAATTGTTTTTACAGTAATGTTGCCAGAATTAAGAGGGGGTGCCTTTTCAGGCAGGTGGACTGCCTTAAAAAGCATCCCCCTGTAACTCTCTTTCTGCACACACAAATATGGTTTGTTTTTGTCAGTACACCTATAGGATCAATATAAAATACCTGTATAAGGTTCATGGCAAAAACAGAAATGTAGCCAGAATTAAAATTGGGTACATTTCTTTCTAATTCAACTATTAATATTGCAGTTATGTTCAGGCAGTGGCAGCATGTGTACATTTTCATGGATATAACATTTTAGCAGGTACAGTATTGAAGTGGTAATTTTATTTACAATTCGCTGCTTTTGTCCTATATTCCTATTTATTTCCAGTGTTTAAATATTCCATAAAATTGCGACAGGATATGTAGGAGTTTCATTGTGGTCAGAAAATGAACGTACACGTTTGTTTTAGAATAAGTCGAAGCTGACTTCAGAAAAAGCAGTGGTGCATGTAGACTATATCATTTTATTATTTACAAGCGACATTTTCTTTTTTACATCTCAATATCTAGAGTGTTTCTACTGGGGAAAAGGCGATTTATTTTTATTTTGACGGAAATAAACATGATATTTTGCCCGTTTTGTCATAAAACGCCGATTAACCTCCCTTAGGACTAAATATGCCGGGGATGCATCTCGCGGCGGGGGTGCTGAATTCGGCACAACACCGGCAATGTGTCAAGCACAGAGCCAGGATGGGAAAAAACTCTTAATTCGACTTAGTAAGTTTATAATCATTATATGAAAGGTAATTAAAACACGATATCACACAATCCGACTCACTAAGCCTGAGTCAAAAACCTGTAAACTCTGTGAAACACATTACAAAGAAAAAAAAACTGTATGCAATATCCATCCAATAGTATACATACATAGAAATACTAAGAAAGCTGTGCTTGCTCAGCCCCAGTGGCCTAATGGATAAGGCACTGGCCTCCTAAGCCAGGGATTGTGGGTTCGAGTCCCATCTGGGGTGTTAACTCTATTGTTTTTGCATTGAATACCTTTGAGTGTTCCAGAGTTTATTTGTATTGTTTCAATTAAGGTTTTGGCTGCATAATATAAGCTGGTGTACCTAACACAGTATTGGATGAAATTGTATGATGGTGATTCTTCTGTCCTCAGATCATGTATTTTTCCCAAGCACTTCAATCAAGGTTGCTGGTCATGTGCAAACAAATGGTGATTGTTCGGATGGTTGGGTGTGTTTTGACTGTCACCTTTAATTAATTTCTACACCCTCAATCCAATTAATATATTTAATAGGATTTGTCCATGTAGACCTTACTCAGAACAGACTTAAGTCCATTTTGATTACAGTTCCAATTCGACTCTGTTCAAATAAAGGAAATGCAATGCCTGCATTTGATTACTAATTAGATTACATTTTATTTTCAACACCCTCCCTGGATCACTATGGAGAAAGATTAGTCTCAAAACACTTTACAAGTGTGTAAATGTTAATCCACAAATAAAACACAACTCACAAATATGTTTCACTATTCACATATGAATACATCCCAATCTGTGTCTCACAGTTTGCAATTTGTAAAAATACAGTTACATTCATAAATACATGTTTTTTGTTTTCATAGATATATCACAATTTTATGCGAAAATAAATATATTTGTTTAAATTTACATTGCAAATATTTGCAAAGTCGTTTAAAATTTAACGTTTAAAATTTATTTGTAGGCGGCACGGTGGTGCAGCAGTCACACAGCTCCAGGGGCCTGGAGGTTGTGGGTTCAATTCCTGCTCCAGGTGACTGACTGTGAGGAGTTGAGGTGTTCTCCCCGTGGGTTTCCTCCCACAGTCCAAAAACACACGTTGGTAGGTGGATTTGCGACTCAAAATTGTCCGTAGGGGTGACTGTGTGAGTGAATGTGTGTGTGTCTGTGTTGCCCTTTGAAGGACTGGTGCCCCCTCCAGGGTGTATTCCCGCCTTGTGCCCAATGATTCCAGGAAGGCTCTGGACCAACCGCGACACTGGACTGGATAAGCGGTTACAGATAATGAATGAATTTATTTGTAAAATGTAGAATCTGCGTTTGTGGATCAAGTCACTCACGTGTTTTCCGTGATGTGCATTTCTTAATTTCCTCTCGCGGGTTTTTGGATTTTGAGACTTTCCTTTCGCATTTCACCCGATCCTAATACAAATGCAGCGTGATCCACAAATGTGGCCAGTAGGCGATCTGCACCTGTGAAATATTTTGAGACTAATCTCTCTCCATAGGATCACCACCTTAAAGCTAGAGTACGTGCTGATTTACGGCAACATCGACTGAGAGTCGTCATCGGCCATCTGGAATCGGGCCGAGCCGGAGGAGGCCATATTCGGCCCGATTCCGGATGGCCGATGACGACTCTCAGTCGATGTTGCCGTAAATCAGCACGTACTCTAGCTTTAAGGTGGTGATCCTATGGAGAGAGATTAGTTCACATATTACACTCGGCAACTGGAGAACACCGGCACACGACCTCCGTGAAGCTGGCCCCTCACATGATGAGAAACGGAATAAAAACGTGTCCTTTCGTTAGTGCTGCGTTTGTGCTCGTTTGTGCTGCAAAAATCATCGTTTGTGCTAGTACCGTTTTTGAAGAATTAGACATTATATCTTATTACCTGTTACGTAACGCAGCCCCTCATTAGTGGCCAAATCGTGCCAAAGTGATCTCATTCGTTCATGCCTCGTTTGTGCTGGTTTGTGCCGTTAAAAGAAACGCTACAACCATTTTGCTTCTTGAGTTATTCAGCCATAAAGTTCCAACGAGTGACGTCACTCAGCCCCTCATCAACGTCCAAATCGCTCCAAAGTGGTCTCATTCATTAGTGCCTCGATTGTGCCGTTAAAAGTAACGTTCGTGCCATTTTCATTCTTAAGTTACTTAGCTATAAAGTTTCAACGAGTGACGTCACTCAGCACCTCATCAACGTCCAAATCGCTTCAAAGTGGCCTCATTCGTTAGTGCTGCGTTTGTCCAGGTTTGTGCCGTTAAAATAAATATTTGTGCTCATTTACGTCTTGAGTTATAGGCTAAGAAATATTTATTTAAACCGGTGATGTCACTCAGCCCCTCATCAACATCCAATTCACACCAAAGTGGTCTCATTCGTTAGTGCTGCGTTTGTGCCTGTTTGTGCCGTTAAAAGTAACGTTCGTGCCATTTTCATTCTTGAGTTATTTAGATACAAAATTCCAACGAGTGACGTCACTCAGCCCCTCATGAAAGTCCAAATCGCTCCAAAGTGGTTTCATTCGTTAGTGCTGCGTTTGTGCTGGTTTGTGCCGTTAAAAAATTTTTTGTGCTCATTTACTTCTTGAGTTATTGGCTAAAAAATATTTATTTAAACCGGTGACATTACTCAGCCCCTCATCAATGTCCAATTCGCACGAGAGGCGCTGGATTAAGGCTCCAGTCTCTTCGGAGGCGTGGGTTCCAATCCCACCACTGCCAGCGAAGCTTTTGTGAAGATGTTGGCTCGGTCCATCCTTGGAAAAGCGCCATGTTGAAAATGTCTGTGGCAAGACCTTGCGTGTACGATGTTGGTGTAGTATCAATGAACGGCAGATGTCCTTGTAGTGGGCTTTTGTTAGACTGATTTCCACATCCTCTGTGTTCACTGGGCGTCTGTTTTATTAATTTTTGTAAAAGATCAGTTGCTTAGTAAATGATCTCAAAAGTTATATTGTTCTCACCAATGCAGTGCGGCACGAGGTTGACCCCAAATATGTCCGCCGATAGAAGAAGAAAAGCAGACACTTTAGCGTCCAAGTGGATAAACTATGCCGTTGCCATTGCAGTGCGAAAGCCGCACGAAGCCGGTAGCGTGGCCGAGCGGTCTAAGGCGCTGGATTAAGGCTCCAGTCTCTTCGGAGGCGTGGGTTCAAATCCCACCGCTGCCAAAGAAGGTTTTGAAGAAACCACCATCCAAGCTGTTGAGCAGCTTATACTCAAATTGGCGCCCTCTGTTGCTCTTTTCAACAGCAGCAACTTGGAAGAGTCGGCTTGACGTTTCTTCAATTCCTTCAAGTTCTCCAATATTCAAAGGGCGTAGGATGGCCCAAGCTGGCCGAACCAACGGAGAACACATCAAAAGAATGCCCAACACGCAGGCGGCCGTATAAAGCAAACCATAAAGCCGCGTCGGCCAGTCCGAAGTCTTAGGAATCTAGCGCTTCTTTGTCTGCATCTGCCAATAGATGACTTGACTGAGATTCTCTAGCTCGCGTGTTACGCCCCCTTCGGTTTTGGCTAGGAATAAGAGGGCCGGGGCTTCTCGGAGGTAGTGTGGCCGAGTGGTCGAAGGCGCTGGATTTAGGCTCCAGTCTCTGTGGAGGCGTGGGTTCGAATCCCACCACTGCCAGCGAAGCTTTTGTGAAGATGTTGGCTCGGTCCATCCTTGGAAAAGCGCCATGTTGAAAATGTCTGTGGCAAGAGCTTGCGTGTACGATGTTGGTGTAGTATCAATGAACGGCAGATGTCCTTGTGGTGGGCTTTTGTTAGACTGATTTCCACATCCTCTGTGTTCACTGGGCGTCTGTTTTATTAATTTTTGTAAAAGATCAGTTGCTTAGTAAATGATCTCAAAAGTTATATTGTTCTCACCAATGCAGTGCGGCACGAGGTTGACCCCAAATATGTCCGCCGATAGAAGAAGAAAAGCAGACACTTTAGCGTCCAAGTGGATAAACTATGTCGTTGCCATTGCAGTGCGAAAGCTGCACGAAGCCGGTAGCGTGGCCGAGCGGTCTAAGGCGCTGGATTAAGGCTCCAGTCTCTTCGGAGGCGTGGGTTCAAATCCCACCGCTGCCAAAGAAGGTTTTGAAGAAACCACCATCCAAGCTGTTGAGCAGCTTATACTCAACTTGGCGCCCTCTGTTGCTCTTTTCAACAGCAGCAACTTGGAAGAGTCGGCTTGACGTTTCTTCAATTCCTTCAAGTTCTCCAATATTCAAAGGGCGTAGGATGGCCCAAGCTGGCCGAACCAACGGAGAACACATCAAAAGAATGCCCAACACGCAGGCGGCCGTATAAAGCAAACCATAAAGCCGCGTCGGCCAGTCCGAAGTCTTAGGAATCTAGCGCTTCTTTGTCTGCATCTGCCAATAGATGACTTGACTGAGATTCTCTAGCTCGCGTGTTACGCCCCCTTCTGTTTTGGCTAGGAATAAGAGGGCCGGGGCTTCTCGGAGGTAGTGTGGCCGAGTGGTCGAAGGCGCTGGATTTAGGCTCCAGTCTCTGTGGAGGCGTGGGTTCGAATCCCACCACTGCCAGCGAAGCTTTTGTGAAGATGTTGGCTCGGTCCATCCTTGGAAAAGCGCCATGTTGAAAATGTCTGTGGCAAGAGCTTGCGTGTACGATGTTGGTGTAGTATCAATGAACGGCAGATGTCCTTGTGGTGGGCTTTTGTTAGACTGATTTCCACATCCTCTGTGTTCACTGGGCGTCTGTTTTATTAATTTTTGTAAAAGATCAGTTGCTTAGTAAATGATCTCAAAAGTTATATTGTTCTCACCAATGCAGTGCGGCACGAGGTTGACCCCAAATATGTCCGCCGATAGAAGAAGAAAAGCAGACACTTTAGCGTCCAAGTGGATAAACTATGCCGTTGCCATTGCAGTGCGAAAGCCGCACGAAGCCGGTAGCGTGGCCGAGCGGTCTAAGGCGCTGGATTAAGGCTCCAGTCTCTTCGGAGGCGTGGGTTCAAATCCCACCGCTGCCAAAGAAGGTTTTGAAGAAACCACCATCCAAGCTGTTGAGCAGCTTATACTCAAATTGGCGCCCTCTGTTGCTCTTTTCAACAGCAGCAACTTGGAAGAGTCGGCTTGACGTTTCTTCAATTCCTTCAAGTTCTCCAATATTCAAAGGGCGTAGGATGGCCCAAGCTGGCCGAACCAACGGAGAACACATCAAAAGAATGCCCAACACGCAGGCGGCCGTATAAAGCAAACCATAAAGCCGCGTCGGCCAGTCCGAAGTCTTAGGAATCTAGCGCTTCTTTGTCTGCATCTGCCAATAGATGACTTGACTGAGATTCTCTAGCTCGCGTGTTACGCCCCCTTCGGTTTTGGCTAGGAATAAGAGGGCCGGGGCTTCTCGGAGGTAGTGTGGCCGAGTGGTCGAAGGCGCTGGATTTAGGCTCCAGTCTCTGTGGAGGCGTGGGTTCGAATCCCACCACTGCCAGCTAAGCTTTTGTGAAGATGTTGGCTCGGTCCATCCTTGGAAAAGCGCCATGTTGAAAATGTCTGTGGCAAGAGCTTGCGTGTACGATGTTGGTGTAGTATCAATGAACGGCAGATGTCCTTGTGGTGGGCTTTTGTTAAACTGATTTCCACATCCTCTGTGTTCACTGGGCGTCTGTTTTATTAATTTTTGTAAAAGATCAGTTGCTTAGTAAATGATCTCAAAAGTTATATTGTTCTCACCAATGCAGTGCGGCACGAGGTTGACCCCAAATATGTCCGCCGATAGAAGAAGAAAAGCAGACACTTTAGCGTCCAAGTGGATAAACTATGCCGTTGCCATTGCAGTGCGAAAGCCGCACGAAGCCGGTAGCGTGGCCGAGCGGTCTAAGGCGCTGGATTAAGGCTCCAGTCTCTTCGGAGGCGTGGGTTCAAATCCCACCGCTGCCAAAGAAGGTTTTGAAGAAACCACCATCCAAGCTGTTGAGCAGCTTATACTCAAATTGGCGCCCTCTGTTGCTCTTTTCAACAGCAGCAACTTGGAAGAGTCGGCTTGACGTTTCTTCAATTCCTTCAAGTTCTCCAATATTCAAAGGGCGTAGGATGGCCCAAGCTGGCCGAACCAACGAAGAACACATCAAAAGAATGCCCAACACGCAGGCGGCCGTATAAAGCAAACCATAAAGCCGCGTCGGCCAGTCCGAAGTCTTAGGAATCTAGCGCTTCTTTGTCTGCATCTGCCAATAGATGACTTGACTGAGATTCTCTAGCTCGCGTGTTACGCCCCCTTCTGTTTTGGCTAGGAATAAGAGGGCCGGGGCTTCTCGGAGGTAGTGTGGCCGAGTGGTCGAAGGCGCTGGATTTAGGCTCCAGTCTCTGTGGAGGCGTGGGTTCAAATCCCACCACTGCCAGCGAAGCTTTTGTGAAGATGTTGGCTCTGTCCATCCTTGGAAAAGCGCCATGTTGAAAATGTCTGTGGCAAGACCTTGCGTGTACGATGTTGGTGTAGTATCAATGAACGGCAGATGTCCTTGTGGTGGGCTTTTGTTAGACTGATTTCCACATCCTCTGTGTTCACTGGGCGTCTGTTTTATTAATTTTTGTAAAAGATCAGTTGCTTAGTAAATGATCTCAAAAGTTATATTGTTCTCACCAATGCAGTGCGGCACGAGGTTGACCCCAAATATGTCCGCCGATAGAAGAAGAAAAGCAGACACTTTAGCGTCCAAGTGGATAAACTATGCCGTTGCCATTGCAGTGCGAAAGCCGCACGAAGCCGGTAGCGTCGCCGAGCGGTCTAAGGCACTGGATTAAGGCTCCAGTCTCTTCGGAGGCGTGGGTTCAAATCCCACCGCTGCCAAAGAAGGTTTTGAAGAAACCACCATCCAAGCTGTTGAGCAGCTTATACTCAAATTGGCGCCCTCTGTTGCTCTTTTCAACAGCAGCAACTTGGAAGATTCGGCTTGACGTTTCTTCAATTCCTTCAAGTTCTCCAATATTCAAAGGGCGTAGGATGGCCCAAGCTGGCCGAACCAACGGAGAACACATCAAAAGAATGCCCAACACGCAGGCGGCCGTATAAAGCAAACCATAAAGCCGCGTCGGCCAGTCCGAAGTCTTAGGAATCTAGCGCTTCTTTGTCTGCATCTGCCAATAGATGACTTGACTGAGATTCTCTAGCTCGCGTGTTACGCCCCCTTCTGTTTTGGCTAGGAATAAGAGGACCGGGGCTTCTCGGAGGTAGTGTGGCCGAGTGGTCGAAGGCGCTGGATTTAGGCTCCAGTCTCTGTGGAGGCGTGGATTCGAATCCCACCACTGCCAGCGAAGCTTTTGTGAAGATGTTGGCTCGGTCCATCCTTGGAAAAGCGCCATGTTGAAAATGTCTGTGGCAAGAGCTTGCGTGTACGATGTTGGTGTAGTATCAATGAACGGCAGATGTCCTTGTGGTGGGCTTTTGTTAGACTGATTTCCACATCCTCTGTGTTCACTGGGCGTCTGTTTTATTAATTTTTGTAAAAGATCAGTTGCTTAGTAAATGATCTCAAAAGTTATATTGTTCTCACCAATGCAGTGCGGCACGAGGTTGACCCCAAATATGTCCGCCGATAGAAGAAGAAAAGCAGACACTTTAGCGTCCAAGTGGATAAACTATGCCGTTGCCATTGCAGTGCGAAAGCCGCACGAAGCCGGTAGCGTGGCCGAGTGGTCTAAGGCGCTGGATTAAGGCTCCAGTCTCTTCGGAGGCGTGGGTTCAAATCCCACCGCTGCCAAAGAAGGTTTTGAAGAAACCACCATCCAAGCTGTTGAGCAGCTTATACTCAAATTGGCGCCCTCTGTTGCTCTTTTCAACAGCAGCAACTTGGAAGAGTCGGCTTGACGTTTCTTCAATTCCTTCAAGTTCTCCAATATTCAAAGGGCGTAGGATGGCCCAAGCTGGCCGAACCAACGAAGAACACATCAAAAGAATGCCCAACACGCAGGCGGCCGTATAAAGCAAACCATAAAGCCGCGTCGGCCAGTCCGAAGTCTTAGGAATCTAGCGCTTCTTTGTCTGCATCTGCCAATAGATGACTTGACTGAGATTCTCTAGCTCGCGTGTTACGCCCCCTTCTGTTTTGGCTAGGAATAAGAGGGCCGGGGCTTCTCGGAGGTAGTGTGGCCGAGTGGTCGAAGGCGCTGGATTTAGGCTCCAGTCTCTGTGGAGGCGTGGGTTCAAATCCCACCACTGCCAGCGAAGCTTTTGTGAAGATGTTGGCTCTGTCCATCCTTGGAAAAGAGCCATGTTGAAAATGTCTGTGGCAAGACCTTGCGTGTACGATGTTGGTGTAGTATCAATGAACGGCAGATGTCCTTGTGGTGGGCTTTTGTTAGACTGATTTCCACATCCTCTGTGTTCACTGGGCGTCTGTTTTATTAATTTTTGTAAAAGATCAGTTGCTTAGTAAATGATCTCAAAAGTTATATTGTTCTCACCAATGCAGTGCGGCACGAGGTTGACCCCAAATATGTCCGCCGATAGAAGAAGAAAAGCAGACACTTTAGCGTCCAAGTGGATAAACTATGCCGTTGCCATTGCAGTGCGAAAGCCGCACGAAGCCGGTAGCGTCGCCGAGCGGTCTAAGGCACTGGATTAAGGCTCCAGTCTCTTCGGAGGCGTGGGTTCAAATCCCACCGCTGCCAAAGAAGGTTTTGAAGAAACCACCATCCAAGCTGTTGAGCAGCTTATACTCAAATTGGCGCCCTCTGTTGCTCTTTTCAACAGCAGCAACTTGGAAGAGTCGGCTTGACGTTTCTTCAATTCCTTCAAGTTCTCCAATATTCAAAGGGCGTAGGATGGCCCAAGCTGGCCGAACCAACGGAGAACACATCAAAAGAATGCCCAACACGCAGGCGGCCGTATAAAGCAAACCATAAAGCCGCGTCGGCCAGTCCGAAGTCTTAGGAATCTAGCGCTTCTTTGTCTGCATCTGCCAATAGATGACTTGACTGAGATTCTCTAGCTCGCGTGTTACGCCCCCTTCTGTTTTGGCTAGGAATAAGAGGACCGGGGCTTCTCGGAGGTAGTGTGGCCGAGTGGTCGAAGGCGCTGGATTTAGGCTCCAGTCTCTGTGGAGGCGTGGGTTCGAATCCCATCACTGCCAGCGAAGCTTTTGTGAAGATGTTGGCTCTGTCCATCCTTGGAAAAGCGCCATGTTGAAAATGTCTGTGGCAAGACCTTGCGTGTACGATGTTGGTGTAGTATCAATGAACGGCAGATGTCCTTGTGGTGGGCTTTTGTTAGACTGATTTCCACATCCTCTGTGTTCACTGGGCGTCTGTTTTATTAATTTTTGTAAAAGATCAGTTGCTTAGTAAATGATCTCAAAAGTTATATTGTTCTCACCAATGCAGTGCGGCACGAGGTTGACCCCAAATATGTCCGCCGATAGAAGAAGAAAAGCAGACACTTTAGCGTCCAAGTGGATAAACTATGCCGTTGCCATTGCAGTGCGAAAGCCGCACGAAGCCGGTAGCGTCGCCGAGCGGTCTAAGGCGCTGGATTAAGGCTCCAGTCTCTTCGGAGGCGTGGGTTCAAATCCCACCGCTGCCAAAGAAGGTTTTGAAGAAACCACCATCCAAGCTGTTGAGCAGCTTATACTCAAATTGGCGCCCTCTGTTGCTCTTTTCAACAGCAGCAACTTGGAAGAGTCGGCTTGACGTTTCTTCAATTCCTTCAAGTTCTCCAATATTCAAAGGGCGTAGGATGGCCCAAGCTGGCCGAACCAACGGAGAACACATCAAAAGAATGCCCAACACGCAGGCGGCCGTATAAAGCAAACCATAAAGCCGCGTCGGCCAGTCCGAAGTCTTAGGAATCTAGCGCTTCTTTGTCTGCATCTGCCAATAGATGACTTGACTGAGATTCTCTAGCTCGCGTGTTACGCCCCCTTCGGTTTTGGCTAGGAATAAGAGGGCCGGGGCTTCTCGGAGGTAGTGTGGCCGAGTGGTCGAAGGCGCTGGATTTAGGCTCCAGTCTCTGTGGAGGCGTGGGTTCGAATCCCACCACTGCCAGCGAAGCTTTTGTGAAGATGTTGGCTCGGTCCATCCTTGGAAAAGCGCCATGTTGAAAATGTCTGTGGCAAGAGCTTGCGTGTACGATGTTGGTGTAGTATCAATGAACGGCAGATGTCCTTGTGGTGGGCTTTTGTTAGACTGATTTCCACATCCTCTGTGTTCACTGGGCGTCTGTTTTATTAATTTTTGTAAAAGATCAGTTGCTTAGTAAATGATCTCAAAAGTTATATTGTTCTCACCAATGCAGTGCGGCACGAGGTTGACCCCAAATATGTCCGCCGATAGAAGAAGAAAAGCAGACACTTCAGCGTCCAAGTGGATAAACTATGCCGTTGCCATTGCAGTGCGAAAGCCGCATGAAGCCGGTAGCGTGGCCGAGCGGTCTAAGGCGCTGGATTAAGGCTCCAGTCTCTTCGGAGGCGTGGGTTCAAATCCCACCGCTGCCAAAGAAGGTTTTGAAGAAACCACCATCCAAGCTGTTGAGCAGCTTATACTCAAATTGGCGCCCTCTGTTGCTCTTTTCAACAGCAGCAACTTGGAAGAGTCGGCTTGACGTTTCTTCAATTCCTTCAAGTTCTCCAATATTCAAAGGGCGTAGGATGGCCCAAGCTGGCCGAACCAACGGAGAACACGTCAAAAGAATGCCCAACACGCAGGCGGCCGTATAAAGCAAACCATAAAGCCGCGTCGGCCAGTCCGAAGTCTTAGGAATCTAGCGCTTCTTTGTCTGCATCTGCCAATAGATGACTTGACTGAGATTCTCTAGCTCGCGTGTTACGCCCCCTTCTGTTTTGGCTAGGAATAAGAGGGCCGGGGCTTCTCGGAGGTAGTGTGGCCGAGTGGTCGAAGGCGCTGGATTTAGGCTCCAGTCTCTGTGGAGGCGTGGGTTCGAATCCCACCACTGCCAGCGAAGCTTTTGTGAAGATGTTGGCTCGGTCCATCCTTGGAAAAGCGCCATGTTGAAAATGTCTGTGGCAAGAGCTTGCGTGTACGATGTTGGTGTAGTATCAATGAACGGCAGATGTCCTTGTGGTGGGCTTTTGTTAGACTGATTTCCACATCCTCTGTGTTCACTGGGCGTCTGTTTTATTAATTTTTGTAAAAGATCAGTTGCTTAGTAAATGATCTCAAAAGTTATATTGTTCTCACCAATGCAGTGCGGCACGAGGTTGACCCCAAATATGTCCGCCGATAGAAGAAGAAAAGCAGACACTTTAGCGTCCAAGTGGATAAACTATGCCGTTGCCATTGCAGTGCGAAAGCCGCACGAAGCCGGTAGCGTGGCCGAGCGGTCTAAGGCGCTGGATTAAGGCTCCAGTCTCTTCGGAGGCGTGGGTTCAAATCCCACCGCTGCCAAAGAAGGTTTTGAAGAAACCACCATCCAAGCTGTTGAGCAGCTTATACTCAAATTGGCGCCCTCTGTTGCTCTTTTCAACAGCAGCAACTTGGAAGAGTCGGCTTGACGTTTCTTCAATTCCTTCAAGTTCTCCAATATTCAAAGGGCGTAGGATGGCCCAAGCTGGCCGAACCAACGGAGAACACATCAAAAGAATGCCCAACACGCAGGCGGCCGTATAAAGCAAACCATAAAGCCGCGTCGGCCAGTCCGAAGTCTTAGGAATCTAGCGCTTCTTTGTCTGCATCTGCCAATAGATGACTTGACTGAGATTCTCTAGCTCGCGTGTTACGCCCCCTTCTGTTTTGGCTAGGAATAAGAGGGGCGGGGCTTCTCGGAGGTAGTGTGGCCGAGTGGTCGAAGGCGCTGGATTTAGGCTCCAGTCTCTGTGGAGGCGTGGGTTCGAATCCCACCACTGCCAGCGAAGCTTTTGTGAAGATGTTGGCTCGGTCCATCCTTGGAAAAGCGCCATGTTGAAAATGTCTGTGGCAAGAGCTTGCGTGTACGATGTTGGTGTAGTATCAATGAACGGCAGATGTCCTTGTGGTGGGCTTTTGTTAGACTGATTTCCACATCCTCTGTGTTCACTGGGCGTCTGTTTTATTAATTTTTGTAAAAGATCAGTTGCTTAGTAAATGATCTCAAAAGTTATATTGTTCTCACCAATGCAGTGCGGCACGAGGTTGACCCCAAATATGTCCGCCGATAGAAGAAGAAAAGCAGACACTTTAGCGTCCAAGTGGATAAACTATGCCGTTGCCATTGCAGTGCGAAAACCGCACAAAGCCGGTAGCGTGGCCGAGCGGTCTAAGGCGCTGGATTAAGGCTCCAGTCTCTTCGGAGGCGTGGGTTCAAATCCCACCGCTGCCAAAGAAGGTTTTGAAGAAACCACCATCCAAGCTGTTGAGCAGCTTATACTCAAATTGGCGCCCTCTGTTGCTCTTTTCAACAGCAGCAACTTGGAAGAGTCGGCTTGACGTTTCTTCAATTCCTTCAAGTTCTCCAATATTCAAAGGGCGTAGGATGGCCCAAGCTGGCCGAACCAACGGAGAACACATCAAAAGAATGCCCAACACGCAGGCGGCCGTATAAAGCAAACCATAAAGCCGCGTCGGCCAGTCCGAAGTCTTAGGAATCTAGCGCTTCTTTGTCTGCATCTGCCAATAGAAGACTTGACTGAGATTCTCTAGCTCGCGTGTTACGCCCCCTTCTGTTTTGGCTAGGAATAAGAGGGCCGGGGCTTCTCGGAGGTAGTGTGGCCGAGTGGTCGAAGGCGCTGGATTTAGGCTCCAGTCTCTGTGGAGGCGTGGGTTCGAATCCCACCACTGCCAGCGAAGCTTTTGTGAAGATGTTGGCTGGTCCATCCTTGGAAAAGCGCCATGTTGAAAATGTCTGTGGCAAGAGCTTGCGTGTACGATGTTGGTGTAGTATCAATGAACGGCAGATGTCCTTGTGGTGGGCTTTTGTTAGACTGATTTCCACATCCTCTGTGTTCACTGGGCGTCTGTTTTATTAATTTTTGTAAAAGATCAGTTGCTTAGTAAATGATCTCAAAAGTTATATTGTTCTCACCAATGCAGTGCGGCACGAGGTTGACCCCAAATATGTCCGCCGATAGAAGAAGAAAAGCAGACACTTTAGCGTCCAAGTGGATAAACTATGCCGTTGCCATTGCAGTGCGAAAGCCGCACGAAGCCGGTAGCGTGGCCGAGCGGTCTAAGGCGCTGGATTAAGGCTCCAGTCTCTTCGGAGGCGTGGGTTCAAATCCCACCGCTGCCAAAGAAGGTTTTGAAGAAACCACCATCCAAGCTGTTGAGCAGCTTATACTCAAATTGGCGCCCTCTGTTGCTCTTTTCAACAGCAGCAACTTGGAAGAGTCGGCTTGACGTTTCTTCAATTCCTTCAAGTTCTCCAATATTCAAAGGGCGTAGGATGGCCCAAGCTGGCCGAACCAACGGAGAACACATCAAAAGAATGCCCAACACGCAGGCGGCCGTATAAAGCAAACCATAAAGCCGCGTCGGCCAGTCCGAAGTCTTAGGAATCTAGCGCTTCTTTGTCTGCATCTGCCAATAGATGACTTGACTGAGATTCTCTAGCTCGCGTGTTACGCCCCCTTCTGTTTTGGCTAGGAATAAGAGGGGCGGGGCTTCTCGGAGGTAGTGTGGCCGAGTGGTCGAAGGCGCTGGATTTAGGCTCCAGTCTCTGTGGAGGCGTGGGTTCGAATCCCACCACTGCCAGCGAAGCTTTTGTGAAGATGTTGGCTCGGTCCATCCTTGGAAAAGCGCCATGTTGAAAATGTCTGTGGCAAGAGCTTGCGTGTACGATGTTGGTGTAGTATCAATGAACGGCAGATGTCCTTGTGGTGGGCTTTTGTTAGACTGATTTCCACATCCTCTGTGTTCACTGGGCGTCTGTTTTATTAATTTTTGTAAAAGATCAGTTGCTTAGTAAATGATCTCAAAAGTTATATTGTTCTCACCAATGCAGTGCGGCACGAGGTTGACCCCAAATATGTCCGCCGATAGAAGAAGAAAAGCAGACACTTTAGCGTCCAAGTGGATAAACTATGCCGTTGCCATTGCAGTGCGAAAACCGCACAAAGCCGGTAGCGTGGCCGAGCGGTCTAAGGCGCTGGATTAAGGCTCCAGTCTCTTCGGAGGCGTGGGTTCAAATCCCACCGCTGCCAAAGAAGGTTTTGAAGAAACCACCATCCAAGCTGTTGAGCAGCTTATACTCAAATTGGCGCCCTCTGTTGCTCTTTTCAACAGCAGCAACTTGGAAGAGTCGGCTTGACGTTTCTTCAATTCCTTCAAGTTCTCCAATATTCAAAGGGCGTAGGATGGCCCAAGCTGGCCGAACCAACGGAGAACACATCAAAAGAATGCCCAACACGCAGGCGGCCGTATAAAGCAAACCATAAAGCCGCGTCGGCCAGTCCGAAGTCTTAGGAATCTAGCGCTTCTTTGTCTGCATCTGCCAATAGAAGACTTGACTGAGATTCTCTAGCTCGCGTGTTACGCCCCCTTCTGTTTTGGCTAGGAATAAGAGGGCCGGGGCTTCTCGGAGGTAGTGTGGCCGAGTGGTCGAAGGCGCTGGATTTAGGCTCCAGTCTCTGTGGAGGCGTGGGTTCGAATCCCACCACTGCCAGCGAAGCTTTTGTGAAGATGTTGGCTGGTCCATCCTTGGAAAAGCGCCATGTTGAAAATGTCTGTGGCAAGAGCTTGCGTGTACGATGTTGGTGTAGTATCAATGAACGGCAGATGTCCTTGTGGTGGGCTTTTGTTAGACTGATTTCCACATCCTCTGTGTTCACTGGGCGTCTGTTTTATTAATTTTTGTAAAAGATCAGTTGCTTAGTAAATGATCTCAAAAGTTATATTGTTCTCACCAATGCAGTGCGGCACGAGGTTGACCCCAAATATGTCCGCCGATAGAAGAAGAAAAGCAGACACTTTAGCATCCAAGTGGATAAACTATGCCGTTGCCATTGCAGTGCGAAAGCCGTACAAAGCCGGTAGCGTGGCCGAGCGGTTTAAGGCGCTGGATTAAGGCTCCAGTCTCTTCGGAGGCGTGGGTTCAAATCCCACCGCTGCCAAAGAAGGTTTTGAAGAAACCACCATCCAAGCTGTTGAGCAGCTTATACTCAACTTGGCGCCCTCTGTTGCTCTTTTCAACAGCAGCAACTTGGAAGAGTCGGCTTGACGTTTCTTCAATTCCTTCAAGTTCTCCAATATTCAAAGGGCGTAGGATGGCCCAAGCTGGCCGAACCAACGGAGAACACATCAAAAGAATGCCCAACACGCAGGCGGCCGTATAAAGCAAACCATAAAGCCGCGTCGGCCAGTCCGAAGTCTTAGGAATCTAGCGCTTCTTTGTCTGCATCTGCCAATAGATGACTTGACTGAGATTCTCTAGCTCGCGTGTTACGCCCCCTTCTGTTTTGGCTAGGAATAAGAGGGCCGGGGCTTCTCGGAGGTAGTGTGGCCGAGTGGTCGAAGGCGCTGGATTTAGGCTCCAGTCTCTGTGGAGGCGTGGGTTCGAATTCCACCACTGCCAGCGAAGCTTTTGTGAAGATGTTGGCTCGGTCCATCCTTGGAAAAGCGCCATGTTGAAAATGTCTGTGGCAAGAGCTTGCGTGTACGATGTTGGTGTAGTATCAATGAACGGCAGATGTCCTTGTGGTGGGCTTTTGTTAGACTGATTTCCACATCCTCTGTGTTCACTGGGCGTCTGTTTTATTAATTTTTGTAAAAGATCAGTTGCTTAGTAAATGATCTCAAAAGTTATATTGTTCTCACCAATGCAGTGCGGCACGAGGTTGACCCCAAATATGTCCGCCGATAGAAGAAGAAAAGCAGACACTTTAGCGTCCAAGTGGATAAACTATGCCGTTGCCATTGCAGTGCGAAAGCCGCACAAAGCCGGTAGCGTGGCCGAGCGGTCTAAGGCGCTGGATTAAGGCTCCAGTCTCTTCGGAGGCGTGGGTTCAAATCCCACCGCTGCCAAAGAAGGTTTTGAAGAAACCACCATCCAAGCTGTTGAGCAGCTTATACTCAACTTGGCGCCCTCTGTTGCTCTTTTCAACAGCAGCAACTTGGAAGAGTCGGCTTGACGTTTCTTCAATTCCTTCAAGTTCTCCAATATTCAAAGGGCGTAGGATGGCCCAAGCTGGCCGAACCAACGGAGAACACGTCAAAAGAATGCCCAACACGCAGGCGGCCGTATAAAGCAAACCATAAAGCCGCGTCGGCCAGTCCGAAGTCTTAGGAATCTAGCGCTTCTTTGTCTGCATCTGCCAATAGATGACTTGACTGAGATTCTCTAGCTCGCGTGTTACGCCCCCTTCTGTTTTGGCTAGGAATAAGAGGGCCGGGGCTTCTCGGAGGTAGTGTGGCCGAGTGGTCGAAGGCGCTGGATTTAGGCTCCAGTCTCTGTGGAGGCGTGGGTTCGAATCCCACCACTGCCAGCGAAGCTTTTGTGAAGATGTTGGCTCGGTCCATCCTTGGAAAAGCGCCATGTTGAAAATGTCTGTGGCAAGAGCTTGCGTGTACGATGTTGGTGTAGTATCAATGAACGGCAGATGTCCTTGTGGTGGGCTTTTGTTAGACTGATTTCCACATCCTCTGTGTTCACTGGGCGTCTGTTTTATTAATTTTTGTAAAAGATCAGTTGCTTAGTAAATGATCTCAAAAGTTATATTGTTCTCACCAATGCAGTGCGGCACGAGGTTGACCCCAAATATGTCCGCCGATAGAAGAAGAAAAGCAGACACTTTAGCGTCCAAGTGGATAAACTATGCCGTTGCCATTGCAGTGCGAAAGCCGCACGAAGCCGGTAGCGTGGCCGAGCGGTCTAAGGCGCTGGATTAAGGCTCCAGTCTCTTCGGAGGCGTGGGTTAAATCCCACCGCTGCCAAAGAAGGTTTTGAAGAAACCACCATCCAAGCTGTTGAGCAGCTTATACTCAAATTGGCGCCCTCTGTTGCTCTTTTCAACAGCAGCAACTTGGAAGAGTCGGCTTGACGTTTCTTCAATTCCTTCAAGTTCTCCAATATTCAAAGGGCGTAGGATGGCCCAAGCTGGCCGAACCAACGGAGAACACATCAAAAGAATGCCCAACACGCAGGCGGCCGTATAAAGCAAACCATAAAGCCGCGTCGGCCAGTCCGAAGTCTTAGGAATCTAGCGCTTCTTTGTCTGCATCTGCCAATAGATGACTTGACTGAGATTCTCTAGCTCGCGTGTTACGCCCCCTTCTGTTTTGGCTAGGAATAAGAGGGCCGGGGCTTCTCGGAGGTAGTGTGGCCGAGTGGTCGAAGGCGCTGGATTTAGGCTCCAGTCTCTGTGGAGGCGTGGGTTCGAATCCCACCACTGCCAGCGAAGCTTTTGTGAAGATGTTGGCTCGGTCCATCCTTGGAAAAGCGCCATGTTGAAAATGTCTGTGGCAAGAGCTTGCGTGTACGATGTTGGTGTAGTATCAATGAACGGCAGATGTCCTTGTGGTGGGCTTTTGTTAGACTGATTTCCACATCCTCTGTGTTCACTGGGCGTCTGTTTTATTAATTTTTGTAAAAGATCAGTTGCTTAGTAAATGATCTCAAAAGTTATATTGTTCTCACCAATGCAGTGCGGCACGAGGTTGACCCCAAATATGTCCGCCGATAGAAGAAGAAAAGCAGACACTTTAGCGTCCAAGTGGATAAACTATGCCGTTGCCATTGCAGTGCGAAAGCCGCACGAAGCCGGTAGCGTGGCCGAGCGGTCTAAGGCGCTGGATTAAGGCTCCAGTCTCTTCGGAGGCGTGGGTTCAAATCCCACCGCTGCCAAAGAAGGTTTTGAAGAAACCACCATCCAAGCTGTTGAGCAGCTTATACTCAACTTGGCGCCCTCTGTTGCTCTTTTCAACAGCAGCAACTTGGAAGAGTCGGCTTGACGTTTCTTCAATTCCTTCAAGTTCTCCAATATTCAAAGGGCGTAGGATGGCCCAAGCTGGCCGAACCAACGGAGAACACGTCAAAAGAATGCCCAACACGCAGGCGGCCGTATAAAGCAAACCATAAAGCCGCGTCGGCCAGTCCGAAGTCTTAGGAATCTAGCGCTTCTTTGTCTGCATCTGCCAATAGATGACTTGACTGAGATTCTCTAGCTCGCGTGTTACGCCCCCTTCTGTTTTGGCTAGGAATAAGAGGGCCGGGGCTTTTCGGAGGTAGTGTGGCCGAGTGGTCGAAGGCGCTGGATTTAGGCTCCAGTCTCTGTGGAGGCGTGGGTTCGAATCCCACCACTGCCAGCGAAGCTTTTGTGAAGATGTTGGCTCGGTCCATCCTTGGAAAAGCGCCATGTTGAAAATGTCTGTGGCAAGAGCTTGCGTGTACGATGTTGGTGTAGTATCAATGAACGGCAGATGTCCTTGTGGTGGGCTTTTGTTAGACTGATTTCCACATCCTCTGTGTTCACTGGGCGTCTGTTTTATTAATTTTTGTAAAAGATCAGTTGCTTAGTAAATGATCTCAAAAGTTATATTGTTCTCACCAATGCAGTGCGGCACGAGGTTGACCCCAAATATGTCCGCCGATAGAAGAAGAAAAGCAGACACTTTAGCGTCCAAGTGGATAAACTATGCCGTTGCCATTGCAGTGCGAAAGCCGCACGAAGCCGGTAGCGTGGCCGAGCGGTCTAAGGCGCTGGATTAAGGCTCCAGTCTCTTCGGAGGCGTGGGTTCAAATCCCACCGCTGCCAAAGAAGGTTTTGAAGAAACCACCATCCAAGCTGTTGAGCAGCTTATACTCAAATTGGCGCCCTCTGTTGCTCTTTTCAACAGCAGCAACTTGGAAGAGTCGGCTTGACGTTTCTTCAATTCCTTCAAGTTCTCCAATATTCAAAGGGCGTAGGATGGCCCAAGCTGGCCGAACCAACGGAGAACACATCAAAAGAATGCCCAACACGCAGGCGGCCGTATAAAGCAAACCATAAAGCCGCGTCGGCCAGTCCGAAGTCTTAGGAATCTAGCGCTTCTTTGTCTGCATCTGCCAATAGATGACTTGACTGAGATTCTCTAGCTCGCGTGTTACGCCCCCTTCTGTTTTGGCTAGGAATAAGAGGGCCGGGGCTTCTCGGAGGTAGTGTGGCCGAGTGGTCGAAGGCGCTGGATTTAGGCTCCAGTCTCTGTGGAGGCGTGGGTTCGAATCCCACCACTGCCAGCGAAGCTTTTGTGAAGATGTTGGCTCGGTCCATCCTTGGAAAAGTGCCATGTTGAAAATGTCTGTGGCAAGAGCTTGCGTGTACGATGTTGGTGTAGTATCAATGAACGGCAGATGTCCTTGTGGTGGGCTTTTGTTAGACTGATTTCCACATCCTCTGTGTTCACTGGGCGTCTGTTTTATTAATTTTTGTAAAAGATCAGTTGCTTAGTAAATGATCTCAAAAGTTATATTGTTCTCACCAATGCAGTGCGGCACGAGGTTGACCCCAAATATGTCCGCCGATAGAAGAAGAAAAGCAGACACTTTAGCGTCCAAGTGGATAAACTATGCCGTTGCCATTGCAGTGCGAAAGCCGCACGAAGCCGGTAGCGTGGCCGAGCGGTCTAAGGCGCTGGATTAAGGCTCCAGTCTCTTCGGAGGCGTGGGTTCAAATCCCACCGCTGCCAAAGAAGGTTTTGAAGAAACCACCATCCAAGCTGTTGAGCAGCTTATACTCAAATTGGCGCCCTCTGTTGCTCTTTTCAACAGCAGCAACTCGGAAGAGTCGGCTTGACGTTTCTTCAATTCCTTCAAGTTCTCCAATATTCAAAGGGCGTAGGATGGCCCAAGCTGGCCGAACCAACGGAGAACACATCAAAAGAATGCCCAACACGCAGGCGGCCGTATAAAGCAAACCATAAAGCCGCGTCGGCCAGTCCGAAGTCTTAGGAATCTAGCGCTTCTTTGTCTGCATCTGCCAATAGATGACTTGACTGAGATTCTCTAGCTCGCGTGTTACGCCCCCTTCTGTTTTGGCTAGGAATAAGAGGGCCGGGGCTTCTCGGAGGTAGTGTGGCCGAGTGGTCGAAGGCGCTGGATTTAGGCTCCAGTCTCTGTGGAGGCGTGGGTTCGAATCCCACCACTGCCAGCGAAGCTTTTGTGAAGATGTTGGCTCGGTCCATCCTTGGAAAAGCGCCATGTTGAAAATGTCTGTGGCAAGAGCTTGCGTGTACGATGTTGGTGTAGTATCAATGAACGGCAGATGTCCTTGTGGTGGGCTTTTGTTAGACTGATTTCCACATCCTCTGTGTTCACTGGGCGTCTGTTTTATTAATTTTTGTAAAAGATCAGTTGCTTAGTAAATGATCTCAAAAGTTATATTGTTCTCACCAATGCAGTGCGGCACGAGGTTGACCCCAAATATGTCCGCCGATAGAAGAAGAAAAGCAGACACTTTAGCGTCCAAGTGGATAAACTATGCCGTTGCCATTGCAGTGCGAAAGCCGCACGAAGCCGGTAGCGTGGCCGAGCGGTCTAAGGCGCTGGATTAAGGCTCCAGTCTCTTCGGAGGCGTGGGTTCAAATCCCACCGCTGCCAAAGAAGGTTTTGAAGAAACCACCATCCAAGCTGTTGAGCAGCTTATACTCAAATTGGCGCCCTCTGTTGCTCTTTTCAACAGCAGCAACTTGGAAGAGTCGGCTTGACGTTTCTTCAATTCCTTCAAGTTCTCCAATATTCAAAGGGCGTAGGATGGCCCAAGCTGGCCGAACCAACGGAGAACACATCAAAAGAATGCCCAACACGCAGGCGGCCGTATAAAGCAAACCATAAAGCCGCGTCGGCCAGTCCGAAGTCTTAGGAATCTAGCGCTTCTTAGTCTGCATCTGCCAATAGATGACTTGACTGAGATTCTCTAGCTCGCGTGTTACGCCCCCTTCTGTTTTGGCTAGGAATAAGAGGGCCGGGGCTTCTCGGAGGTAGTGTGGCCGAGTGGTCGAAGGCGCTGGATTTAGGCTCCAGTCTCTGTGGAGGCGTGGGTTCGAATCCCACCACTGCCAGCGAAGCTTTTGTGAAGATGTTGGCTCGGTCCATCCTTGGAAAAGCGCCATGTTGAAAATGTCTGTGGCAAGACCTTGCGTGTACGATGTTGGTGTAGTATCAATAAACGGCAGATGTCCTTGTGGTGGGCTTTTGTTAGACTGATTTCCACATCCTCTGTGTTCACTGGGCGTCTGTTTTATTAATTTTTGTAAAAGATCAGTTGCTTAGTAAATGATCTCAAAAGTTATATTGTTCTCACCAATGCAGTGCGGCACGAGGTTGACCCCAAATATGTCCGCCGATAGAAGAAGAAAAGCAGACACTTTAGCGTCCAAGTGGATAAACTATGCCGTTGCCATTGCAGTGCGAAAGCCGCACGAAGCCGGTAGCGTGGCCGAGCGGTCTAAGGCGCTGGATTAAGGCTCCAGTCTCTTCGGAGGCGTGGGTTCAAATCCCACCGCTGCCAAAGAAGGTTTTGAAGAAACCACCATCCAAGCTGTTGAGCAGCTTATACTCAAATTGGCGCCCTCTGTTGCTCTTTTCAACAGCAGCAACTTGGAAGAGTCGGCTTGACGTTTCTTCAATTCCTTCAAGTTCTCCAATATTCAAAGGGCGTAGGATGGCCCAAGCTGGCCGAACCAACGGAGAACACATCAAAAGAATGCCCAACACGCAGGCGGCCGTATAAAGCAAACCATAAAGCCGCGTCGGCCAGTCCGAAGTCTTAGGAATCTAGCGCTTCTTAGTCTGCATCTGCCAATAGATGACTTGACTGAGATTCTCTAGCTCGCGTGTTACGCCCCCTTCTGTTTTGGCTAGGAATAAGAGGGCCGGGGCTTCTCGGCGGTAGTGTGGCCGAGTGGTCGAAGGCGCTGGATTTAGGCTCCAGTCTCTGTGGAGGCGTGGGTTCGAATCCCACCACTGCCAGCGAAGCTTTTGTGAAGATGTTGGCTCGGTCCATCCTTGGAAAAGCGCCATGTTGAAAATGTCTGTGGCAAGAGCTTGCGTGTACGATGTTGGTGTAGTATCAATGAACGGCAGATGTCCTTGTGGTGGGCTTTTGTTAGACTGATTTCCACATCCTCTGTGTTCACTGGGCGTCTGTTTTATTAATTTTTGTAAAAGATCAGTTGCTTAGTAAATGATCTCAAAAGTTATATTGTTCTCACCAATGCAGTGCGGCACGAGGTTGACCCCAAATATGTCCGCCGATAGAAGAAGAAAAGCAGACACTTTAGCGTCCAAGTGGATAAACTATGCCATTGCCATTGCAGTGCGAAAGCCGACAAAGCCGGTAGCGTGGCCGAGCGGTCTAAGGCGCTGGATTAAGGCTCCAGTCTCTTCGGAGGCGTGGGTTCAAATCCCACCGCTGCCAAAGAAGGTTTTGAAGAAACCACCATCCAAGCTGTTGAGCAGCTTATACTCAACTTGGCGCCCTCTGTTGCTCTTTTCAACAGCAGCAACTTGGAAGAGTCGGCTTGACGTTTCTTCAATTCCTTCAAGTTCTCCAATATTCAAAGGGCGTAGGATGGCCCAAGCTGGCCGAACCAACGGAGAACACATCAAAAGAATGCCCAACACGCAGGCGGCCGTATAAAGCAAACCATAAAGCCGCGTCGGCCAGTCCGAAGTCTTAGGAATCTAGCGCTTCTTTGTCTGCATCTGCCAATAGATGACTTGACTGAGATTCTCTAGCTCGCGTGTTACGCCCCCTTCTGTTTTGGCTAGGAATAAGAGAGCCGGGGCTTCTCGGAGGTAGTGTGGCCGAGTGGTCGATGGCACTGGATTTAGGCTCCAGTCTCTGTGGAGGCGTGGGTTCGAATCCCACCACTGCCAGCGAAGCTTTTGTGAAGATGTTGGCTCGGTCCATCCTTGGAAAAGCGCCATGTTGAAAATGTCTGTGGCAAGAGCTTGCGTGTACGATGTTGGTGTAGTATCAATGAACGGCAGATGTCCTTGTGGTGGGCTTTTGTTAGACTGATTTCCACATCCTCTGTGTTCACTGGGCGTCTGTTTTATTAATTTTTGTAAAAGATCAGTTGCTTAGTAAATAATCTCAAAAGTTATATTGTTCTCACCAATGCAGTGCGGCACGAGGTTGACCCCAAATATGTCCGCCGATAGAAGAAGAAAAGCAGACACTTTAGCGTCCAAGTGGATAAACTATGCCGTTGCCATTGCAGTGCGAAAGCTGCACGAAGCCGGTAGCGTGGCCGAGCGGTCTAAGGCGCTGGATTAAGGCTCCAGTCTCTTCGGAGGCGTGGGTTCAAATCCCACCGCTGCCAAAGAAGGTTTTGAAGAAACCACCATCCAAGCTGTTGAGCAGCTTATACTCAAATTGGCGCCCTCTGTTGCTCTTTTCAACAGCAGCAACTTGGAAGAGTCGGCTTGACGTTTCTTCAATTCCTTCAAGTTCTCCAATATTCAAAGGGCGTAGGATGGCCCAAGCTGGCCGAACCAACGGAGAACACGTCAAAAGAATGCCCAACACGCAGGCGGCCGTATAAAGCAAACCATAAAGCCGCGTCGGCCAGTCCGAAGTCTTAGGAATCTAGCGCTTTTTTGTCTGCATCTGCCAATAGATGACTTGACTGAGATTCTCTAGCTCGCGTGTTACGCCCCCTTCTGTTTTGGCTAGGAATAAGAGGGCCGGGGCTTCTCGGAGGTAGTGTGGCCGAGTGGTCGAAGGCGCTGGATTTAGGCTCCAGTCTCTGTGGAGGCGTGGGTTCGAATCCCACCACTGCCAGCGAAGCTTTTGTGAAGATGTTGGCTCGGTCCATCCTTGGAAAAGCGCCATGTTGAAAATGTCTGTGGCAAGAGCTTGCGTGTACGATGTTGGTGTAGTATCAATGAACGGCAGATGTCCTTGTGGTGGGCTTTTGTTAGACTGATTTCCACATCCTCTGTGTTCACTGGGCGTCTGTTTTATTAATTTTTGTAAAAGATCAGTTGCTTAGTAAATGATCTCAAAAGTTATATTGTTCTCACCAATGCAGTGCGGCACGAGGTTGACCCCAAATATGTCCGCCGATAGAAGAAGAAAAGCAGACACTTTAGCGTCCAAGTGGATAAACTATGCCGTTGCCATTGCAGTGCGAAAGCCGCACGAAGCCGGTAGCGTGGCCGAGCGGTCTAAGGCGCTGGATTAAGGCTCCAGTCTCTTCGCAGGCGTGGGTTCAAATCCCACCGCTGCCAAAGAAGGTTTTGAAGAAACCACCATCCAAGCTGTTGAGCAGCTTATACTCAAATTGGCGCCCTCTGTTGCTCTTTTCAACAGCAGCAACTTGGAAGAGTCGGCTTGACGTTTCTTCAATTCCTTCAAGTTCTCCAATATTCAAAGGGCGTAGGATGGCCCAAGCTGGCCGAACCAACGGAGAACACATCAAAAGAATGCCCAACACGCAGGCGGCCGTATAAAGCAAACCATAAAGCCGCGTCGGCCAGTCCGAAGTCTTAGGAATCTAGCGCTTCTTTGTCTGTATCTGCCAATAGATGACTTGACTGAGATTCTCTAGCTCGCGTGTTACGCCCCCTTCTGTTTTGGCTAGGAATAAGAGGGCCGGGGCTTCTCGGCGGTAGTGTGGCCGAGTGGTCGAAGGCGCTGGATTTAGGCTCCAGTCTCTGTGGAGGCGTGGGTTCGAATCCCACCACTGCCAGCGAAGCTTTTGTGAAGATGTTGGCTCGGTCCATCCTTGGAAAAGCGCCATGTTGAAAATGTCTGTGGCAAGAGCTTGCGTGTACGATGTTGGTGTAGTATCAATGAACGGCAGATGTCCTTGTGGTGGGCTTTTGTTAGACTGATTTCCACATCCTCTGTGTTCACTGGGCGTCTGTTTTATTAATTTTTGTAAAAGATCAGTTGCTTAGTAAATGATCTCAAAAGTTATATTGTTCTCACCAATGCAGTGCGGCACGAGGTTGACCCCAAATATGTCCGCCGATAGAAGAAGAAAAGCAGACACTTTAGCGTCCAAGTGGATAAACTATGCCGTTGCCATTGCAGTGCGAAAGCCGCACGAAGCCGGTAGCGTGGCCGAGCGGTCTAAGGCGCTGGATTAAGGCTCCAGTCTCTTCGGAGTCGTGGGTTCAAATCCCACCGCTGCCAAAGAAGGTTTTGAAGAAACCACCATCCAAGCTGTTGAGCAGCTTATACTCAAATTGGCGCCCTCTGTTGCTCTTTTCAACAGCAGCAACTTGGAAGAGTCGGCTTGACGTTTCTTCAATTCCTTCAAGTTCTCCAATATTCAAAGGGCGTAGGATGGCCCAAGCTGGCCGAACCAACGGAGAACACGTCAAAAGAATGCCCAACACGCAGGCGGCCGTATAAAGCAAACCATAAAGCCGCGTCGGCCAGTCCGAAGTCTTAGGAATCTAGCGCTTCTTTGTCTGCATCTGCCAATAGATGACTTGACTGAGATTCTCTAGCTCGCGTGTTACGCCCCCTTCTGTTTTGGCTAGGAATAAGAGGGCCGGGGCTTCTCGGAGGTAGTGTGGCCGAGTGGTCGAAGGCGCTGGATTTAGGCTCCAGTCTCTGTGGAGGCGTGGGTTCGAATCCCACCACTGCCAGCGAAGCTTTTGTGAAGATGTTGGCTCGGTCCATCCTTGGAAAAGCGCCATGTTGAAAATGTCTGTGGCAAGAGCTTGCGTGTACGATGTTGGTGTAGTATCAATGAACGGCAGATGTCCTTGTGGTGGGCTTTTGTTAGACTGATTTCCACATCCTCTGTGTTCACTGGGCGTCTGTTTTATTAATTTTTGTAAAAGATCAGTTGCTTAGTAAATGATCTCAAAAGTTATATTGTTCTCACCAATGCAGTGCGGCACGAGGTTGACCCCAAATATGTCCGCCGATAGAAGAAGAAAAGCAGACACTTTAGCGTCCAAGTGGATAAACTATGCCGTTGCCATTGCAGTGCGAAAGCCGCACGAAGCCGGTAGCGTGGCCGAGCGGTCTAAGGCGCTGGATTAAGGCTCCAGTCTCTTCGCAGGCGTGGGTTCAAATCCCACCGCTGCCAAAGAAGGTTTTGAAGAAACCACCATCCAAGCTGTTGAGCAGCTTATACTCAACTTGGCGCCCTCTGTTGCTCTTTTCAACAGCAGCAACTTGGAAGAGTCGGCTTGACGTTTCTTCAATTCCTTCAAGTTCTCCAATATTCAAAGGGCGTAGGATGGCCCAAGCTGGCCGAACCAACGGAGAACACATCAAAAGAATGCCCAACACGCAGGCGGCCGTATAAAGCAAACCATAAAGCCGCGTCGGCCAGTCCGAAGTCTTAGGAATCTAGCGCTTCTTTGTCTGTATCTGCCAATAGATGACTTGACTGAGATTCTCTAGCTCGCGTGTTACGCCCCCTTCTGTTTTGGCTAGGAATAAGAGGGCCGGGGCTTCTCGGCGGTAGTGTGGCCGAGTGGTCGAAGGCGCTGGATTTAGGCTCCAGTCTCTGTGGAGGCGTGGGTTCGAATCCCACCACTGCCAGCGAAGCTTTTGTGAAGATGTTGGCTCGGTCCATCCTTGGAAAAGCGCCATGTTGAAAATGTCTGTGGCAAGAGCTTGCGTGTACGATGTTGGTGTAGTATCAATGAACGGCAGATGTCCTTGTGGTGGGCTTTTGTTAGACTGATTTCCACATCCTCTGTGTTCACTGGGCGTCTGTTTTATTAATTTTTGTAAAAGATCAGTTGCTTAGTAAATGATCTCAAAAGTTATATTGTTCTCACCAATGCAGTGCGGCACGAGGTTGACCCCAAATATGTCCGCCGATAGAAGAAGAAAAGCAGACACTTTAGCGTCCAAGTGGATAAACTATGCCGTTGCCATTGCAGTGCGAAAGCCGCACGAAGCCGGTAGCGTGGCCGAGCGGTCTAAGGCGCTGGATTAAGGCTCCAGTCTCTTCGGAGGCGTGGGTTCAAATCCCACCGCTGCCAAAGAAGGTTTTGAAGAAACCACCATCCAAGCTGTTGAGCAGCTTATACTCAAATTGGCGCCCTCTGTTGCTCTTTTCAACAGCAGCAACTTGGAAGAGTCGGCTTGACGTTTCTTCAATTCCTTCAAGTTCTCCAATATTCAAAGGGCGTAGGATGGCCCAAGCTGGCCGAACCAACGGAGAACACATCAAAAGAATGCCCAACACGCAGGCGGCCGTATAAAGCAAACCATAAAGCCGCGTCGGCCAGTCCGAAGTCTTAGGAATCTAGCGCTTCTTAGTCTGCATCTGCCAATAGATGACTTGACTGAGATTCTCTAGCTCGCGTGTTACGCCCCCTTCTGTTTTGGCTAGGAATAAGAGGGCCGGGGCTTCTCGGAGGTAGTGTGGCCGAGTGGTCGAAGGCGCTGGATTTAGGCTCCAGTCTCTGTGGAGGCGTGGGTTCGAATCCCACCACTGCCAGCGAAGCTTTTGTGAAGATGTTGGCTCGGTCCATCCTTGGAAAAGCGCCATGTTGAAAATGTCTGTGGCAAGACCTTGCGTGTACGATGTTGGTGTAGTATCAATAAACGGCAGATGTCCTTGTGGTGGGCTTTTGTTAGACTGATTTCCACATCCTCTGTGTTCACTGGGCGTCTGTTTTATTAATTTTTGTAAAAGATCAGTTGCTTAGTAAATGATCTCAAAAGTTATATTGTTCTCACCAATGCAGTGCGGCACGAGGTTGACCCCAAATATGTCCGCCGATAGAAGAAGAAAAGCAGACACTTTAGCGTCCAAGTGGATAAACTATGCCGTTGCCATTGCAGTGTGAAAGCCGCACGAAGCCGGTAGCGTGGCCGAGCGGTCTAAGGCGCTGGATTAAGGCTCCAGTCTCTTCGGAGGCGTGGGTTCAAATCCCACCGCTGCCAAAGAAGGTTTTGAAGAAACCACCATCCAAGCTGTTGAGCAGCTTATACTCAACTTGGCGCCCTCTGTTGCTCTTTTCAACAGCAGCAACTTGGAAGAGTCGGCTTGACGTTTCTTCAATTCCTTCAAGTTCTCCAATATTCAAAGGGCGTAGGATGGCCCAAGCTGGCCGAACCAACGGAGAACACATCAAAAGAATGCCCAACACGCAGGCGGCCGTATAAAGCAAACCATAAAGCCGCGTCGGCCAGTCCGAAGTCTTAGGAATCTAGCGCTTCTTAGTCTGCATCTGCCAATAGATGACTTGACTGAGATTCTCTAGCTCGCGTGTTACGCCCCCTTCTGTTTTGGCTAGGAATAAGAGGGCCGGGGCTTCTCGGCGGTAGTGTGGCCGAGTGGTCGAAGGCGCTGGATTTAGGCTCCAGTCTCTGTGGAGGCGTGGGTTTGAATCCCACCACTGCCAGCGAAGCTTTTGTGAAGATGTTGGCTCGGTCCATCCTTGGAAAAGCGCCATGTTGAAAATGTCTGTGGCAAGAGCTTGCATGTACGATGTTGGTGTAGTTTCAATGAACGGCAGATGTCCTTGTAGTGGGCTTTTGTTAGACTGATTTCCACATCCTCTGTGTTCACTGGGCGTCTGTTTTATTAATTTTTGTAAAAGATCAGTTGCTTAGTAAATGATCTCAAAAGTTATATTGTTCTCACCAATGCAGTGCGGCACGAGGTTGACCCCAAATATGTCCGCCGATAGAAGAAGAAAAGCAGACACTTTAGCGTCCAAGTGGATAAACTATGCCGTTGCCATTGCAGTGCGAAAGCCGCACGAAGCCGGTAGCGTGGCCGAGCGGTCTAAGGCGCTGGATTAAGGCTCCAGTCTCTTCGCAGGCGTGGGTTCAAATGCCACCGCTGCCAAAGAAGGTTTTGAAGAAACCACCATCCAAGCTGTTGAGCAGCTTATACTCAACTTGGCGCCCTCTGTTGCTCTTTTCAACAGCAGCAACTTGGAAGAGTCGGCTTGACGTTTCTTCAATTCCTTCAAGTTCTCCAATATTCAAAGGGCGTAGGATGGCCCAAGCTGGCCGAACCAACGGAGAACACGTCAAAAGAATGCCCAACACGCAGGCGGCCGTATAAAGCAAACCATAAAGCCGCGTCGGCCAGTCCGAAGTCTTAGGAATCTAGCGCTTCTTTGTCTGCATCTGCCAATAGATGACTTGACTGAGATTCTCTAGCTCGCGTGTTACGCCCCCTTCTGTTTTGGCTAGGAATAAGAGGGCCGGGGCTTCTCGGAGGTAGTGTGGCCGAGTGGTCGAAGGCGCTGGATTTAGGCTCCAGTCTCTGTGGAGGCGTGGGTTCGAATCCCACCACTGCCAGCGAAGCTTTTGTGAAGATGTTGGCTCGGTCCATCCTTGGAAAAGCGCCATGTTGAAAATGTCTGTGGCAAGAGCTTGCGTGTACGATGTTGGTGTAGTATCAATGAACGGCAGATGTCCTTGTGGTGGGCTTTTGTTAGACTGATTTCCACATCCTCTGTGTTCACTGGGCGTCTGTTTTATTAATTTTTGTAAAAGATCAGTTGCTTAGTAAATGATCTCAAAAGTTATATTGTTCTCACCAATGCAGTGCGGCACGAGGTTGACCCCAAATATGTCCGCCGATAGAAGAAGAAAAGCAGACACTTTAGCGTCCAAGTGGATAAACTATGCCGTTGCCATTGCAGTGCGAAAGCCGCACGAAGCCGGTAGCGTGGCCGAGCGGTCTAAGGCGCTGGATTAAGGCTCCAGTCTCTTCGGAGGCGTGGGTTCAAATCCCACCGCTGCCAAAGAAGGTTTTGAAGAAACCACCATCCAAGCTGTTGAGCAGCTTATACTCAAATTGGCGCCCTCTGTTGCTCTTTTCAACAGCAGCAACTTGGAAGAGTCGGCTTGACGTTTCTTCAATTCCTTCAAGTTCTCCAATATTCAAAGGGCGTAGGATGGCCCAAGCTGGCCGAACCAACGGAGAACACGTCAAAAGAATGCCCAACACGCAGGCGGCCGTATAAAGCAAACCATAAAGCCGCGTCGGCCAGTCCGAAGTCTTAGGAATCTAGCGCTTCTTTGTCTGCATCTGCCAATAGATGACTTGACTGAGATTCTCTAGCTCGCGTGTTACGCCCCCTTCTGTTTTGGCTAGGAATAAGAGGGCCGGGGCTTCTCGGAGGTAGTGTGGCCGAGTGGTCGAAGGCGCTGGATTTAGGCTCCAGTCTCTGTGGAGGCGTGGGTTCGAATCCCACCACTGCCAGCGAAGCTTTTGTGAAGATGTTGGCTCGGTCCATCCTTGGAAAAGCGCCATGTTGAAAATGTCTGTGGCAAGAGCTTGCGTGTACGATGTTGGTGTAGTATCAATGAACGGCAGATGTCCTTGTGGTGGGCTTTTGTTAGACTGATTTCCACATCCTCTGTGTTCACTGGGCGTCTGTTTTATTAATTTTTGTAAAAGATCAGTTGCTTAGTAAATGATCTCAAAAGTTATATTGTTCTCACCAATGCAGTGCGGCACGAGGTTGACCCCAAATATGTCCGCCGATAGAAGAAGAAAAGCAGACACTTTAGCGTCCAAGTGGATAAACTATGCCGTTGCCATTGCAGTGCGAAAGCCGCACGAAGCCGGTAGCGTGGCCGAGCGGTCTAAGGCGCTGGATTAAGGCTCCAGTCTCTTCGGAGGCGTGGGTTCAAATCCCACCGCTGCCAAAGAAGGTTTTGAAGAAACCACCATCCAAGCTGTTGAGCAGCTTATACTCAACTTGGCGCCCTCTGTTGCTCTTTTCAACAGCAGCAACTTGGAAGAGTCGGCTTGACGTTTCTTCAATTCCTTCAAGTTCTCCAATATTCAAAGGGCGTAGGATGGCCCAAGCTGGCCGAACCAACGGAGAACACGTCAAAAGAATGCCCAACACGCAGGCGGCCGTATAAAGCAAACCATAAAGCCGCGTCGGCCAGTCCGAAGTCTTAGGAATCTAGCGCTTCTTTGTCTGCATCTGCCAATAGATGACTTGACTGAGATTCTCTAGCTCGCGTGTTACGCCCCCTTCTGTTTTGGCTAGGAATAAGAGGGCCGGGGCTTCTCGGAGGTAGTGTGGCCGAGTGGTCGAAGGCGCTGGATTTAGGCTCCAGTCTCTGTGGAGGCGTGGGTTCGAATCCCACCACTGCCAGCGAAGCTTTTGTGAAGATGTTGGCTCGGTCCATCCTTGGAAAAGCGCCATGTTGAAAATGTCTGTGGCAAGACCTTGCGTGTACGATGTTGGTGTAGTATCAATAAACGGCAGATGTCCTTGTGGTGGGCTTTTGTTAGACTGATTTCCACATCCTCTGTGTTCACTGGGCGTCTGTTTTATTAATTTTTGTAAAAGATCAGTTGCTTAGTAAATGATCTCAAAAGTTATATTGTTCTCACCAATGCAGTGCGGCACGAGGTTGACCCCAAATATGTCCGCCGATAGAAGAAGAAAAGCAGACACTTTAGCGTCCAAGTGGATAAACTATGCCGTTGCCATTGCAGTGTGAAAGCCGCACGAAGCCGGTAGCGTGGCCGAGCGGTCTAAGGCGCTGGATTAAGGCTCCAGTCTCTTCGGAGGCGTGGGTTCAAATCCCACCGCTGCCAAAGAAGGTTTTGAAGAAACCACCATCCAAGCTGTTGAGCAGCTTATACTCAACTTGGCGCCCTCTGTTGCTCTTTTCAACAGCAGCAACTTGGAAGAGTCGGCTTGACGTTTCTTCAATTCCTTCAAGTTCTCCAATATTCAAAGGGCGTAGGATGGCCCAAGCTGGCCGAACCAACGGAGAACACATCAAAAGAATGCCCAACACGCAGGCGGCCGTATAAAGCAAACCATAAAGCCGCGTCGGCCAGTCCGAAGTCTTAGGAATCTAGCGCTTCTTAGTCTGCATCTGCCAATAGATGACTTGACTGAGATTCTCTAGCTCGCGTGTTACGCCCCCTTCTGTTTTGGCTAGGAATAAGAGGGCCGGGGCTTCTCGGCGGTAGTGTGGCCGAGTGGTCGAAGGCGCTGGATTTAGGCTCCAGTCTCTGTGGAGGCGTGGGTTTGAATCCCACCACTGCCAGCGAAGCTTTTGTGAAGATGTTGGCTCGGTCCATCCTTGGAAAAGCGCCATGTTGAAAATGTCTGTGGCAAGAGCTTGCATGTACGATGTTGGTGTAGTTTCAATGAACGGCAGATGTCCTTGTAGTGGGCTTTTGTTAGACTGATTTCCACATCCTCTGTGTTCACTGGGCGTCTGTTTTATTAATTTTTGTAAAAGATCAGTTGCTTAGTAAATGATCTCAAAAGTTATATTGTTCTCACCAATGCAGTGCGGCACGAGGTTGACCCCAAATATGTCCGCCGATAGAAGAAGAAAAGCAGACACTTTAGCGTCCAAGTGGATAAACTATGCCGTTGCCATTGCAGTGCGAAAGCCGCACGAAGCCGGTAGCGTGGCCGAGCGGTCTAAGGCGCTGGATTAAGGCTCCAGTCTCTTCGCAGGCGTGGGTTCAAATGCCACCGCTGCCAAAGAAGGTTTTGAAGAAACCACCATCCAAGCTGTTGAGCAGCTTATACTCAACTTGGCGCCCTCTGTTGCTCTTTTCAACAGCAGCAACTTGGAAGAGTCGGCTTGACGTTTCTTCAATTCCTTCAAGTTCTCCAATATTCAAAGGGCGTAGGATGGCCCAAGCTGGCCGAACCAACGGAGAACACGTCAAAAGAATGCCCAACACGCAGGCGGCCGTATAAAGCAAACCATAAAGCCGCGTCGGCCAGTCCGAAGTCTTAGGAATCTAGCGCTTCTTTGTCTGCATCTGCCAATAGATGACTTGACTGAGATTCTCTAGCTCGCGTGTTACGCCCCCTTCTGTTTTGGCTAGGAATAAGAGGACCGGGGCTTCTCGGAGGTAGTGTGGCCGAGTGGTCGAAGGCGCTGGATTTAGGCTCCAGTCTCTGTGGAGGCGTGGGTTCGAATCCCACCACTGCCAGCGAAGCTTTTGTGAAGATGTTGGCTCGGTCCATCCTTGGAAAAGCGCCATGTTGAAAATGTCTGTGGCAAGAGCTTGCGTGTACGATGTTGGTGTAGTATCAATGAACGGCAGATGTCCTTGTGGTGGGCTTTTGTTAGACTGATTTCCACATCCTCTGTGTTCACTGGGCGTCTGTTTTATTAATTTTTGTAAAAGATCAGTTGCTTAGTAAATGATCTCAAAAGTTATATTGTTCTCACCAATGCAGTGCGGCACGAGGTTGACCCCAAATATGTCCGCCGATAGAAGAAGAAAAGCAGACACTTTAGCGTCCAAGTGGATAAACTATGCCGTTGCCATTGCAGTGCGAAAGCCGCACGAAGCCGGTAGCGTGGCCGAGCGGTCTAAGGCGCTGGATTAAGGCTCCAGTCTCTTCGGAGGCGTGGGTTCAAATCCCACCGCTGCCAAAGAAGGTTTTGAAGAAACCACCATCCAAGCTGTTGAGCAGCTTATACTCAAATTGGCGCCCTCTGTTGCTCTTTTCAACAGCAGCAACTTGGAAGAGTCGGCTTGACGTTTCTTCAATTCCTTCAAGTTCTCCAATATTCAAAGGGCGTAGGATGGCCCAAGCTGGCCGAACCAACGGAGAACACGTCAAAAGAATGCCCAACACGCAGGCGGCCGTATAAAGCAAACCATAAAGCCGCGTCGGCCAGTCCGAAGTCTTAGGAATCTAGCGCTTCTTTGTCTGCATCTGCCAATAGATGACTTGACTGAGATTCTCTAGCTCGCGTGTTACGCCCCCTTCTGTTTTGGCTAGGAATAAGAGGGCCGGGGCTTCTCGGAGGTAGTGTGGCCGAGTGGTCGAAGGCGCTGGATTTAGGCTCCAGTCTCTGTGGAGGCGTGGGTTCGAATCCCACCACTGCCAGCGAAGCTTTTGTGAAGATGTTGGCTCGGTCCATCCTTGGAAAAGCGCCATGTTGAAAATGTCTGTGGCAAGAGCTTGCGTGTACGATGTTGGTGTAGTATCAATGAACGGCAGATGTCCTTGTGGTGGGCTTTTGTTAGACTGATTTCCACATCCTCTGTGTTCACTGGGCGTCTGTTTTATTAATTTTTGTAAAAGATCAGTTGCTTAGTAAATGATCTCAAAAGTTATATTGTTCTCACCAATGCAGTGCGGCACGAGGTTGACCCCAAATATGTCCGCCGATAGAAGAAGAAAAGCAGACACTTTAGCGTCCAAGTGGATAAACTATGCCGTTGCCATTGCAGTGCGAAAGCCGCACGAAGCCGGTAGCGTGGCCGAGCGGTCTAAGGCGCTGGATTAAGGCTCCAGTCTCTTCGGAGGCGTGGGTTCAAATCCCACCGCTGCCAAAGAAGGTTTTGAAGAAACCACCATCCAAGCTGTTGAGCAGCTTATACTCAACTTGGCGCCCTCTGTTGCTCTTTTCAACAGCAGCAACTTGGAAGAGTCGGCTTGACGTTTCTTCAATTCCTTCAAGTTCTCCAATATTCAAAGGGCGTAGGATGGCCCAAGCTGGCCGAACCAACGGAGAACACGTCAAAAGAATGCCCAACACGCAGGCGGCCGTATAAAGCAAACCATAAAGCCGCGTCGGCCAGTCCGAAGTCTTAGGAATCTAGCGCTTCTTTGTCTGCATCTGCCAATAGATGACTTGACTGAGATTCTCTAGCTCGCGTGTTACGCCCCCTTCTGTTTTGGCTAGGAATAAGAGGGCCGGGGCTTCTCGGAGGTAGTGTGGCCGAGTGGTCGAAGGCGCTGGATTTAGGCTCCAGTCTCTGTGGAGGCGTGGGTTCGAATCCCACCACTGCCAGCGAAGCTTTTGTGAAGATGTTGGCTCGGTCCATCCTTGGAAAAGCGCCATGTTGAAAATGTCTGTGGCAAGACCTTGCGTGTACGATGTTGGTGTAGTATCAATAAACGGCAGATGTCCTTGTGGTGGGCTTTTGTTAGACTGATTTCCACATCCTCTGTGTTCACTGGGCGTCTGTTTTATTAATTTTTGTAAAAGATCAGTTGCTTAGTAAATGATCTCAAAAGTTATATTGTTCTCACCAATGCAGTGCGGCACGAGGTTGACCCCAAATATGTCCGCCGATAGAAGAAGAAAAGCAGACACTTTAGCGTCCAAGTGGATAAACTATGCCGTTGCCATTGCAGTGTGAAAGCCGCACGAAGCCGGTAGCGTGGCCGAGCGGTCTAAGGCGCTGGATTAAGGCTCCAGTCTCTTCGGAGGCGTGGGTTCAAATCCCACCGCTGCCAAAGAAGGTTTTGAAGAAACCACCATCCAAGCTGTTGAGCAGCTTATACTCAACTTGGCGCCCTCTGTTGCTCTTTTCAACAGCAGCAACTTGGAAGAGTCGGCTTGACGTTTCTTCAATTCCTTCAAGTTCTCCAATATTCAAAGGGCGTAGGATGGCCCAAGCTGGCCGAACCAACGGAGAACACATCAAAAGAATGCCCAACACGCAGGCGGCCGTATAAAGCAAACCATAAAGCCGCGTCGGCCAGTCCGAAGTCTTAGGAATCTAGCGCTTCTTAGTCTGCATCTGCCAATAGATGACTTGACTGAGATTCTCTAGCTCGCGTGTTACGCCCCCTTCTGTTTTGGCTAGGAATAAGAGGGCCGGGGCTTCTCGGCGGTAGTGTGGCCGAGTGGTCGAAGGCGCTGGATTTAGGCTCCAGTCTCTGTGGAGGCGTGGGTTTGAATCCCACCACTGCCAGCGAAGCTTTTGTGAAGATGTTGGCTCGGTCCATCCTTGGAAAAGCGCCATGTTGAAAATGTCTGTGGCAAGAGCTTGCATGTACGATGTTGGTGTAGTTTCAATGAACGGCAGATGTCCTTGTAGTGGGCTTTTGTTAGACTGATTTCCACATCCTCTGTGTTCACTGGGCGTCTGTTTTATTAATTTTTGTAAAAGATCAGTTGCTTAGTAAATGATCTCAAAAGTTATATTGTTCTCACCAATGCAGTGCGGCACGAGGTTGACCCCAAATATGTCCGCCGATAGAAGAAGAAAAGCAGACACTTTAGCGTCCAAGTGGATAAACTATGCCGTTGCCATTGCAGTGCGAAAGCCGCACGAAGCCGGTAGCGTGGCCGAGCGGTCTAAGGCGCTGGATTAAGGCTCCAGTCTCTTCGCAGGCGTGGGTTCAAATGCCACCGCTGCCAAAGAAGGTTTTGAAGAAACCACCATCCAAGCTGTTGAGCAGCTTATACTCAACTTGGCGCCCTCTGTTGCTCTTTTCAACAGCAGCAACTTGGAAGAGTCGGCTTGACGTTTCTTCAATTCCTTCAAGTTCTCCAATATTCAAAGGGCGTAGGATGGCCCAAGCTGGCCGAACCAACGGAGAACACGTCAAAAGAATGCCCAACACGCAGGCGGCCGTATAAAGCAAACCATAAAGCCGCGTCGGCCAGTCCGAAGTCTTAGGAATCTAGCGCTTCTTTGTCTGCATCTGCCAATAGATGACTTGACTGAGATTCTCTAGCTCGCGTGTTACGCCCCCTTCTGTTTTGGCTAGGAATAAGAGGACCGGGGCTTCTCGGAGGTAGTGTGGCCGAGTGGTCGAAGGCGCTGGATTTAGGCTCCAGTCTCTGTGGAGGCGTGGGTTCGAATCCCACCACTGCCAGCGAAGCTTTTGTGAAGATGTTGGCTCGGTCCATCCTTGGAAAAGCGCCATGTTGAAAATGTCTGTGGCAAGAGCTTGCGTGTACGATGTTGGTGTAGTATCAATGAACGGCAGATGTCCTTGTGGTGGGCTTTTGTTAGACTGATTTCCACATCCTCTGTGTTCACTGGGCGTCTGTTTTATTAATTTTTGTAAAAGATCAGTTGCTTAGTAAATGATCTCAAAAGTTATATTGTTCTCACCAATGCAGTGCGGCACGAGGTTGACCCCAAATATGTCCGCCGATAGAAGAAGAAAAGCAGACACTTTAGCGTCCAAGTGGATAAACTATGCCGTTGCCATTGCAGTGCGAAAGCCGCACGAAGCCGGTAGCGTGGCCGAGCGGTCTAAGGCGCTGGATTAAGGCTCCAGTCTCTTCGGAGGCGTGGGTTCAAATCCCACCGCTGCCAAAGAAGGTTTTGAAGAAACCACCATCCAAGCTGTTGAGCAGCTTATACTCAAATTGGCGCCCTCTGTTGCTCTTTTCAACAGCAGCAACTTGGAAGAGTCGGCTTGACGTTTCTTCAATTCCTTCAAGTTCTCCAATATTCAAAGGGCGTAGGATGGCCCAAGCTGGCCGAACCAACGGAGAACACGTCAAAAGAATGCCCAACACGCAGGCGGCCGTATAAAGCAAACCATAAAGCCGCGTCGGCCAGTCCGAAGTCTTAGGAATCTAGCGCTTCTTTGTCTGCATCTGCCAATAGATGACTTGACTGAGATTCTCTAGCTCGCGTGTTACGCCCCCTTCTGTTTTGGCTAGGAATAAGAGGGCCGGGGCTTCTCGGAGGTAGTGTGGCCGAGTGGTCGAAGGCGCTGGATTTAGGCTCCAGTCTCTGTGGAGGCGTGGGTTCGAATCCCACCACTGCCAGCGAAGCTTTTGTGAAGATGTTGGCTCGGTCCATCCTTGGAAAAGCGCCATGTTGAAAATGTCTGTGGCAAGAGCTTGCGTGTACGATGTTGGTGTAGTATCAATGAACGGCAGATGTCCTTGTGGTGGGCTTTTGTTAGACTGATTTCCACATCCTCTGTGTTCACTGGGCGTCTGTTTTATTAATTTTTGTAAAAGATCAGTTGCTTAGTAAATGATCTCAAAAGTTATATTGTTCTCACCAATGCAGTGCGGCACGAGGTTGACCCCAAATATGTCCGCCGATAGAAGAAGAAAAGCAGACACTTTAGCGTCCAAGTGGATAAACTATGCCGTTGCCATTGCAGTGCGAAAGCCGCACGAAGCCGGTAGCGTGGCCGAGCGGTCTAAGGCGCTGGATTAAGGCTCCAGTCTCTTCGGAGGCGTGGGTTCAAATCCCACCGCTGCCAAAGAAGGTTTTGAAGAAACCACCATCCAAGCTGTTGAGCAGCTTATACTCAACTTGGCGCCCTCTGTTGCTCTTTTCAACAGCAGCAACTTGGAAGAGTCGGCTTGACGTTTCTTCAATTCCTTCAAGTTCTCCAATATTCAAAGGGCGTAGGATGGCCCAAGCTGGCCGAACCAACGGAGAACACGTCAAAAGAATGCCCAACACGCAGGCGGCCGTATAAAGCAAACCATAAAGCCGCGTCGGCCAGTCCGAAGTCTTAGGAATCTAGCGCTTCTTTGTCTGCATCTGCCAATAGATGACTTGACTGAGATTCTCTAGCTCGCGTGTTACGCCCCCTTCTGTTTTGGCTAGGAATAAGAGGGCCGGGGCTTCTCGGAGGTAGTGTGGCCGAGTGGTCGAAGGCGCTGGATTTAGGCTCCAGTCTCTGTGGAGGCGTGGGTTCGAATCCCACCACTGCCAGCGAAGCTTTTGTGAAGATGTTGGCTCGGTCCATCCTTGGAAAAGCGCCATGTTGAAAATGTCTGTGGCAAGAGCTTGCGTGTACGATGTTGGTGTAGTATCAATGAACGGCAGATGTCCTTGTGGTGGGCTTTTGTTAGACTGATTTCCACATCCTCTGTGTTCACTGGGCGTCTGTTTTATTAATTTTTGTAAAAGATCAGTTGCTTAGTAAATGATCTCAAAAGTTATATTGTTCTCACCAATGCAGTGCGGCACGAGGTTGACCCCAAATATGTCCGCCGATAGAAGAAGAAAAGCAGACACTTTAGCGTCCAAGTGGATAAACTATGCCGTTGCCATTGCAGTGCGAAAGCCGCACGAAGCCGGTAGCGTGGCCGAGCGGTCTAAGGCGCTGGATTAAGGCTCCAGTCTCTTCGGAGGCGTGGGTTCAAATCCCACCGCTGCCAAAGAAGGTTTTGAAGAAACCACCATCCAAGCTGTTGAGCAGCTTATACTCAACTTGGCGCCCTCTGTTGCTCTTTTCAACAGCAGCAACTTGGAAGAGTCGGCTTGACGTTTCTTCAATTCCTTCAAGTTCTCCAATATTCAAAGGGCGTAGGATGGCCCAAGCTGGCCGAACCAACGGAGAACACGTCAAAAGAATGCCCAACACGCAGGCGGCCGTATAAAGCAAACCATAAAGCCGCGTCGGCCAGTCCGAAGTCTTAGGAATCTAGCGCTTCTTTGTCTGCATCTGCCAATAGATGACTTGACTGAGATTCTCTAGCTCGCGTGTTACGCCCCCTTATGTTTTGGCTAGGAATAAGAGGGCCGGGGCTTCTCGGAGGTAGTGTGGCCGAGTGGTCGAAGGCGCTGGATTTAGGCTCCAGTCTCTGTGGAGGCGTGGGTTCGAATCCCACCACTGCCAGCGAAGCTTTTGTGAAGATGTTGGCTCGGTCCATCCTTGGAAAAGCGCCATGTTGAAAATGTCTGTGGCAAGAGCTTGCGTGTACGATGTTGGTGTAGTATCAATGAACGGCAGATGTCCTTGTGGTGGGCTTTTGTTAGACTGATTTCCACATCCTCTGTGTTCACTGGGCGTCTGTTTTATTAATTTTTGTAAAAGATCAGTTGCTTAGTAAATGATCTCAAAAGTTATATTGTTCTCACCAATGCAGTGCGGCACGAGGTTGACCCCAAATATGTCCGCCGATAGAAGAAGAAAAGCAGACACTTTAGCGTCCAAGTGGATAAACTATGCCGTTGCCATTGCAGTGCGAAAGCCGCACGAAGCCGGTAGCGTGGCCGAGCGGTCTAAGGCGCTGGATTAAGGCTCCAGTCTCTTCGGAGGCGTGGGTTCAAATCCCACCGCTGCCAAAGAAGGTTTTGAAGAAACCACCATCCAAGCTGTTGAGCAGCTTATACTCAAATTGGCGCCCTCTGTTGCTCTTTTCAACAGCAGCAACTTGGAAGAGTCGGCTTGACGTTTCTTCAATTCTATCAAGTTCTCCAATATTCAAAGGGCGTAGGATGGCCCAAGCTGGCCGAACCAACGGAGAACACATCAAAAGAATGCCCAACACGCAGGCGGCCGTATAAAGCAAACCATAAAGCCGCGTCGGCCAGTCCGAAGTCTTAGGAATCTAGCGCTTCTTTGTCTGCATCTGCCAATAGATGACTTGACTGAGATTCTCTAGCTCGCGTGTTACGCCCCCTTCTGTTTTGGCTAGGAATAAGAGGGCCGGGGCTTCTCGGAGGTAGTGTGGCCGAGTGGTCGAAGGCGCTGGATTTAGGCTCCAGTCTCTGTGGAGGCGTGGGTTCGAATCCCACCACTGCCAGCGAAGCTTTTGTGAAGATGTTGGCTCGGTCCATCCTTGGAAAAGCGCCATGTTGAAAATGTCTGTGGCAAGAGCTTGCGTGTACGATGTTGGTGTAGTATCAATGAACGGCAGATGTCCTTGTGGTGGGCTTTTGTTAGACTGATTTCCACATCCTCTGTGTTCACTGGGCGTCTGTTTTATTAATTTTTGTAAAAGATCAGTTGCTTAGTAAATGATCTCAAAAGTTATATTGTTCTCACCAATGCAGTGCGACACGAGGTTGACCCCAAATATGTCCGCCGATAGAAGAAGAAAAGCAGACACTTTAGCGTCCAAGTGGATAAACTATGCCGTTGCCATTGCAGTGCGAAAGCCGCACGAAGCCGGTAGCGTGGCCGAGCGGTCTAAGGCGCTGGATTAAGGCTCCAGTCTCTTCGGAGGCGTGGGTTCAAATCCCACCGCTGCCAAAGAAGGTTTTGAAGAAACCACCATCCAAGCTGTTGAGCAGCTTATACTCAACTTGGCGCCCTCTGTTGCTCTTTTCAACAGCAGCAACTTGGAAGAGTCGGCTTGACGTTTCTTCAATTCCTTCAAGTTCTCCAATATTCAAAGGGCGTAGGATGGCCCAAGCTGGCCGAACCAACGGAGAACACGTCAAAAGAATGCCCAACACGCAGGCGGCCGTATAAAGCAAACCATAAAGCCGCGTCGGCCAGTCCGAAGTCTTAGGAATCTAGCGCTTCTTTGTCTGCATCTGCCAATAGATGACTTGACTGAGATTCTCTAGCTCGCGTGTTACGCCCCCTTATGTTTTGGCTAGGAATAAGAGGGCCGGGGCTTCTCGGAGGTAGTGTGGCCGAGTGGTCGAAGGCGCTGGATTTAGGCTCCAGTCTCTGTGGAGGCGTGGGTTCGAATCCCACCACTGCCAGCGAAGCTTTTGTGAAGATGTTGGCTCGGTCCATCCTTGGAAAAGCGCCATGTTGAAAATGTCTGTGGCAAGAGCTTGCGTGTACGATGTTGGTGTAGTATCAATGAACGGCAGATGTCCTTGTGGTGGCCGAGCGGTCTAAGGCGCTGGATTAAGGCTCCAGTCTCTTCGGAGGCGTGGGTTCAAATCCCACCGCTGCCAAAGAAGGTTTTGAAGAAACCACCATCCAAGCTGTTGAGCAGCTTATACTCAAATTGGCGCCCTCTGTTGCTCTTTTCAACAGCAGCAACTTGGAAGAGTCGGCTTGACGTTTCTTCAATTCCTTCAAGTTCTCCAATATTCAAAGGGCGTAGGATGGCCCAAGCTGGCCGAACCAACGGAGAACACATCAAAAGAATGCCCAACACGCAGGCGGCCGTATAAAGCAAACCATAAAGCCGCGTCGGCCAGTCCGAAGTCTTAGGAATCTAGCGCTTCTTTGTCTGCATCTGCCAATAGATGACTTGACTGAGATTCTCTAGCTCGCGTGTTACGCCCCCTTCTGTTTTGGCTAGGAATAAGAGGGCCGGGGCTTCTCGGAGGTAGTGTGGCCGAGTGGTCGAAGGCGCTGGATTTAGGCTCCAGTCTCTGTGGAGGCGTGGGTTCGAATCCCACCACTGCCAGCGAAGCTTTTGTGAAGATGTTGGCTCGGTCCATCCTTGGAAAAGCGCCATGTTGAAAATGTCTGTGGCAAGAGCTTGCGTGTACGATGTTGGTGTAGTATCAATGAACGGCAGATGTCCTTGTGGTGGGCTTTTGTTAGACTGATTTCCACATCCTCTGTGTTCACTGGGCGTCTGTTTTATTAATTTTTGTAAAAGATCAGTTGCTTAGTAAATGATCTCAAAAGTTATATTGTTCTCACCAATGCAGTGCGGCACGAGGTTGACCCCAAATATGTCCGCCGATAGAAGAAGAAAAGCAGACACTTTAGCGTCCAAGTGGATAAACTATGCCGTTGCCATTGCAGTGCGAAAGCCGTACGAAGCCGGTAGCGTGGCCGAGCGGTCTAAGGCGCTGGATTAAGGCTCCAGTCTCTTCGGAGGCGTGGGTTCAAATCCCACCGCTGCCAAAGAAGGTTTTGAAGAAACCACCATCCAAGCTGTTGAGCAGCTTATACTCAAATTGGCGCCCTCTGTTGCTCTTTTCAACAGCAGCAACTTGGAAGAGTCGGCTTGACGTTTCTTCAATTCCTTCAAGTTCTCCAATATTCAAAGGGCGTAGGATGGCCCAAGCTGGCCGAACCAACGGAGAACACATCAAAAGAATGCCCAACACGCAGGCGGCCGTATAAAGCAAACCATAAAGCCGCGTCGGCCAGTCCGAAGTCTTAGGAATCTAGCGCTTCTTTGTCTGCATCTGCCAATAGATGACTTGACTGAGATTCTCTAGCTCGCGTGTTACGCCCCCTTCTGTTTTGGCTAGGAATAAGAGGGCCGGGGCTTCTCGGAGGTAGTGTGGCCGAGTGGTCGAAGGCGCTGGATTTAGGCTCCAGTCTCTGTGGAGGCGTGGGTTCGAATCCCACCACTGCCAGCGAAGCTTTTGTGAAGATGTTGGCTCGGTCCATCCTTGGAAAAGCGCCATGTTGAAAATGTCTGTGGCAAGAGCTTGCGTGTACGATGTTGGTGTAGTATCAATGAACGGCAGATGTCCTTGTGGTGGGCTTTTGTTAGACTGATTTCCACATCCTCTGTGTTCACTGGGCGTCTGTTTTATTAACTTTTGTAAAAGATCAGTTGCTTAGTAAATGATCTCAAAAGTTATATTGTTCTCACCAATGCAGTGCGGCACGAGGTTGACCCCAAATATGTCCGCCGATAGAAGAAGAAAAGCAGACACTTTAGCGTCCAAGTGGATAAACTATGCCGTTGCCATTGCAGTGCGAAAGCCGCACGAAGCCGGTAGCGTGGCCGAGCGGTCTAAGGCGCTGGATTAAGGCTCCAGTCTCTTCGGAGGCGTGGGTTCAAATCCCACCGCTGCCAAAGAAGGTTTTGAAGAAACCACCATCCAAGCTGTTGAGCAGCTTATACTCAAATTGGCGCCCTCTGTTGCTCTTTTCAACAGCAGCAACTTGGAAGAGTCGGCTTGACGTTTCTTCAATTCCTTCAAGTTCTCCAATATTCAAAGGGCGTAGGATGGCCCAAGCTGGCCGAACCAACGGAGAACACATCAAAAGAATGCCCAACACACAGGCGGCCGTATAAAGCAAACCATAAAGCCGCGTCGGCCAGTCCGAAGTCTTAGGAATCTAGCGCTTCTTAGTCTGCATCTGCCAATAGATGACTTGACTGAGATTCTCTAGCTCGCGTGTTACGCCCCCTTCTGTTTTGGCTAGGAATAAGAGGGCCGGGGCTTCTCGGCGGTAGTGTGGCCGAGTGGTCGAAGGCGCTGGATTTAGGCTCCAGTCTCTGTGGAGGCGTGGGTTCGAATCCCACCACTGCCAGCGAAGCTTTTGTGAAGATGTTGGCTCGGTCCATCCTTGGAAAAGCGCCATGTTGAAAATGTCTGTGGCAAGACCTTGCGTGTACGATGTTGGTGTAGTATCAATGAACGGCAGATGTCCTTGTGGTGGGCTTTTGTTAGACTGATTTCCACATCCTCTGTGTTCACTGGGCGTCTGTTTTATTAATTTTTGTAAAAGATCAGTTGCTTAGTAAATGATCTCAAAAGTTATATTGTTCTCACCAATGCAGTGCGGCACGAGGTTGACCCCAAATATGTCCGCCGATAGAAGAAGAAAAGCAGACACTTTAGCGTCCAAGTGGATAAACTATGCCGTTGCCATTGCAGTGCGAAAGCCGCACGAAGCCGGTAGCGTGGCCGAGCGGTCTAAGGCGCTGGATTAAGGCTCCAGTCTCTTCGGAGGCGTGGGTTCAAATCCCACCGCTGCCAAAGAAGGTTTTGAAGAAACCACCATCCAAGCTGTTGAGCAGCTTATACTCAACTTGGCGCCCTCTGTTGCTCTTTTCAACAGCAGCAACTTGGAAGAGTCGGCTTGACGTTTCTTCAATTCCTTCAAGTTCTCCAATATTCAAAGGGCGTAGGATGGCCCAAGCTGGCCGAACCAACGGAGAACACGTCAAAAGAATGCCCAACACGCAGGCGGCCGTATAAAGCAAACCATAAAGCCGCGTCGGCCAGTCCGAAGTCTTAGGAATCTAGCGCTTCTTTGTCTGCATCTGCCAATAGATGACTTGACTGAGATTCTCTAGCTCGCGTGTTACGCCCCCTTATGTTTTGGCTAGGAATAAGAGGGCCGGGGCTTCTCGGAGGTAGTGTGGCCGAGTGGTCGAAGGCGCTGGATTTAGGCTCCAGTCTCTGTGGAGGCGTGGGTTCGAATCCCACCACTGCCAGCGAAGCTTTTGTGAAGATGTTGGCTCGGTCCATCCTTGGAAAAGCGCCATGTTGAAAATGTCTGTGGCAAGAGCTTGCGTGTACGATGTTGGTGTAGTATCAATGAACGGCAGATGTCCTTGTGGTGGCCGAGCGGTCTAAGGCGCTGGATTAAGGCTCCAGTCTCTTCGGAGGCGTGGGTTCAAATCCCACCGCTGCCAAAGAAGGTTTTGAAGAAACCACCATCCAAGCTGTTGAGCAGCTTATACTCAAATTGGCGCCCTCTGTTGCTCTTTTCAACAGCAGCAACTTGGAAGAGTCGGCTTGACGTTTCTTCAATTCCTTCAAGTTCTCCAATATTCAAAGGGCGTAGGATGGCCCAAGCTGGCCGAACCAACGGAGAACACATCAAAAGAATGCCCAACACGCAGGCGGCCGTATAAAGCAAACCATAAAGCCGCGTCGGCCAGTCCGAAGTCTTAGGAATCTAGCGCTTCTTTGTCTGCATCTGCCAATAGATGACTTGACTGAGATTCTCTAGCTCGCGTGTTACGCCCCCTTCTGTTTTGGCTAGGAATAAGAGGGCCGGGGCTTCTCGGAGGTAGTGTGGCCGAGTGGTCGAAGGCGCTGGATTTAGGCTCCAGTCTCTGTGGAGGCGTGGGTTCGAATCCCACCACTGCCAGCGAAGCTTTTGTGAAGATGTTGGCTCGGTCCATCCTTGGAAAAGCGCCATGTTGAAAATGTCTGTGGCAAGAGCTTGCGTGTACGATGTTGGTGTAGTATCAATGAACGGCAGATGTCCTTGTGGTGGGCTTTTGTTAGACTGATTTCCACATCCTCTGTGTTCACTGGGCGTCTGTTTTATTAATTTTTGTAAAAGATCAGTTGCTTAGTAAATGATCTCAAAAGTTATATTGTTCTCACCAATGCAGTGCGGCACGAGGTTGACCCCAAATATGTCCGCCGATAGAAGAAGAAAAGCAGACACTTTAGCGTCCAAGTGGATAAACTATGCCGTTGCCATTGCAGTGCGAAAGCCGTACGAAGCCGGTAGCGTGGCCGAGCGGTCTAAGGCGCTGGATTAAGGCTCCAGTCTCTTCGGAGGCGTGGGTTCAAATCCCACCGCTGCCAAAGAAGGTTTTGAAGAAACCACCATCCAAGCTGTTGAGCAGCTTATACTCAAATTGGCGCCCTCTGTTGCTCTTTTCAACAGCAGCAACTTGGAAGAGTCGGCTTGACGTTTCTTCAATTCCTTCAAGTTCTCCAATATTCAAAGGGCGTAGGATGGCCCAAGCTGGCCGAACCAACGGAGAACACATCAAAAGAATGCCCAACACGCAGGCGGCCGTATAAAGCAAACCATAAAGCCGCGTCGGCCAGTCCGAAGTCTTAGGAATCTAGCGCTTCTTTGTCTGCATCTGCCAATAGATGACTTGACTGAGATTCTCTAGCTCGCGTGTTACGCCCCCTTCTGTTTTGGCTAGGAATAAGAGGGCCGGGGCTTCTCGGAGGTAGTGTGGCCGAGTGGTCGAAGGCGCTGGATTTAGGCTCCAGTCTCTGTGGAGGCGTGGGTTCGAATCCCACCACTGCCAGCGAAGCTTTTGTGAAGATGTTGGCTCGGTCCATCCTTGGAAAAGCGCCATGTTGAAAATGTCTGTGGCAAGAGCTTGCGTGTACGATGTTGGTGTAGTATCAATGAACGGCAGATGTCCTTGTGGTGGGCTTTTGTTAGACTGATTTCCACATCCTCTGTGTTCACTGGGCGTCTGTTTTATTAACTTTTGTAAAAGATCAGTTGCTTAGTAAATGATCTCAAAAGTTATATTGTTCTCACCAATGCAGTGCGGCACGAGGTTGACCCCAAATATGTCCGCCGATAGAAGAAGAAAAGCAGACACTTTAGCGTCCAAGTGGATAAACTATGCCGTTGCCATTGCAGTGCGAAAGCCGCACGAAGCCGGTAGCGTGGCCGAGCGGTCTAAGGCGCTGGATTAAGGCTCCAGTCTCTTCGGAGGCGTGGGTTCAAATCCCACCGCTGCCAACGAAGGTTTTGAAGAAACCACCATCCAAGCTGTTGAGCAGCTTATACTCAAATTGGCGCCCTCTGTTGCTCTTTTCAACAGCAGCAACTTGGAAGAGTCGGCTTGACGTTTCTTCAATTCCTTCAAGTTCTCCAATATTCAAAGGGCGTAGGATGGCCCAAGCTGGCCGAACCAACGGAGAACACATCAAAAGAATGCCCAACACACAGGCGGCCGTATAAAGCAAACCATAAAGCCGCGTCGGCCAGTCCGAAGTCTTAGGAATCTAGCGCTTCTTAGTCTGCATCTGCCAATAGATGACTTGACTGAGATTCTCTAGCTCGCGTGTTACGCCCCCTTCTGTTTTGGCTAGGAATAAGAGGGCCGGGGCTTCTCGGCGGTAGTGTGGCCGAGTGGTCGAAGGCGCTGGATTTAGGCTCCAGTCTCTGTGGAGGCGTGGGTTCGAATCCCACCACTGCCAGCGAAGCTTTTGTGAAGATGTTGGCTCGGTCCATCCTTGGAAAAGCGCCATGTTGAAAATGTCTGTGGCAAGACCTTGCGTGTACGATGTTGGTGTAGTATCAATGAACGGCAGATGTCCTTGTGGTGGGCTTTTGTTAGACTGATTTCCACATCCTCTGTGTTCACTGGGCGTCTGTTTTATTAATTTTTGTAAAAGATCAGTTGCTTAGTAAATGATCTCAAAAGTTATATTGTTCTCACCAATGCAGTGCGGCACGAGGTTGACCCCAAATATGTCCGCCGATAGAAGAAGAAAAGCAGACACTTTAGCGTCCAAGTGGATAAACTATGCCGTTGCCATTGCAGTGCGAAAGCCGTACGAAGCCGGTAGCGTGGCCGAGCGGTCTAAGGCGCTGGATTAAGGCTCCAGTCTCTTCGGAGGCGTGGGTTCAAATCCCACCGCTGCCAAAGAAGGTTTTGAAGAAACCACCATCCAAGCTGTTGAGCAGCTTATACTCAAATTGGCGCCCTCTGTTGCTCTTTTCAACAGCAGCAACTTGGAAGAGTCGGCTTGACGTTTCTTCAATTCCTTCAAGTTCTCCAATATTCAAAGGGCGTAGGATGGCCCAAGCTGGCCGAACCAACGGAGAAAACATCAAAAGAATGCCCAACACGCAGGCGGCCGTATAAAGCAAACCATAAAGCCGCGTCGGCCAGTCCGAAGTCTTAGGAATCTAGCGCTTCTTTGTCTGCATCTGCCAATAGATGACTTGACTGAGATTCTCTAGCTCGCGTGTTACGCCCCCTTCTGTTTTGGCTAGGAATAAGAGGGCCGGGGCTTCTCGGAGGTAGTGTGGCCGAGTGGTCGAAGGCGCTGGATTTAGGCTCCAGTCTCTGTGGAGGCGTGGGTTCGAATCCCACCACTGCCAGCGAAGCTTTTGTGAAGATGTTGGCTCGGTCCATCCTTGGAAAAGCGCCATGTTGAAAATGTCTGTGGCAAGAGCTTGCGTGTACGATGTTGGTGTAGTATCAATGAACGGCAGATGTCCTTGTGGTGGGCTTTTGTTAGACTGATTCCCACATCCTCTGTGTTCACTGGGCGTCTGTTTTATTAATTTTTGTAAAAGATCAGTTGCTTAGTAAATGATCTCAAAAGTTATATTGTTCTCACCAATGCAGTGCGGCACGAGGTTGACCCCAAATATGTCCGCCGATAGAAGAAGAAAAGCAGACACTTTAGCGTCCAAGTGGATAAACTATGCCGTTGCCATTGCAGTGCGAAAGCCGTACGAAGCCGGTAGCGTGGCCGAGCGGTCTAAGGCGCTGGATTAAGGCTCCAGTCTCTTCGGAGGCGTGGGTTCAAATCCCACCGCTGCCAAAGAAGGTTTTGAAGAAACCACCATCCAAGCTGTTGAGCAGCTTATACTCAACTTGGCGCCCTCTGTTGCTCTTTTCAACAGCAGCAACTTGGAAGAGTCGGCTTGACGTTTCTTCAATTCCTTCAAGTTCTCCAATATTCAAAGGGCGTAGGATGGCCCAAGCTGGCCGAACCAACGGAGAACACATCAAAAGAATGCCCAACACGCAGGCGGCCGTATAAAGCAAACCATAAAGCCGCGTCGGCCAGTCCGAAGTCTTAGGAATCTAGCGCTTCTTAGTCTGCATCTGCCAATAGATGACTTGACTGAGATTCTCTAGCTCGCGTGTTACGCCCCCTTCTGTTTTGGCTAGGAATAAGAGGGCCGGGGCTTCTCGGCGGTAGTGTGGCCGAGTGGTCGAAGGCGCTGGATTTAGGCTCCAGTCTCTGTGGAGGCGTGGGTTCGAATCCCACCACTGCCAGCGAAGCTTTTGTGAAGATGTTGGCTCTGTCCATCCTTGGAAAAGCGCCATGTTGAAAATGTCTGTGGCAAGAGCTTGCGTGTACGATGTTGGTGTAGTATCAATGAACGGCAGATGTCCTTGTGGTGGGCTTTTGTTAGACTGATTTCCACATCCTCTGTGTTCACTGGGCGTCTGTTTTATTAATTTTTGTAAAAGATCAGTTGCTTAGTAAATGATCTCAAAAGTTATATTGTTCTCACCAATGCAGTGCGGCACGAGGTTGACCCCAAATATGTCCGCCGATAGAAGAAGAAAAGCAGACACTTTAGCGTCCAAGTGGATAAACTATGCCGTTGCCATTGCAGTGCGAAAGCCGCACGAAGCCGGTAGCGTGGCCGAGCGGTCTAAGGCGCTGGATTAAGGCTCCAGTCTCTTCGGAGGCGTGGGTTCAAATCCCACCGCTGCCAAAGAAGGTTTTGAAGAAACCACCATCCAAGCTGTTGAGCAGCTTATACTCAAATTGGCGCCCTCTGTTGCTCTTTTCAACAGCAGCAACTTGGAAGAGTCGGCTTGACGTTTCTTCAATTCCTTCAAGTTCTCCAATATTCAAAGGGCGTAGGATGGCCCAAGCTGGCCGAACCAACGGAGAACACATCAAAAGAATGCCCAACACGCAGGCGGCCGTATAAAGCAAACCATAAAGCCGCGTCGGCCAGTCTGAAGTCTTAGGAATCTAGCGCTTCTTTGTCTGCATCTGCCAATAGATGACTTGACTGAGATTCTCTAGCTCGCGTGTTACGCCCCCTTCTGTTTTGGCTAGGAATAAGAGGGCCGGGGCTTCTCCGAGGTAGTGTGGCCGAGTGGTCGAAGGCGCTGGATTTAGGCTCCAGTCTCTGTGGAGGCGTGGGTTCGAATCCCACCACTGCCAGCGAAGCTTTTGTGAAGATGTTGGCTCGGTCCATCCTTGGAAAAGCGCCATGTTGAAAATGTCTGTGGCAAGAGCTTGCGTGTACGATGTTGGTGTAGTATCAATGAACGGCAGATGTCCTTGTGGTGGGCTTTTGTTAGACTGATTTCCACATCCTCTGTGTTCACTGGGCGTCTGTTTTATTAATTTTTGTAAAAGATCAGTTGCTTAGTAAATGATCTCAAAAGTTATATTGTTCTCACCAATGCAGTGCGGCACGAGGTTGACCCCAAATATGTCCGCCGATAGAAGAAGAAAAGCAGACACTTTAGCGTCCAAGTGGATAAACTATGCCGTTGCCATTGCAGTGCGAAAGCCGCACGAAGCCGGTAGCGTGGCCGAGCGGTCTAAGGCGCTGGATTAAGGCTCCAGTCTCTTCGGAGGTGTGGGTTCAAATCCCACCGCTGCCAAAGAAGGTTTTGAAGAAACCACCATCCAAGCTGTTGAGCAGCTTATACTCAAATTGGCGCCCTCTGTTGCTCTTTTCAACAGCAGCAACTTGGAAGAGTCGGCTTGACGTTTCTTCAATTCCTTCAAGTTCTCCAATATTCAAAGGGCGTAGGATGGCCCAAGCTGGCCGAACCAACGGAGAACACATCAAAAGAATGCCCAACACGCAGGCGGCCGTATAAAGCAAACCATAAAGCCGCGTCGGCCAGTCCGAAGTCTTAGGAATCTAGCGCTTCTTTGTCTGCATCTGCCAATAGATGACTTGACTGAGATTCTCTAGCTCGCGTGTTACGCCCCCTTCTGTTTTGGCTAGGAATAAGAGGGCCGGGGCTTCTCGGAGGTAGTGTGGCCGAGTGGTCGAAGGCGCTGGATTTAGGCTCCAGTCTCTGTGGAGGCGTGGGTTCGAATCCCACCACTGCCAGCGAAGCTTTTGTGAAGATGTTGGCTCGGTCCATCCTTGGAAAAGCGCCATGTTGAAAATGTCTGTGGCAAGAGCTTGCGTGTACGATGTTGGTGTAGTATCAATGAACGGCAGATGTCCTTGTGGTGGGCTTTTGTTAGACTGATTTCCACATCCTCTGTGTTCACTGGGCGTCTGTTTTATTAATTTTTGTAAAAGATCAGTTGCTTAGTAAATGATCTCAAAAGTTATATTGTTCTCACCAATGCAGTGCGGCACGAGGTTGACCCCAAATATGTCCGCCGATAGAAGAAGAAAAGCAGACACTTTAGCGTCCAAGTGGATAAACTATGCCGTTGCCATTGCAGTGCGAAAGCCGCACAAAGCCGGTAGCGTGGCCGAGCGGTCTAAGGCGCTGGATTAAGGCTCCAGTCTCTTCGGAGGCGTGGGTTCAAATCCCACCGCTGCCAAAGAAGGTTTTGAAGAAACCACCATCCAAGCTGTTGAGCAGCTTATACTCAAATTGGCGCCCTCTGTTGCTCTTTTCAACAGCAGCAACTTGGAAGAGTCGGCTTGACGTTTCTTCAATTCCTTCAAGTTCTCCAATATTCAAAGGGCGTAGGATGGCCCAAGCTGGCCGAACCAACGGAGAACACATCAAAAGAATGCCCAACACGCAGGCGGCCGTATAAAGCAAACCATAAAGCCGCGTCGGCCAGTCCGAAGTCTTAGGAATCTAGCGCTTCTTTGTCTGCATCTGCCAATAGATGACTTGACTGAGATTCTCTAGCTCGCGTGTTACGCCCCCTTCTGTTTTGGCTAGGAATAAGAGGGCCGGGGCTTCTCGGCGGTAGTGTGGCCGAGTGGTCGAAGGCGCTGGATTTAGGCTCCAGTCTCTGTGGAGGCGTGGGTTCGAATCCCACCACTGCCAGCGAAGCTTTTGTGAAGATGTTGGCTCGGTCCATCCTTGGAAAAGCGCCATGTTGAAAATGTCTGTGGCAAGAGCTTGCGTGTACGATGTTGGTGTAGTATCAATGAACGGCAGATGTCCTTGTGGTGGGCTTTTGTTAGACTGATTTCCACATCCTCTGTGTTCACTGGGCGTCTGTTTTATTAATTTTTGTAAAAGATCAGTTGCTTAGTAAATGATCTCAAAAGTTATATTGTTCTCACCAATGCAGTGCGGCACGAGGTTGACCCCAAATATGTCCGCCGATAGAAGAAGAAAAGCAGACACTTTAGCGTCCAAGTGGATAAACTATGCCGTTGCCATTGCAGTGCGAAAGCCGCCCGAAGCCGGTAGCGTGGCCGAGCGGTCTAAGGCGCTGGATTAAGGCTCCAGTCTCTTCGGAGGCGTGGGTTCAAATCCCACCCTGCCAAAGAAGGTTTTGAAGAAACCACCATCCAAGCTGTTGAGCAGCTTATACTCAAATTGGCGCCCTCTGTTGCTCTTTTCAACAGCAGCAACTTGGAAGAGTCGGCTTGACGTTTCTTCAATTCCTTCAAGTTCTCGAATATTCAAAGGGCGTAGGATGGCCCAAGCTGGCCGAACCAACGGAGAACACATCAAAAGAATGCCCAACACGCAGGCGGCCGTATAAAGCAAACCATAAAGCCGCGTCGGCCAGTCCGAAGTCTTAGGAATCTAGCGCTTCTTAGTCTGCATCTGCCAATAGATGACTTGACTGAGATTCTCTAGCTCGCGTGTTACGCCCCCTTCTGTTTTGGCTAGGAATAAGAGGGCCGGGGCTTCTCGGCGGTAGTGTGGCCGAGTGGTCGAAGGCGCTGGATTTAGGCTCCAGTCTCTGTGGAGGCGTGGGTTTGAATCCCACCACTGCCAGCGAAGCTTTTGTGAAGATGTTGGCTCGGTCCATCCTTGGAAAAGCGCCATGTTGAAAATGTCTGTGGCAAGACCTTGCGTGTACGATGTTGGTGTAGTATCAATGAACGGCAGATGTCCTTGTGGTGGGCTTTTGTTAGACTGATTTCCACATCCTCTGTGTTCACTGGGCGTCTGTTTTATTAATTTTTGTAAAAGATCAGTTGCTTAGTAAATGATCTCAAAAGTTATATTGTTCTCACCAATGCAGTGCGGCACGAGGTTGACCCCAAATATGTCCGCCGATAGAAGAAGAAAAGCAGACACTTTAGCGTCCAAGTGGATAAACTATGCCGTTGCCATTGCAGTGCGAAAGCCGTACGAAGCCGGTAGCGTGGCCGAGCGGTCTAAGGCGCTGGATTAAGGCTCCAGTCTCTTCGGAGGCGTGGGTTCAAATCCCACCGCTGCCAAAGAAGGTTTTGAAGAAACCACCATCCAAGCTGTTGAGCAGCTTATACTCAAATTGGCGCCCTCTGTTGCTCTTTTCAACAGCAGCAACTTGGAAGAGTCGGCTTGACGTTTCTTCAATTCCTTCAAGTTCTCCAATATTCAAAGGGCGTAGGATGGCCCAAGCTGGCCGAACCAACGGAGAACACATCAAAAGAATGCCCAACACGCAGGCGGCCGTATAAAGCAAACCATAAAGCCGCGTCGGCCAGTCTGAAGTCTTAGGAATCTAGCGCTTCTTTGTCTGCATCTGCCAATAGATGACTTGACTGAGATTCTCTAGCTCGCGTGTTACGCCCCCTTCTGTTTTGGCTAGGAATAAGAGGGCCGGGGCTTCTCCGAGGTAGTGTGGCCGAGTGGTCGAAGGCGCTGGATTTAGGCTCCAGTCTCTGTGGAGGCGTGGGTTCGAATCCCACCACTGCCAGCGAAGCTTTTGTGAAGATGTTGGCTCGGTCCATCCTTGGAAAAGCGCCATGTTGAAAATGTCTGTGGCAAGAGCTTGCGTGTACGATGTTGGTGTAGTATCAATGAACGGCAGATGTCCTTGTGGTGGGCTTTTGTTAGACTGATTTCCACATCCTCTGTGTTCACTGGGCGTCTGTTTTATTAATTTTTGTAAAAGATCAGTTGCTTAGTAAATGATCTCAAAAGTTATATTGTTCTCACCAATGCAGTGCGGCACGAGGTTGACCCCAAATATGTCCGCCGATAGAAGAAGAAAAGCAGACACTTTAGCGTCCAAGTGGATAAACTATGCCGTTGCCATTGCAGTGCGAAAGCCGAACGAAGCCGGTAGCGTGGCCGAGCGGTCTAAGGCGCTGGATTAAGGCTCCAGTCTCTTCGGAGGTGTGGGTTCAAATCCCACCGCTGCCAAAGAAGGTTTTGAAGAAACCACCATCCAAGCTGTTGAGCAGCTTATACTCAAATTGGCGCCCTCTGTTGCTCTTTTCAACAGCAGCAACTTGGAAGAGTCGGCTTGACGTTTCTTCAATTCCTTCAAGTTCTCCAATATTCAAAGGGCGTAGGATGGCCCAAGCTGGCCGAACCAACGGAGAACACATCAAAAGAATGCCCAACACGCAGGCGGCCGTATAAAGCAAACCATAAAGCCGCGTCGGCCAGTCCGAAGTCTTAGGAATCTAGCGCTTCTTTGTCTGCATCTGCCAATAGATGACTTGACTGAGATTCTCTAGCTCGCGTGTTACGCCCCCTTCTGTTTTGGCTAGGAATAAGAGGGCCGGGGCTTCTCGGAGGTAGTGTGGCCGAGTGGTCGAAGGCGCTGGATTTAGGCTCCAGTCTCTGTGGAGGCGTGGGTTCGAATCCCACCACTGCCAGCGAAGCTTTTGTGAAGATGTTGGCTCGGTCCATCCTTGGAAAAGCGCCATGTTGAAAATGTCTGTGGCAAGAGCTTGCGTGTACGATGTTGGTGTAGTATCAATGAACGGCAGATGTCCTTGTGGTGGGCTTTTGTTAGACTGATTTCCACATCCTCTGTGTTCACTGGGCGTCTGTTTTATTAATTTTTGTAAAAGATCAGTTGCTTAGTAAATGATCTCAAAAGTTATATTGTTCTCACCAATGCAGTGCGGCACGAGGTTGACCCCAAATATGTCCGCCGATAGAAGAAGAAAAGCAGACACTTTAGCGTCCAAGTGGATAAACTATGCCGTTGCCATTGCAGTGCGAAAGCCGCACAAAGCCGGTAGCGTGGCCGAGCGGTCTAAGGCGCTGGATTAAGGCTCCAGTCTCTTCGGAGGCGTGGGTTCAAATCCCACCGCTGCCAAAGAAGGTTTTGAAGAAACCACCATCCAAGCTGTTGAGCAGCTTATACTCAAATTGGCGCCCTCTGTTGCTCTTTTCAACAGCAGCAACTTGGAAGAGTCGGCTTGACGTTTCTTCAATTCCTTCAAGTTCTCCAATATTCAAAGGGCGTAGGATGGCCCAAGCTGGCCGAACCAACGGAGAACACATCAAAAGAATGCCCAACACGCAGGCGGCCGTATAAAGCAAACCATAAAGCCGCGTCGGCCAGTCCGAAGTCTTAGGAATCTAGCGCTTCTTTGTCTGCATCTGCCAATAGATGACTTGACTGAGATTCTCTAGCTCGCGTGTTACGCCCCCTTCTGTTTTGGCTAGGAATAAGAGGGCCGGGGCTTCTCGGCGGTAGTGTGGCCGAGTGGTCGAAGGCGCTGGATTTAGGCTCCAGTCTCTGTGGAGGCGTGGGTTCGAATCCCACCACTGCCAGCGAAGCTTTTGTGAAGATGTTGGCTCGGTCCATCCTTGGAAAAGCGCCATGTTGAAAATGTCTGTGGCAAGAGCTTGCGTGTACGATGTTGGTGTAGTATCAATGAACGGCAGATGTCCTTGTGGTGGGCTTTTGTTAGACTGATTTCCACATCCTCTGTGTTCACTGGGCGTCTGTTTTATTAATTTTTGTAAAAGATCAGTTGCTTAGTAAATGATCTCAAAAGTTATATTGTTCTCACCAATGCAGTGCGGCACGAGGTTGACCCCAAATATGTCCGCCGATAGAAGAAGAAAAGCAGACACTTTAGCGTCCAAGTGGATAAACTATGCCGTTGCCATTGCAGTGCGAAAGCCGCCCGAAGCCGGTAGCGTGGCCGAGCGGTCTAAGGCGCTGGATTAAGGCTCCAGTCTCTTCGGAGGCGTGGGTTCAAATCCCACCCTGCCAAAGAAGGTTTTGAAGAAACCACCATCCAAGCTGTTGAGCAGCTTATACTCAAATTGGCGCCCTCTGTTGCTCTTTTCAACAGCAGCAACTTGGAAGAGTCGGCTTGACGTTTCTTCAATTCCTTCAAGTTCTCCAATATTCAAAGGGCGTAGGATGGCCCAAGCTGGCCGAACCAACGGAGAACACATCAAAAGAATGCCCAACACGCAGGCGGCCGTATAAAGCAAACCATAAAGCCGCGTCGGCCAGTCCGAAGTCTTAGGAATCTAGCGCTTCTTAGTCTGCATCTGCCAATAGATGACTTGACTGAGATTCTCTAGCTCGCGTGTTACGCCCCCTTCTGTTTTGGCTAGGAATAAGAGGGCCGGGGCTTCTCGGCGGTAGTGTGGCCGAGTGGTCGAAGGCGCTGGATTTAGGCTCCAGTCTCTGTGGAGGCGTGGGTTTGAATCCCACCACTGCCAGCGAAGCTTTTGTGAAGATGTTGGCTCGGTCCATCCTTGGAAAAGCGCCATGTTGAAAATGTCTGTGGCAAGACCTTGCGTGTACGATGTTGGTGTAGTATCAATGAACGGCAGATGTCCTTGTGGTGGGCTTTTGTTAGACTGATTTCCACATCCTCTGTGTTCACTGGGCGTCTGTTTTATTAATTTTTGTAAAAGATCAGTTGCTTAGTAAATGATCTCAAAAGTTATATTGTTCTCACCAATGCAGTGCGGCACGAGGTTGACCCCAAATATGTCCGCCGATAGAAGAAGAAAAGCAGACACTTTAGCGTCCAAGTGGATAAACTATGCCGTTGCCATTGCAGTGCGAAAGCCGTACGAAGCCGGTAGCGTGGCCGAGCGGTCTAAGGCGCTGGATTAAGGCTCCAGTCTCTTCGGAGGCGTGGGTTCAAATCCCACCGCTGCCAAAGAAGGTTTTGAAGAAACCACCATCCAAGCTGTTGAGCAGCTTATACTCAAATTGGCGCCCTCTGTTGCTCTTTTCAACAGCAGCAACTTGGAAGAGTCGGCTTGACGTTTCTTCAATTCCTTCAAGTTCTCCAATATTCAAAGGGCGTAGGATGGCCCAAGCTGGCCGAACCAACGGAGAACACATCAAAAGAATGCCCAACACGCAGGCGGCCGTATAAAGCAAACCATAAAGCCGCGTCGGCCAGTCTGAAGTCTTAGGAATCTAGCGCTTCTTTGTCTGCATCTGCCAATAGATGACTTGACTGAGATTCTCTAGCTCGCGTGTTACGCCCCCTTCTGTTTTGGCTAGGAATAAGAGGGCCGGGGCTTCTCCGAGGTAGTGTGGCCGAGTGGTCGAAGGCGCTGGATTTAGGCTCCAGTCTCTGTGGAGGCGTGGGTTCGAATCCCACCACTGCCAGCGAAGCTTTTGTGAAGATGTTGGCTCGGTCCATCCTTGGAAAAGCGCCATGTTGAAAATGTCTGTGGCAAGAGCTTGCGTGTACGATGTTGGTGTAGTATCAATGAACGGCAGATGTCCTTGTGGTGGGCTTTTGTTAGACTGATTTCCACATCCTCTGTGTTCACTGGGCGTCTGTTTTATTAATTTTTGTAAAAGATCAGTTGCTTAGTAAATGATCTCAAAAGTTATATTGTTCTCACCAATGCAGTGCGGCACGAGGTTGACCCCAAATATGTCCGCCGATAGAAGAAGAAAAGCAGACACTTTAGCGTCCAAGTGGATAAACTATGCCGTTGCCATTGCAGTGCGAAAGCCGCACGAAGCCGGTAGCGTGGCCGAGCGGTCTAAGGCGCTGGATTAAGGCTCCAGTCTCTTCGGAGGCGTGGGTTCAAATCCCACCGCTGCCAACGAAGGTTTTGAAGAAACCACCATCCAAGCTGTTGAGCAGCTTATACTCAAATTGGCGCCCTCTGTTGCTCTTTTCAACAGCAGCAACTTGGAAGAGTCGGCTTGACGTTTCTTCAATTCCTTCAAGTTCTCCAATATTCAAAGGGCGTAGGATGGCCCAAGCTGGCCGAACCAACGGAGAACACATCAAAAGAATGCCCAACACACAGGCGGCCGTATAAAGCAAACCATAAAGCCGCGTCGGCCAGTCCGAAGTCTTAGGAATCTAGCGCTTCTTAGTCTGCATCTGCCAATAGATGACTTGACTGAGATTCTCTAGCTCGCGTGTTACGCCCCCTTCTGTTTTGGCTAGGAATAAGAGGGCCGGGGCTTCTCGGCGGTAGTGTGGCCGAGTGGTCGAAGGCGCTGGATTTAGGCTCCAGTCTCTGTGGAGGCGTGGGTTCGAATCCCACCACTGCCAGCGAAGCTTTTGTGAAGATGTTGGCTCGGTCCATCCTTGGAAAAGCGCCATGTTGAAAATGTCTGTGGCAAGACCTTGCGTGTACGATGTTGGTGTAGTATCAATGAACGGCAGATGTCCTTGTGGTGGGCTTTTGTTAGACTGATTTCCACATCCTCTGTGTTCACTGGGCGTCTGTTTTATTAATTTTTGTAAAAGATCAGTTGCTTAGTAAATGATCTCAAAAGTTATATTGTTCTCACCAATGCAGTGCGGCACGAGGTTGACCCCAAATATGTCCGCCGATAGAAGAAGAAAAGCAGACACTTTAGCGTCCAAGTGGATAAACTATGCCGTTGCCATTGCAGTGCGAAAGCCGTACGAAGCCGGTAGCGTGGCCGAGCGGTCTAAGGCGCTGGATTAAGGCTCCAGTCTCTTCGGAGGCGTGGGTTCAAATCCCACCGCTGCCAAAGAAGGTTTTGAAGAAACCACCATCCAAGCTGTTGAGCAGCTTATACTCAAATTGGCGCCCTCTGTTGCTCTTTTCAACAGCAGCAACTTGGAAGAGTCGGCTTGACGTTTCTTCAATTCCTTCAAGTTCTCCAATATTCAAAGGGCGTAGGATGGCCCAAGCTGGCCGAACCAACGGAGAACACATCAAAAGAATGCCCAACACGCAGGCGGCCGTATAAAGCAAACCATAAAGCCGCGTCGGCCAGTCCGAAGTCTTAGGAATCTAGCGCTTCTTTGTCTGCATCTGCCAATAGATGACTTGACTGAGATTCTCTAGCTCGCGTGTTACGCCCCCTTCTGTTTTGGCTAGGAATAAGAGGGCCGGGGCTTCTCGGAGGTAGTGTGGCCGAGTGGTCGAAGGCGCTGGATTTAGGCTCCAGTCTCTGTGGAGGCGTGGGTTCGAATCCCACCACTGCCAGCGAAGCTTTTGTGAAGATGTTGGCTCGGTCCATCCTTGGAAAAGCGCCATGTTGAAAATGTCTGTGGCAAGAGCTTGCGTGTACGATGTTGGTGTAGTATCAATGAACGGCAGATGTCCTTGTGGTGGGCTTTTGTTAGACTGATTTCCACATCCTCTGTGTTCACTGGGCGTCTGTTTTATTAATTTTTGTAAAAGATCAGTTGCTTAGTAAATGATCTCAAAAGTTATATTGTTCTCACCAATGCAGTGCGGCACGAGGTTGACCCCAAATATGTCCGCCGATAGAAGAAGAAAAGCAGACACTTTAGCGTCCAAGTGGATAAACTATGCCGTTGCCATTGCAGTGCGAAAGCCGCACAAAGCCGGTAGCGTGGCCGAGCGGTCTAAGGCGCTGGATTAAGGCTCCAGTCTCTTCGGAGGCGTGGGTTCAAATCCCACCGCTGCCAAAGAAGGTTTTGAAGAAACCACCATCCAAGCTGTTGAGCAGCTTATACTCAAATTGGCGCCCTCTGTTGCTCTTTTCAACAGCAGCAACTTGGAAGAGTCGGCTTGACGTTTCTTCAATTCCTTCAAGTTCTCCAATATTCAAAGGGCGTAGGATGGCCCAAGCTGGCCGAACCAACGGAGAACACATCAAAAGAATGCCCAACACGCAGGCGGCCGTATAAAGCAAACCATAAAGCCGCGTCGGCCAGTCCGAAGTCTTAGGAATCTAGCGCTTCTTAGTCTGCATCTGCCAATAGATGACTTGACTGAGATTCTCTAGCTCGCGTGTTACGCCCCCTTCTGTTTTGGCTAGGAATAAGAGGGCCGGGGCTTCTCGGCGGTAGTGTGGCCGAGTGGTCGAAGGCGCTGGATTTAGGCTCCAGTCTCTGTGGAGGCGTGGGTTCGAATCCCACCACTGCCAGCGAAGCTTTTGTGAAGATGTTGGCTCGGTCCATCCTTGGAAAAGCGCCATGTTGAAAATGTCTGTGGCAAGAGCTTGCGTGTACGATGTTGGTGTAGTATCAATGAACGGCAGATGTCCTTGTGGTGGGCTTTTGTTAGACTGATTTCCACATCCTCTGTGTTCACTGGGCGTCTGTTTTATTAATTTTTGTAAAAGATCAGTTGCTTAGTAAATGATCTCAAAAGTTATATTGTTCTCACCAATGCAGTGCGGCACGAGGTTGACCCCAAATATGTCCGCCGATAGAAGAAGAAAAGCAGACACTTTAGCGTCCAAGTGGATAAACTCTGCCGTTGCCATTGCAGTGCGAAAGCCGCACGAAGCCGGTAGCGTGGCCGAGCGGTCTAAGGCGCTGGATTAAGGCTCCAGTCTCTTCGGAGGCGTGGGTTCAAATCCCACCCTGCCAAAGAAGGTTTTGAAGAAACCACCATCCAAGCTGTTGAGCAGCTTATACTCAAATTGGCGCCCTCTGTTGCTCTTTTCAACAGCAGCAACTTGGAAGAGTCGGCTTGACGTTTCTTCAATTCCTTCAAGTTCTCCAATATTCAAAGGGCGTAGGATGGCCCAAGCTGGCCGAACCAACGGAGAACACATCAAAAGAATGCCCAACACGCAGGCGGCCGTATAAAGCAAACCATAAAGCCGCGTCGGCCAGTCCGAAGTCTTAGGAATCTAGCGCTTCTTAGTCTGCATCTGCCAATAGATGACTTGACTGAGATTCTCTAGCTCGCGTGTTACGCCCCCTTCTGTTTTGGCTAGGAATAAGAGGGCCGGGGCTTCTCGGCGGTAGTGTGGCCGAGTGGTCGAAGGCGCTGGATTTAGGCTCCAGTCTCTGTGGAGGCGTGGGTTCGAATCCCACCACTGCCAGCGAAGCTTTTGTGAAGATGTTGGCTCGGTCCATCCTTGGAAAAGCGCCATGTTGAAAATGTCTGTGGCAAGACCTTGCGTGTACGATGTTGGTGTAGTATCAATGAACGGCAGATGTCCTTGTGGTGGGCTTTTGTTAGACTGATTTCCACATCCTCTGTGTTCACTGGGCGTCTGTTTTATTAATTTTTGTAAAAGATCAGTTGCTTAGTAAATGATCTCAAAAGTTATATTGTTCTCACCAATGCAGTGCGGCACGAGGTTGACCCCAAATATGTCCGCCGATAGAAGAAGAAAAGCAGACACTTTAGCGTCCAAGTGGATAAACTATGCCGTTGCCATTGCAGTGCGAAAACCGTACGAAGCCGGTAGCGTGGCCGAGCGGTCTAAGGCGCTGGATTAAGGCTCCAGTCTCTTCGGAGGCGTGGGTTCAAATCCCACCGCTGCCAAAGAAGGTTTTGAAGAAACCACCATCCAAGCTGTTGAGCAGCTTATACTCAAATTGGCGCCCTCTGTTGCTCTTTTCAACAGCAGCAACTTGGAAGAGTCGGCTTGACGTTTCTTCAATTCCTTCAAGTTCTCCAATATTCAAAGGGCGTAGGATGGCCCAAGCTGGCCGAACCAACGGAGAACACATCAAAAGAATGCCCAACACGCAGGCGGCCGTATAAAGCAAACCATAAAGCCGCGTCGGCCAGTCCGAAGTCTTAGGAATCTAGCGCTTCTTTGTCTGCATCTGCCAATAGATGACTTGACTGAGATTCTCTAGCTCGCGTGTTACGCCCCCTTCTGTTTTGGCTAGGAATAAGAGGGCCGGGGCTTCTCGGAGGTAGTGTGGCCGAGTGGTCGAAGGCGCTGGATTTAGGCTCCAGTCTCTGTGGAGGCGTGGGTTCGAATCCCACCACTGCCAGCGAAGCTTTTGTGAAGATGTTGGCTCGGTCCATCCTTGGAAAAGCGCCATGTTGAAAATGTCTGTGGCAAGAGCTTGCGTGTACGATGTTGGTGTAGTATCAATGAACGGCAGATGTCCTTGTGGTGGGCTTTTGTTAGACTGATTTCCACATCCTCTGTGTTCACTGGGCGTCTGTTTTATTAATTTTTGTAAAAGATCAGTTGCTTAGTAAATGATCTCAAAAGTTATATTGTTCTCACCAATGCAGTGCGGCACGAGGTTGACCCCAAATATGTCCGCCGATAGAAGAAGAAAAGCAGACACTTTAGCGTCCAAGTGGATAAACTATGCCGTTGCCATTGCAGTGCGAAAGCCGCACAAAGCCGGTAGCGTGGCCGAGCGGTCTAAGGCGCTGGATTAAGGCTCCAGTCTCTTCGGAGGCGTGGGTTCAAATCCCACCGCTGCCAAAGAAGGTTTTGAAGAAACCACCATCCAAGCTGTTGAGCAGCTTATACTCAAATTGGCGCCCTCTGTTGCTCTTTTCAACAGCAGCAACTTGGAAGAGTCGGCTTGACGTTTCTTCAATTCCTTCAAGTTCTCCAATATTCAAAGGGCGTAGGATGGCCCAAGCTGGCCGAACCAACGGAGAACACATCAAAAGAATGCCCAACACGCAGGCGGCCGTATAAAGCAAACCATAAAGCCGCGTCGGCCAGTCCGAAGTCTTAGGAATCTAGCGCTTCTTAGTCTGCATCTGCCAATAGATGACTTGACTGAGATTCTCTAGCTCGCGTGTTACGCCCCCTTCTGTTTTGGCTAGGAATAAGAGGGCCGGGGCTTCTCGGCGGTAGTGTGGCCGAGTGGTCGAAGGCGCTGGATTTAGGCTCCAGTCTCTGTGGAGGCGTGGGTTCGAATCCCACCACTGCCAGCGAAGGTTTTGTGAAGATGTTGGCTCGGTCCATCCTTGGAAAAGCGCCATGTTGAAAATGTCTGTGGCAAGACCTTGCGTGTACGATGTTGGTGTAGTATCAATGAACGGCAGATGTCCTTGTGGTGGGCTTTTGTTAGACTGATTTCCACATCCTCTGTGTTCACTGGGCGTCTGTTTTATTAATTTTTGTAAAAGATCAGTTGCTTAGTAAATGATCTCAAAAGTTATATTGTTCTCACCAATGCAGTGCGGCACGAGGTTGACCCCAAATATGTCCGCCGATAGAAGAAGAAAAGCAGACACTTTAGCGTCCAAGTGGATAAACTATGCCATTGCCATTGCAGTGCGAAAGCCGTACGAAGCCGGTAGCGTGGCCGAGCGGTCTAAGGCGCTGGATTAAGGCTCCAGTCTCTTCGGAGGCGTGGGTTCAAATCCCACCGCTGCCAAAGAAGGTTTTGAAGAAACCACCATCCAAGCTGTTGAGCAGCTTATACTCAAATTGGCGCCCTCTGTTGCTCTTTTCAACAGCAGCAACTTGGAAGAGTCGGCTTGACGTTTCTTCAATTCCTTCAAGTTCTCCAATATTCAAAGGGCGTAGGATGGCCCAAGCTGGCCGAACCAACGGAGAACACATCAAAAGAATGCCCAACACGCAGGCGGCCGTATAAAGCAAACCATAAAGCCGCGTCGGCCAGTCCGAAGTCTTAGGAATCTAGCGCTTCTTTGTCTGCATCTGCCAATAGATGACTTGACTGAGATTCTCTAGCTCGCGTGTTACGCCCCCTTCTGTTTTGGCTAGGAATAAGAGGGCCGGGGCTTCTCGGAGAAAGTGTGGCCGAGTGGTCGAAGGCGCTGGATTTAGGCTCCAGTCTCTGTGGAGGCGTGGGTTCGAATCCCACCACTGCCAGCGAAGCTTTTGTGAAGATGTTGGCTCGGTCCATCCTTGGAAAAGCGCCATGTTGAAAATGTCTGTGGCAAGAGCTTGCGTGTACGATGTTGGTGTAGTATCAATGAACGGCAGATGTCCTTGTGGTGGGCTTTTGTTAGACTGATTTCCACATCCTCTGTGTTCACTGGGCGTCTGTTTTATTAATTTTTGTAAAAGATCAGTTGCTTAGTAAATGATCTCAAAAGTTATATTGTTCTCACCAATGCAGTGCGGCACGAGGTTGACCCCAAATATGTCCGCCGATAGAAGAAGAAAAGCAGACACTTTAGCGTCCAAGTGGATAAACTATGCCGTTGCCATTGCAGTGCGAAAGCCGCACGAAGCCGGTAGCGTGGCCGAGCGGTCTAAGGCGCTGGATTAAGGCTCCAGTCTCTTCGGAGGCGTGGGTTCAAATCCCACCGCTGCCAAAGAAGGTTTTGAAGAAACCACCATCCAAGCTGTTGAGCAGCTTATACTCAACTTGGCGCCCTCTGTTGCTCTTTTCAACAGCAGCAACTTGGAAGAGTCGGCTTGACGTTTCTTCAATTCTATCAAGTTCTCCAATATTCAAAGGGCGTAGGATGGCCCAAGCTGGCCGAACCAACGGAGAACACATCAAAAGAATGCCCAACACGCAGGCGGCCGTATAAAGCAAACCATAAAGCCGCGTCGGCCAGTCCGAAGTCTTAGGAATCTAGCGCTTCTTTGTCTGCATCTGCCAATAGATGACTTGACTGAGATTCTCTAGCTCGCGTGTTACGCCCCCTTCTGTTTTGGCTAGGAATAAGAGGGGCGGGGCTTCTCGGAGGTAGTGTGGCCGAGTGGTCGAAGGCGCTGGATTTAGGCTCCAGTCTCTGTGGAGGCGTGGGTTCGAATCCCACCACTGCCAGCGAAGCTTTTGTGAAGATGTTGGCTCGGTCCATCCTTGGAAAAGCGCCATGTTGAAAATGTCTGTGGCAAGAGCTTGCGTGTACGATGTTGGTGTAGTATCAATGAACGGCAGATGTCCTTGTGGTGGGCTTTTGTTAGACTGATTTCCACATCCTCTGTGTTCACTGGGCGTCTGTTTTATTAATTTTTGTAAAAGATCAGTTGCTTAGTAAATGATCTCAAAAGTTATATTGTTCTCACCAATGCAGTGCGGCACGAGGTTGACCCCAAATATGTCCGCCGATAGAAGAAGAAAAGCAGACACTTTAGCGTCCAAGTGGATAAACTATGCCGTTGCCATTGCAGTGCGAAAGCCACACGAAGCCGGTAGCGTGGCCGAGCGGTCTAAGGCGCTGGATTAAGGCTCCAGTCTCTTCGGAGGCGTGGGTTCAAATCCCACCGCTGCCAAAGAAGGTTTTGAAGAAACCACCATCCAAGCTGTTGAGCAGCTTATACTCAACTTGGCACCCTCTGTTGCTCTTTTCAACAGCAGCAACTTGGAAGAGTCGGCTTGACGTTTCTTCAATTCCTTCAAGTTCTCCAATATTCAAAGGGCGTAGGATGGCCCAAGCTGGCCGAACCAACGGAGAACACATCAAAAGAATGCCCAACACGCAGGCGGCCGTATAAAGCAAACCATAAAGCCGCGTCGGCCAGTCCGAAGTCTTAGGAATCTAGCGCTTCTTTGTCTGCATCTGCCAATAGATGACTTGACTGAGATTCTCTAGCTCGCGTGTTACGCCCCCTTCTGTTTTGGCTAGGAATAAGAGGGCCGGGGCTTCTCGGAGGTAGTGTGGCCGAGTGGTCGAAGGCGCTGGATTTAGGCTCCAGTCTCTGTGGAGGCGTGGGTTCGAATCCCACCACTGCCAGCGAAGCTTTTGTGAAGATGTTGGCTCGGTCCATCCTTGGAAAAGCGCCATGTTGAAAATGTCTGTGGCAAGAGCTTGCGTGTACGATGTTGGTGTAGTATCAATGAACGGCAGATGTCCTTGTGGTGGGCTTTTGTTAGACTGATTTCCACATCCTCTGTGTTCACTGGGCGTCTGTTTTATTAATTTTTGTAAAAGATCAGTTGCTTAGTAAATGATCTCAAAAGTTATATTGTTCTCACCAATGCAGTGCGGCACGAGGTTGACCCCAAATATGTCCGCCGATAGAAGAAGAAAAGCAGACACTTTAGCGTCCAAGTGGATAAACTATGCCGTTGCCATTGCAGTGCGAAAGCCGCACGAAGCCGGTAGCGTGGCCGAGCGGTCTAAGGCGCTGGATTAAGGCTCCAGTCTCTTCGGAGGCGTGGGTTCAAATCCCACCGCTGCCAAAGAAGGTTTTGAAGAAACCACCATCCAAGCTGTTGAGCAGCTTATACTCAAATTGGCGCCCTCTGTTGCTCTTTTCAACAGCAGCAACTTGGAAGAGTCGGCTTGACGTTTCTTCAATTCCTTCAAGTTCTCCAATATTCAAAGGGCGTAGGATGGCCCAAGCTGGCCGAACCAACGGAGAACACATCAAAAGAATGCCCAACACGCAGGCGGCCGTATAAAGCAAACCATAAAGCCGCGTCGGCCAGTCCGAAGTCTTAGGAATCTAGCGCTTCTTAGTCTGCATCTGCCAATAGATGACTTGACTGAGATTCTCTAGCACGCGTGTTACGCCCCCTTCTGTTTTGGCTAGGAATAAGAGGGCCGGGGCTTCTCGGCGGTAGTGTGGCCGAGTGGTCGAAGGCGCTGGATTTAGGCTCCAGTCTCTGTGGAGGCGTGGGTTCGAATCCCACCACTGCCAGCGAAGCTTTTGTGAAGATGTTGGCTCGGTCCATCCTTGGAAAAGCGCCATGTTGAAAATGTCTGTGGCAAGAGCTTGCGTGTACGATGTTGGTGTAGTATCAATGAACGGCAGATGTCCTTGTGGTGGGCTTTTGTTAGACTGATTTCCACATCCTCTGTGTTCACTGGGCGTCTGTTTTATTAATTTTTGTAAAAGATCAGTTGCTTAGTAAATGATCTCAAAAGTTATATTGTTCTCACCAATGCAGTGCGGCACGAGGTTGACCCCAAATATGTCCGCCGATAGAAGAAGAAAAGCAGACACTTTAGCGTCCAAGTGGATAAACTATGCCATTGCCATTGCAGTGCGAAAGCCGCACGAAGCCGGTAGCGTGGCCGAGCGGTCTAAGGCGCTGGATTAAGGCTCCAGTCTCTTCGGAGGCGTGGGTTCAAATCCCACCGCTGCCAAAGAAGGTTTTGAAGAAACCACCATCCAAGCTGTTGAGCAGCTTATACTCAAATTGGCGCCCTCTGTTGCTCTTTTCAACAGCAGCAACTTGGAAGAGTCGGCTTGACGTTTCTTCAATTCCTTCAAGTTCTCCAATATTCAAAGGGCGTAGGATGGCCCAAGCTGGCCGAACCAACGGAGAACACGTCAAAAGAATGCCCAACACGCAGGCGGCCGTATAAAGCAAACCATAAAGCCGCGTCGGCCAGTCCGAAGTCTTAGGAATCTAGCGCTTCTTTGTCTGCATCTGCCAATAGATGACTTGACTGAGATTCTCTAGCTCGCGTGTTACGCCCCCTTCTGTTTTGGCTAGGAATAAGAGGGCCGGGGCTTCTCGGCGGTAGTGTGGCCGAGTGGTCGAAGGCGCTGGATTTAGGCTCCAGTCTCTGTGGAGGCGTGTGTTCGAATCCCACCACTGCCAGCGAAGCTTTTGTGAAGATGTTGGCTCGGTCCATCCTTGGAAAAGCGCCATGTTGAAAATGTCTGTGGCAAGAGCTTGCGTGTACGATGTTGGTGTAGTATCAATGAACGGCAGATGTCCTTGTGGTGGGCTTTTGTTAGACTGATTTCCACATCCTCTGTGTTCACTGGGCGTCTGTTTTATTAATTTTTGTAAAAGATCAGTTGCTTAGTAAATGATCTCAAAAGTTATATTGTTCTCACCAATGCAGTGCGGCACGAGGTTGACCCCAAATATGTCCGCCGATAGAAGAAGAAAAGCAGACACTTTAGCGTCCAAGTGGATAAACTATGCCGTTGCCATTGCAGTGCGAAAACCGCACGAAGCCGGTAGCGTGGCCGAGCGGTCTAAGGCGCTGGATTAAGGCTCCAGTCTCTTCGGAGGCGTGGGTTCAAATCCCACCGCTGCCAAAGAAGGTTTTGAAGAAACCACCATCCAAGCTGTTGAGCAGCTTATACTCAAATTGGCGCCCTCTGTTGCTCTTTTCAACAGCAGCAACTTGGAAGAGTCGGCTTGACGTTTCTTCAATTCCTTCAAGTTCTCCAATATTCAAAGGGCGTAGGATGGCCCAAGCTGGCCGAACCAACGGAGAACACATCAAAAGAATGCCCAACACGCAGGCGGCCGTATAAAGCAAACCATAAAGCCGCGTCGGCCAGTCCGAAGTCTTAGGAATCTAGCGCTTCTTAGTCTGCATCTGCCAATAGATGACTTGACTGAGATTCTCTAGCTCGCGTGTTACGCCCCCTTCTGTTTTGGCTAGGAATAAGAGGGCCGGGGCTTCTCGGCGGTAGTGTGGCCGAGTGGTCGAAGGCGCTGGATTTAGGCTCCAGTCTCTGTGGAGGCGTGGGTTCGAATCCCACCACTGCCAGCGAAGCTTTTGTGAAGATGTTGGCTCGGTCCATCCTTGGAAAAGCGCCATGTTGAAAATGTCTGTGGCAAGAGCTTGCGTGTACGATGTTGGTGTAGTATCAATGAACGGCAGATGTCCTTGTGGTGGGCTTTTGTTAGACTGATTTCCACATCCTCTGTGTTCACTGGGCGTCTGTTTTATTAATTTTTGTAAAAGATCAGTTGCTTAGTAAATGATCTCAAAAGTTATATTGTTCTCACCAATGCAGTGCGGCACGAGGTTGACCCCAAATATGTCCGCCGATAGAAGAAGAAAAGCAGACACTTTAGCGTCCAAGTGGATAAACTATGCCGTTGCCATTGCAGTGCGAAAGCCGCACGAAGCCGGTAGCGTGGCCGAGCGGTCTAAGGCGCTGGATTAAGGCTCCAGTCTCTTCGGAGGCGTGGGTTCAAATCCCACCGCTGCCAAAGAAGGTTTTGAAGAAACCACCATCCAAGCTGTTGAGCAGCTTATACTCAAATTGGCGCCCTCTGTTGCTCTTTTCAACAGCAGCAACTTGGAAGAGTCGGCTTGACGTTTCTTCAATTCCTTCAAGTTCTCCAATATTCAAAGGGCGTAGGATGGCCCAAGCTGGCCGAACCAACGGAGAACACGTCAAAAGAATGCCCAACACGCAGGCGGCCGTATAAAGCAAACCATAAAGCCGCGTCGGCCAGTCCGAAGTCTTAGGAATCTAGCGCTTCTTTGTCTGCATCTGCCAATAGATGACTTGACTGAGATTCTCTAGCTCGCGTGTTACGCCCCCTTCTGTTTTGGCTAGGAATAAGAGGGCCGGGGCTTCTCGGAGGTAGTGTGGCCGAGTGGTCGAAGGCGCTGGATTTAGGCTCCAGTCTCTGTGGAGGCGTGGGTTCGAATCCCACCACTGCCAGCGAAGCTTTTGTGAAGATGTTGGCTCGGTCCATCCTTGGAAAAGCGCCATGTTGAAAATGTCTGTGGCAAGAGCTTGCGTGTACGATGTTGGTGTAGTATCAATGAACGGCAGATGTCCTTGTGGTGGGCTTTTGTTAGACTGATTTCCAGATCCTCTGTGTTCACTGGGCGTCTGTTTTATTAATTTTTGTAAAAGATCAGTTGCTTAGTAAATGATCTCAAAAGTTATATTGTTCTCACCAATGCAGTGCGGCACGAGGTTGACCCCAAATATGTCCGCCGATAGAAGAAGAAAAGCAGACACTTTAGCGTCCAAGTGGATAAACTATGCCGTTACCATTGCAGTGCGAAAGCCGCACGAAGCCGGTAGCGTGGCCGAGCGGTCTAAGGCGCTGGATTAAGGCTCCAGTCTCTTCGGAGGCGTGGGTTCAAATCCCACCGCTGCCAAAGAAGGTTTTGAAGAAACCACCATCCAAGCTGTTGAGCAGCTTATACTCAACTTGGCGCCCTCTGTTGCTCTTTTCAACAGCAGCAACTTGGAAGAGTCGGCTTGACGTTTCTTCAATTCCTTCAAGTTCTCCAATATTCAAAGGGCGTAGGATGGCCCAAGCTGGCCGAACCAACGGAGAACACATCAAAAGAATGCCCAACACGCAGGCGGCCGTATAAAGCAAACCATAAAGCCGCGTCGGCCAGTCCGAAGTCTTAGGAATCTAGCGCTTCTTAGTCTGCATCTGCCAATAGATGACTTGACTGAGATTCTCTAGCTCGCGTGTTACGCCCCCTTCTGTTTTGGCTAGGAATAAGAGGGCCGGGGCTTCTCGGCGGTAGTGTGGCCGAGTGGTCGAAGGCGCTGGATTTAGGCTCCAGTCTCTGTGGAGGCGTGGGTTCGAATCCCACCACTGCCAGCGAAGCTTTTGTGAAGATGTTGGCTCGGTCCATCCTTGGAAAAGCGCCATGTTGAAAATGTCTGTGGCAAGAGCTTGCGTGTACGATGTTGGTGTAGTATCAATGAACGGCAGATGTCCTTGTGGTGGGCTTTTGTTAGACTGATTTCCACATCCTCTGTGTTCACTGGGCGTCTGTTTTATTAATTTTTGTAAAAGATCAGTTGCTTAGTAAATGATCTCAAAAGTTATATTGTTCTCACCAATGCAGTGCGGCACGAGGTTGACCCCAAATATGTCCGCCGATAGAAGAAGAAAAGCAGACACTTTAGCGTCCAAGTGGATAAACTATGCCGTTGCCATTGCAGTGCGAAAGCCGCACGAAGCCGGTAGCGTGGCCGAGCGGTCTAAGGCGCTGGATTAAGGCTCCAGTCTCTTCGGAGGCGTGGGTTCAAATCCCACCGCTGCCAAAGAAGGTTTTGAAGAAACCACCATCCAAGCTGTTGAGCAGCTTATACTCAAATTGGCGCCCTCTGTTGCTCTTTTCAACAGCAGCAACTTGGAAGAGTCGGCTTGACGTTTCTTCAATTCCTTCAAGTTCTCCAATATTCAAAGGGCGTAGGATGGCCCAAGCTGGCCGAACCAACGGAGAACACGTCAAAAGAATGCTCAACACGCAGGCGGCCGTATAAAGCAAACCATAAAGCCGCGTCGGCCAGTCCGAAGTCTTAGGAATCTAGCGCTTCTTTGTCTGCATCTGCCAATAGATGACTTGACTGAGATTCTCTAGCTCGCGTGTTACGCCCCCTTCTGTTTTGGCTAGGAATAAGAGGGCCGGGGCTTCTCGGAGGTAGTGTGGCCGAGTGGTCGAAGGCGCTGGATTTAGGCTCCAGTCTCTGTGGAGGCGTGGGTTCGAATCCCACCACTGCCAGCGAAGCTTTTGTGAAGATGTTGGCTCGGTCCATCCTTGGAAAAGCGCCATGTTGAAAATGTCTGTGGCAAGAGCTTGCGTGTACGATGTTGGTGTAGTATCAATGAACGGCAGATGTCCTTGTGGTGGGCTTTTGTTAGACTGATTTCCACATCCTCTGTGTTCACTGGGCGTCTGTTTTATTAATTTTTGTAAAAGATCAGTTGCTTAGTAAATGATCTCAAAAGTTATATTGTTCTCACCAATGCAGTGCGGCACGAGGTTGACCCCAAATATGTCCGCCGATAGAAGAAGAAAAGCAGACACTTTAGCGTCCAAGTGGATAAACTATGCCGTTGCCATTGCAGTGCGAAAGCCGCACGAAGCCGGTAGCGTGGCCGAGCGGTCTAAGGCGCTGGATTAAGGCTCCAGTCTCTTCGCAGGCGTGGGTTCAAATCCCACCGCTGCCAAAGAAGGTTTTGAAGAAACCACCATCCAAGCTGTTGAGCAGCTTATACTCAACTTGGCGCCCTCTGTTGCTCTTTTCAACAGCAGCAACTTGGAAGAGTCGGCTTGACGTTTCTTCAATTCCTTCAAGTTCTCCAATATTCAAAGGGCGTAGGATGGCCCAAGCTGGCCGAACCAACGGAGAACACATCAAAAGAATGCCCAACACGCAGGCGGCCGTATAAAGCAAACCATAAAGCCGCGTCGGCCAGTCCGAAGTCTTAGGAATCTAGCGCTTCTTTGTCTGTATCTGCCAATAGATGACTTGACTGAGATTCTCTAGCTCGCGTGTTACGCCCCCTTCTGTTTTGGCTAGGAATAAGAGGGCCGGGGCTTCTCGGCGGTAGTGTGGCCGAGTGGTCGAAGGCGCTGGATTTAGGCTCCAGTCTCTGTGGAGGCGTGGGTTCGAATCCCACCACTGCCAGCGAAGCTTTTGTGAAGATGTTGGCTCGGTCCATCCTTGGAAAAGCGCCATGTTGAAAATGTCTGTGGCAAGAGCTTGCGTGTACGATGTTGGTGTAGTATCAATGAACGGCAGATGTCCTTGTGGTGGGCTTTTGTTAGACTGATTTCCACATCCTCTGTGTTCACTGGGCGTCTGTTTTATTAATTTTTGTAAAAGATCAGTTGCTTAGTAAATGATCTCAAAAGTTATATTATTCTCACCAATGCAGTGCGGCACGAGGTTGACCCCAAATATGTCCGCCGATAGAAGAAGAAAAGCAGACACTTTAGCGTCCAAGTGGATAAACTATGCCGTTGCCATTGCAGTGCGAAAGCCGCACGAAGCCGGTAGCGTGGCCGAGCGGTCTAAGGCGCTGGATTAAGGCTCCAGTCTCTTCGGAGGCGTGGGTTCAAATCCCACCGCTGCCAAAGAAGGTTTTGAAGAAACCACCATCCAAGCTGTTGAGCAGCTTATACTCAACTTGGCGCCCTCTGTTGCTCTTTTCAACAGCAGCAACTTGGAAGAGTCGGCTTGACGTTTCTTCAATTCCTTCAAGTTCTCCAATATTCAAAGGGCGTAGGATGGCCCAAGCTGGCCGAACCAACGGAGAACACAACAAAAGAATGCCCAACACGCAGGCGGCCGTATAAAGCAAACCATAAAGCCGCGTCGGCCAGTCCGAAGTCTTAGGAATCTAGCGCTTCTTTGTCTGCATCTGCCAATAGATGACTTGACTGAGATTCTCTAGCTCGCGTGTTACGCCCCCTTCTGTTTTGGCTAGGAATAAGAGAGCCGGGGCTTCTCGGAGGTAGTGTGGCCGAGTGGTCGAAGGCACTGGATTTAGGCTCCAGTCTCTGTGGAGGCGTGGGTTCCAATCCCACCACTGCCAGCGAAGCTTTTGTGAAGATGTTGGCTCGGTCCATCCTTGGAAAAGCGCCATGTTGAAAATGTCTGTGGCAAGAGCTTGCGTGTACGATGTTGGTGTAGTATCAATGAACGGCAGATGTCCTTGTGGTGGGCTTTTGTTAGACTGATTTCCACATCCTCTGTGTTCACTGGGCGTCTGTTTTATTAATTTTTGTAAAAGATCAGTTGCTTAGTAAATGATCTCAAAAGTTATATTGTTCTCACCAATGCAGTGCGGCACGAGGTTGACCCCAAATATGTCCGCCGATAGAAGAAGAAAAGCAGACACTTTAGCGTCCAAGTGGATAAACTATGCCGTTGCCATTGCAGTGCGAAAGCCGCACGAAGCCGGTAGCGTGGCCGAGCGGTCTAAGGCGCTGGATTAAGGCTCCAGTCTCTTCGGAGGCGTGGGTTCAAATCCCACCGCTGCCAAAGAAGGTTTTGAAGAAACCACCATCCAAGCTGTTGAGCAGCTTATACTCAAATTGGCGCCCTCTGTTGCTCTTTTCAACAGCAGCAACTTGGAAGAGTCGGCTTGACGTTTCTTCAATTCCTTCAAGTTCTCCAATATTCAAAGGGCGTAGGATGGCCCAAGCTGGCCGAACCAACGGAGAACACATCAAAAGAATGCCCAACACGCAGGCGGCCGTATAAAGCAAACCATAAAGCCGCGTCGGCCAGTCCGAAGTCTTAGGAATCTAGCGCTTCTTTGTCTGCATCTGCCAATAGATGACTTGACTGAGATTCTCTAGCTCGCGTGTTACGCCCCCTTCTGTTTTGGCTAGGAATAAGAGGGCCGGGGCTTCTCGGAGGTAGTGTGGCCGAGTGGTCGAAGGCGCTGGATTTAGGCTCCAGTCTCTGTGGAGGCGTGGGTTCGAATCCCACCACTGCCAGCGAAGCTTTTGTGAAGATGTTGGCTCGGTCCATCCTTGGAAAAGCGCCATGTTGAAAATGTCTGTGGCAAGAGCTTGCGTGTACGATGTTGGTGTAGTATCAATGAACGGCAGATGTCCTTGTGGTGGGCTTTTGTTAGACTGATTTCCACATCCTCTGTGTTCACTGGGCGTCTGTTTTATTAATTTTTGTAAAAGATCAGTTGCTTAGTAAATGATCTCAAAAGTTATATTGTTCTCACCAATGCAGTGCGGCACGAGGTTGACCCCAAATATGTCCGCCGATAGAAGAAGAAAAGCAGACACTTTAGCGTCCAAGTGGATAAACTATGCCGTTGCCATTGCAGTGCGAAAGCCGCACGAAGCCGGTAGCGTGGCCGAGCGGTCTAAGGCGCTGGATTAAGGCTCCAGTCTCTTCGCAGGCGTGGGTTCAAATCCCACCGCTGCCAAAGAAGGTTTTGAAGAAACCACCATCCAAGCTGTTGAGCAGCTTATACTCAACTTGGCGCCCTCTGTTGCTCTTTTCAACAGCAGCAACTTGGAAGAGTCGGCTTGACGTTTCTTCAATTCCTTCAAGTTCTCCAATATTCAAAGGGCGTAGGATGGCCCAAGCTGGCCGAACCAACGGAGAACACATCAAAAGAATGCCCAACACGCAGGCGGCCGTATAAAGCAAACCATAAAGCCGCGTCGGCCAGTCCGAAGTCTTAGGAATCTAGCGCTTCTTTGTCTGTATCTGCCAATAGATGACTTGACTGAGATTCTCTAGCTCGCGTGTTACGCCCCCTTCTGTTTTGGCTAGGAATAAGAGGGCCGGGGCTTCTCGGCGGTAGTGTGGCCGAGTGGTCGAAGGCACTGGATTTAGGCTCCAGTCTCTGTGGAGGCGTGGGTTCGAATCCCACCACTGCCAGCGAAGCTTTTGTGAAGATGTTGGCTCGGTCCATCCTTGGAAAAGCGCCATGTTGAAAATGTCTGTGGCAAGAGCTTGCGTGTACGATGTTGGTGTAGTATCAATGAACGGCAGATGTCCTTGTGGTGGGCTTTTGTTAGACTGATTTCCACATCCTCTGTGTTCACTGGGCGTCTGTTTTATTAATTTTTGTAAAAGATCAGTTGCTTAGTAAATGATCTCAAAAGTTATATTGTTCTCACCAATGCAGTGCGGCACGAGGTTGACCCCAAATATGTCCGCCGATAGAAGAAGAAAAGCAGACACTTTAGCGTCCAAGTGGATAAACTATGCCGTTGCCATTGCAGTGCGAAAGCCGCACGAAGCCGGTTGCGTGGCCGAGCGGTCTAAGGCGCTGGATTAAGGCTCCAGTCTCTTCGGAGGCGTGGTTTCAAATCCCACCGCTGCCAAAGAAGGTTTTGAAGAAACCACCATCCAAGCTGTTGAGCAGCTTATACTCAAATTGGCGCCCTCTGTTGCTCTTTTCAACAGCAGCAACTTGGAAGAGTCGGCTTGACGTTTCTTCAATTCCTTCAAGTTCTCCAATATTCAAAGGGCGTAGGATGGCCCAAGCTGGCCGAACCAACGGAGAACACATCAAAAGAATGCCCAACACGCAGGCGGCCGTATAAAGCAAACCATAAAGCCGCGTCGGCCAGTCCGAAGTCTTAGGAATCTAGCGCTTCTTTGTCTGTATCTGCCAATAGATGACTTGACTGAGATTCTCTAGCTCGCGTGTTACGCCCCCTTCTGTTTTGGCTAGGAATAAGAGGGCCGGGGCTTCTCGGCGGTAGTGTGGCCGAGTGGTCGAAGGCGCTGGATTTAGGCTCCAGTCTCTGTGGAGGCGTGGGTTCGAATCCCACCACTGCCAGCGAAGCTTTTGTGAAGATGTTGGCTCGGTCCATCCTTGGAAAAGCGCCATGTTGAAAATGTCTGTGGCAAGAGCTTGCGTGTACGATGTTGGTGTAGTATCAATGAACGGCAGATGTCCTTGTGGTGGGCTTTTGTTAGACTGATTTCCACATCCTCTGTGTTCACTGGGCGTCTGTTTTATTAATTTTTGTAAAAGATCAGTTGCTTAGTAAATGATCTCAAAAGTTATATTGTTCTCACCAATGCAGTGCGGCACGAGGTTGACCCCAAATATGTCCGCCGATAGAAGAAGAAAAGCAGACACTTTAGCGTCCAAGTGGATAAACTATGCCGTTGCCATTGCAGTGCGAAAGCCACACAAAGCCGGTAGCGTGGCCGAGCGGTCTAAGGCGCTGGATTAAGGCTCCAGTCTCTTCGGAGGCGTGGGTTCAAATCCCACCGCTGCCAAAGAAGGTTTTGAAGAAACCACCATCCAAGCTGTTGAGCAGCTTATACTCAACTTGGCGCCCTCTGTTGCTCTTTTCAACAGCAGCAACTTGGAAGAGTCGGCTTGACGTTTCTTCAATTCCTTCAAGTTCTCCAATATTCAAAGGGCGTAGGATGGCCCAAGCTGGCCGAACCAACGGAGAACACATCAAAAGAATGCCCAACACGCAGGCGGCCGTATAAAGCAAACCATAAAGCCGCGTCGGCCAGTCCGAAGTCTTAGGAATCTAGCGCTTCTTAGTCTGCATCTGCCAATAGATGACTTGACTGAGATTCTCTAGCTCGCGTGTTACGCCCCCTTCTGTTTTGGCTAGGAATAAGAGGGCCGGGGCTTCTCGGCGGTAGTGTGGCCGAGTGGTCGAAGGCGCTGGATTTAGGCTCCAGTCTCTGTGGAGGCGTGGGTTCGAATCCCACCACTGCCAGCGAAGCTTTTGTGAAGATGTTGGCTCGGTCCATCCTTGGAAAAGCGCCATGTTGAAAATGTCTGTGGCAAGAGCTTGCGTGTACGATGTTGGTGTAGTATCAATGAACGGCAGATGTCCTTGTGGTGGGCTTTTGTTAGACTGATTTCCACATCCTCTGTGTTCACTGGGCGTCTGTTTTATTAATTTTTGTAAAAGATCAGTTGCTTAGTAAATGATCTCAAAAGTTATATTGTTCTCACCAATGCAGTGCGGCACGAGGTTGACCCCAAATATGTCCGCCGATAGAAGAAGAAAAGCAGACACTTTAGCGTCCAAGTGGATAAACTATGCCGTTGCCATTGCAGTGCGAAAGCCGCACGAAGCCGGTAGCGTGGCCGAGCGGTCTAAGGCGCTGGATTAAGGCTCCAGTCTCTTCGGAGGCGTGGGTTCAAATCCCACCGCTGCCAAAGAAGGTTTTGAAGAAACCACCATCCAAGCTGTTGAGCAGCTTATACTCAACTTGGCGCCCTCTGTTGCTCTTTTCAACAGCAGCAACTTGGAAGAGTCGGCTTGACGTTTCTTCAATTCCTTCAAGTTCTCCAATATTCAAAGGGCGTAGGATGGCCCAAGCTGGCCGAACCAACGGAGAACACATCAAAAGAATGCCCAACACGCAGGCGGCCGTATAAAGCAAACCATAAAGCCGCGTCGGCCAGTCCGAAGTCTTAGGAATCTAGCGCTTCTTTGTCTGCATCTGCCAATAGATGACTTGACTGAGATTCTCTAGCTCGCGTGTTACGCCCCCTTCTGTTTTGGCTAGGAATAAGAGAGCCGGGGCTTCTCGGAGGTAGTGTGGCCGAGTGGTCGAAGGCACTGGATTTAGGCTCCAGTCTCTGTGGAGGCGTGGGTTCGAATCCCACCACTGCCAGCGAAGCTTTTGTGAAGATGTTGGCTAGGTCCATCCTTGGAAAAGCGCCATGTTGAAAATGTCTGTGGCAAGAGCTTGCGTGTACGATGTTGGTGTAGTATCAATGAACGGCAGATGTCCTTGTGGTGGGCTTTTGTTAGACTGATTTCCACATCCTCTGTGTTCACTGGGCGTCTGTTTTATTAATTTTTGTAAAAGATCAGTTGCTTAGTAAATGATCTCAAAAGTTATATTGTTCTCACCAATGCAGTGCGGCACGAGGTTGACCCCAAATATGTCCGCCGATAGAAGAAGAAAAGCAGACACTTTAGCGTCCAAGTGGATAAACTATGCCGTTGCCATTGCAGTGCGAAAGCCGCACGAAGCCGGTAGCGTGGCCGAGCGGTCTAAGGCGCTGGATTAAGGCTCCAGTCTCTTCGGAGGCGTGGGTTCAAATCCCACCGCTGCCAAAGAAGGTTTTGAAGAAACCACCATCCAAGCTGTTGAGCAGCTTATACTCAAATTGGCGCCCTCTGTTGCTCTTTTCAACAGCAGCAACTTGGAAGAGTCGGCTTGACGTTTCTTCAATTCCTTCAAGTTCTCCAATATTCAAAGGGCGTAGGATGGCCCAAGCTGGCCGAACCAACGGAGAACACGTCAAAAGAATGCTCAACACGCAGGCGGCCGTATAAAGCAAACCATAAAGCCGCGTCGGCCAGTCCGAAGTCTTAGGAATCTAGCGCTTCTTTGTCTGCATCTGCCAATAGATGACTTGACTGAGATTCTCTAGCTCGCGTGTTACGCCCCCTTCTGTTTTGGCTAGGAATAAGAGGGCCGGGGCTTCTCGGAGGTAGTGTGGCCGAGTGGTCGAAGGCGCTGGATTTAGGCTCCAGTCTCTGTGGAGGCGTGGGTTCGAATCCCACCACTGCCAGCGAAGCTTTTGTGAAGATGTTGGCTCGGTCCATCCTTGGAAAAGCGCCATGTTGAAAATGTCTGTGGCAAGAGCTTGCGTGTACGATGTTGGTGTAGTATCAATGAACGGCAGATGTCCTTGTGGTGGGCTTTTGTTAGACTGATTTCCACATCCTCTGTGTTCACTGGGCGTCTGTTTTATTAATTTTTGTAAAAGATCAGTTGCTTAGTAAATGATCTCAAAAGTTATATTGTTCTCACCAATGCAGTGCGGCACGAGGTTGACCCCAAATATGTCCGCCGATAGAAGAAGAAAAGCAGACACTTTAGCGTCCAAGTGGATAAACTATGCCGTTGCCATTGCAGTGCGAAAGCCGCACGAAGCCGGTAGCGTGGCCGAGCGGTCTAAGGCGCTGGATTAAGGCTCCAGTCTCTTCGCAGGCGTGGGTTCAAATCCCACCGCTGCCAAAGAAGGTTTTGAAGAAACCACCATCCAAGCTGTTGAGCAGCTTATACTCAACTTGGCGCCCTCTGTTGCTCTTTTCAACAGCAGCAACTTGGAAGAGTCGGCTTGACGTTTCTTCAATTCCTTCAAGTTCTCCAATATTCAAAGGGCGTAGGATGGCCCAAGCTGGCCGAACCAACGGAGAACACATCAAAAGAATGCCCAACACGCAGGCGGCCGTATAAAGCAAACCATAAAGCCGCGTCGGCCAGTCCGAAGTCTTAGGAATCTAGCGCTTCTTTGTCTGTATCTGCCAATAGATGACTTGACTGAGATTCTCTAGCTCGCGTGTTACGCCCCCTTCTGTTTTGGCTAGGAATAAGAGGGCCGGGGCTTCTCGGCGGTAGTGTGGCCGAGTGGTCGAAGGCGCTGGATTTAGGCTCCAGTCTCTGTGGAGGCGTGGGTTCGAATCCCACCACTGCCAGCGAAGCTTTTGTGAAGATGTTGGCTCGGTCCATCCTTGGAAAAGCGCCATGTTGAAAATGTCTGTGGCAAGAGCTTGCGTGTACGATGTTGGTGTAGTATCAATGAACGGCAGATGTCCTTGTGGTGGGCTTTTGTTAGACTGATTTCCACATCCTCTGTGTTCACTGGGCGTCTGTTTTATTAATTTTTGTAAAAGATCAGTTGCTTAGTAAATGATCTCAAAAGTTATATTATTCTCACCAATGCAGTGCGGCACGAGGTTGACCCCAAATATGTCCGCCGATAGAAGAAGAAAAGCAGACACTTTAGCGTCCAAGTGGATAAACTATGCCGTTGCCATTGCAGTGCGAAAGCCGCACGAAGCCGGTAGCGTGGCCGAGCGGTCTAAGGCGCTGGATTAAGGCTCCAGTCTCTTCGGAGGCGTGGGTTCAAATCCCACCGCTGCCAAAGAAGGTTTTGAAGAAACCACCATCCAAGCTGTTGAGCAGCTTATACTCAACTTGGCGCCCTCTGTTGCTCTTTTCAACAGCAGCAACTTGGAAGAGTCGGCTTGACGTTTCTTCAATTCCTTCAAGTTCTCCAATATTCAAAGGGCGTAGGATGGCCCAAGCTGGCCGAACCAACGGAGAACACAACAAAAGAATGCCCAACACGCAGGCGGCCGTATAAAGCAAACCATAAAGCCGCGTCGGCCAGTCCGAAGTCTTAGGAATCTAGCGCTTCTTTGTCTGCATCTGCCAATAGATGACTTGACTGAGATTCTCTAGCTCGCGTGTTACGCCCCCTTCTGTTTTGGCTAGGAATAAGAGAGCCGGGGCTTCTCGGAGGTAGTGTGGCCGAGTGGTCGAAGGCACTGGATTTAGGCTCCAGTCTCTGTGGAGGCGTGGGTTCCAATCCCACCACTGCCAGCGAAGCTTTTGTGAAGATGTTGGCTCGGTCCATCCTTGGAAAAGCGCCATGTTGAAAATGTCTGTGGCAAGAGCTTGCGTGTACGATGTTGGTGTAGTATCAATGAACGGCAGATGTCCTTGTGGTGGGCTTTTGTTAGACTGATTTCCACATCCTCTGTGTTCACTGGGCGTCTGTTTTATTAATTTTTGTAAAAGATCAGTTGCTTAGTAAATGATCTCAAAAGTTATATTGTTCTCACCAATGCAGTGCGGCACGAGGTTGACCCCAAATATGTCCGCCGATAGAAGAAGAAAAGCAGACACTTTAGCGTCCAAGTGGATAAACTATGCCGTTGCCATTGCAGTGCGAAAGCCGCACGAAGCCGGTAGCGTGGCCGAGCGGTCTAAGGCGCTGGATTAAGGCTCCAGTCTCTTCGGAGGCGTGGGTTCAAATCCCACCGCTGCCAAAGAAGGTTTTGAAGAAACCACCATCCAAGCTGTTGAGCAGCTTATACTCAAATTGGCGCCCTCTGTTGCTCTTTTCAACAGCAGCAACTTGGAAGAGTCGGCTTGACGTTTCTTCAATTCCTTCAAGTTCTCCAATATTCAAAGGGCGTAGGATGGCCCAAGCTGGCCGAACCAACGGAGAACACATCAAAAGAATGCCCAACACGCAGGCGGCCGTATAAAGCAAACCATAAAGCCGCGTCGGCCAGTCCGAAGTCTTAGGAATCTAGCGCTTCTTTGTCTGCATCTGCCAATAGATGACTTGACTGAGATTCTCTAGCTCGCGTGTTACGCCCCCTTCTGTTTTGGCTAGGAATAAGAGGGCCGGGGCTTCTCGGAGGTAGTGTGGCCGAGTGGTCGAAGGCGCTGGATTTAGGCTCCAGTCTCTGTGGAGGCGTGGGTTCGAATCCCACCACTGCCAGCGAAGCTTTTGTGAAGATGTTGGCTCGGTCCATCCTTGGAAAAGCGCCATGTTGAAAATGTCTGTGGCAAGAGCTTGCGTGTACGATGTTGGTGTAGTATCAATGAACGGCAGATGTCCTTGTGGTGGGCTTTTGTTAGACTGATTTCCACATCCTCTGTGTTCACTGGGCGTCTGTTTTATTAATTTTTGTAAAAGATCAGTTGCTTAGTAAATGATCTCAAAAGTTATATTGTTCTCACCAATGCAGTGCGGCACGAGGTTGACCCCAAATATGTCCGCCGATAGAAGAAGAAAAGCAGACACTTTAGCGTCCAAGTGGATAAACTATGCCGTTGCCATTGCAGTGCGAAAGCCGCACGAAGCCGGTAGCGTGGCCGAGCGGTCTAAGGCGCTGGATTAAGGCTCCAGTCTCTTCGCAGGCGTGGGTTCAAATCCCACCGCTGCCAAAGAAGGTTTTGAAGAAACCACCATCCAAGCTGTTGAGCAGCTTATACTCAACTTGGCGCCCTCTGTTGCTCTTTTCAACAGCAGCAACTTGGAAGAGTCGGCTTGACGTTTCTTCAATTCCTTCAAGTTCTCCAATATTCAAAGGGCGTAGGATGGCCCAAGCTGGCCGAACCAACGGAGAACACATCAAAAGAATGCCCAACACGCAGGCGGCCGTATAAAGCAAACCATAAAGCCGCGTCGGCCAGTCCGAAGTCTTAGGAATCTAGCGCTTCTTTGTCTGTATCTGCCAATAGATGACTTGACTGAGATTCTCTAGCTCGCGTGTTACGCCCCCTTCTGTTTTGGCTAGGAATAAGAGGGCCGGGGCTTCTCGGCGGTAGTGTGGCCGAGTGGTCGAAGGCACTGGATTTAGGCTCCAGTCTCTGTGGAGGCGTGGGTTCGAATCCCACCACTGCCAGCGAAGCTTTTGTGAAGATGTTGGCTCGGTCCATCCTTGGAAAAGCGCCATGTTGAAAATGTCTGTGGCAAGAGCTTGCGTGTACGATGTTGGTGTAGTATCAATGAACGGCAGATGTCCTTGTGGTGGGCTTTTGTTAGACTGATTTCCACATCCTCTGTGTTCACTGGGCGTCTGTTTTATTAATTTTTGTAAAAGATCAGTTGCTTAGTAAATGATCTCAAAAGTTATATTGTTCTCACCAATGCAGTGCGGCACGAGGTTGACCCCAAATATGTCCGCCGATAGAAGAAGAAAAGCAGACACTTTAGCGTCCAAGTGGATAAACTATGCCGTTGCCATTGCAGTGCGAAAGCCGCACGAAGCCGGTTGCGTGGCCGAGCGGTCTAAGGCGCTGGATTAAGGCTCCAGTCTCTTCGGAGGCGTGGTTTCAAATCCCACCGCTGCCAAAGAAGGTTTTGAAGAAACCACCATCCAAGCTGTTGAGCAGCTTATACTCAAATTGGCGCCCTCTGTTGCTCTTTTCAACAGCAGCAACTTGGAAGAGTCGGCTTGACGTTTCTTCAATTCCTTCAAGTTCTCCAATATTCAAAGGGCGTAGGATGGCCCAAGCTGGCCGAACCAACGGAGAACACATCAAAAGAATGCCCAACACGCAGGCGGCCGTATAAAGCAAACCATAAAGCCGCGTCGGCCAGTCCGAAGTCTTAGGAATCTAGCGCTTCTTTGTCTGTATCTGCCAATAGATGACTTGACTGAGATTCTCTAGCTCGCGTGTTACGCCCCCTTCTGTTTTGGCTAGGAATAAGAGGGCCGGGGCTTCTCGGCGGTAGTGTGGCCGAGTGGTCGAAGGCGCTGGATTTAGGCTCCAGTCTCTGTGGAGGCGTGGGTTCGAATCCCACCACTGCCAGCGAAGCTTTTGTGAAGATGTTGGCTCGGTCCATCCTTGGAAAAGCGCCATGTTGAAAATGTCTGTGGCAAGAGCTTGCGTGTACGATGTTGGTGTAGTATCAATGAACGGCAGATGTCCTTGTGGTGGGCTTTTGTTAGACTGATTTCCACATCCTCTGTGTTCACTGGGCGTCTGTTTTATTAATTTTTGTAAAAGATCAGTTGCTTAGTAAATGATCTCAAAAGTTATATTGTTCTCACCAATGCAGTGCGGCACGAGGTTGACCCCAAATATGTCCGCCGATAGAAGAAGAAAAGCAGACACTTTAGCGTCCAAGTGGATAAACTATGCCGTTGCCATTGCAGTGCGAAAGCCACACAAAGCCGGTAGCGTGGCCGAGCGGTCTAAGGCGCTGGATTAAGGCTCCAGTCTCTTCGGAGGCGTGGGTTCAAATCCCACCGCTGCCAAAGAAGGTTTTGAAGAAACCACCATCCAAGCTGTTGAGCAGCTTATACTCAACTTGGCGCCCTCTGTTGCTCTTTTCAACAGCAGCAACTTGGAAGAGTCGGCTTGACGTTTCTTCAATTCCTTCAAGTTCTCCAATATTCAAAGGGCGTAGGATGGCCCAAGCTGGCCGAACCAACGGAGAACACAACAAAAGAATGCCCAACACGCAGGCGGCCGTATAAAGCAAACCATAAAGCCGCGTCGGCCAGTCCGAAGTCTTAGGAATCTAGCGCTTCTTTGTCTGCATCTGCCAATAGATGACTTGACTGAGATTCTCTAGCTCGCGTGTTACGCCCCCTTCTGTTTTGGCTAGGAATAAGAGAGCCGGGGCTTCTCGGAGGTAGTGTGGCCGAGTGGTCGAAGGCACTGGATTTAGGCTCCAGTCTCTGTGGAGGCGTGGGTTCGAATCCCACCACTGCCAGCGAAGCTTTTGTGAAGATGTTGGCTCGGTCCATCCTTGGAAAAGCGCCATGTTGAAAATGTCTGTGGCAAGAGCTTGCGTGTACGATGTTGGTGTAGTATCAATGAACGGCAGATGTCCTTGTGGTGGGCTTTTGTTAGACTGATTTTCACATCCTCTGTGTTCACTGGGCGTCTGTTTTATTAATTTTTGTAAAAGATCAGTTGCTTAGTAAATGATCTCAAAATTTATATTGTTCTCACCAATGCAGTGCGGCACGAGGTTGACCCCAAATATGTCCGCCGATAGAAGAAGAAAAGCAGACACTTTAGCGTCCAAGTGGATAAACTATGCCGTTGCCATTGCAGTGCGAAAGCCGCACGAAGCCGGTAGCGTGGCCGAGCGGTCTAAGGCGCTGGATTAAGGCTCCAGTCTCTTCGGAGGCGTGGGTTCAAATCCCACCGCTGCCAAAGAAGGTTTTGAAGAAACCACCATCCAAGCTGTTGAGCAGCTTATACTCAAATTGGCGCCCTCTGTTGCTCTTTTCAACAGCAGCAACTTGGAAGAGTCGGCTTGACGTTTCTTCAATTCCTTCAAGTTCTCCAATATTCAAAGGGCGTAGGATGGCCCAAGCTGGCCGAACCAACGGAGAACACGTCAAAAGAATGCCCAACACGCAGGCGGCCGTATAAAGCAAACCATAAAGCCGCGTCGGCCAGTCCGAAGTCTTAGGAATCTAGCGCTTCTTTGTCTGCATCTGCCAATAGATGACTTGACTGAGATTCTCTAGCTCGCGTGTTACGCCCCCTTCTGTTTTGGCTAGGAATAAGAGGGCCGGGGCTTCTCGGAGGTAGTGTGGCCGAGTGGTCGAAGGCGCTGGATTTAGGCTCCAGTCTCTGTGGAGGCGTGGGTTCGAATCCCACCACTGCCAGCGAAGCTTTTGTGAAGATGTTGGCTCGGTCCATCCTTGGAAAAGCGCCATGTTGAAAATGTCTGTGGCAAGAGCTTGCGTGTACGATGTTGGTGTAGTATCAATGAACGGCAGATGTCCTTGTGGTGGGCTTTTGTTAGACTGATTTCCACATCCTCTGTGTTCACTGGGCGTCTGTTTTATTAATTTTTGTAAAAGATCAGTTGCTTAGTAAATGATCTCAAAAGTTATATTGTTCTCACCAATGCAGTGCGGCACGAGGTTGACCCCAAATATGTCCGCCGATAGAAGAAGAAAAGCAGACACTTTAGCGTCCAAGTGGATAAACTATGCCGTTGCCATTGCAGTGCGAAAGCCGCACGAAGCCGGTAGCGTGGCCGAGCGGTCTAAGGCGCTGGATTAAGGCTCCAGTCTCTTCGCAGGCGTGGGTTCAAATCCCACCGCTGCCAAAGAAGGTTTTGAAGAAACCACCATCCAAGCTGTTGAGCAGCTTATACTCAACTTGGCGCCCTCTGTTGCTCTTTTCAACAGCAGCAACTTGGAAGAGTCGGCTTGACGTTTCTTCAATTCCTTCAAGTTCTCCAATATTCAAAGGGCGTAGGATGGCCCAAGCTGGCCGAACCAACGGAGAACACATCAAAAGAATGCCCAACACGCAGGCGGCCGTATAAAGCAAACCATAAAGCCGCGTCGGCCAGTCCGAAGTCTTAGGAATCTAGCGCTTCTTTGTCTGTATCTGCCAATAGATGACTTGACTGAGATTCTCTAGCTCGCGTGTTACGCCCCCTTCTGTTTTGGCTAGGAATAAGAGGGCCGGGGCTTCTCGGCGATAGTGTGGCCGAGTGGTCGAAGGCGCTGGATTTAGGCTCCAGTCTCTGTGGAGGCGTGGGTTCGAATCCCACCACTGCCAGCGAAGCTTTTGTGAAGATGTTGGCTCGGTCCATCCTTGGAAAAGCGCCATGTTGAAAATGTCTGTGGCAAGACCTTGCGTGTACGATGTTGGTGTAGTATCAATAAACGGCAGATGTCCTTGTGGTGGGCTTTTGTTAGACTGATTTCCACATCCTCTGTGTTCACTGGGCGTCTGTTTTATTAATTTTTGTAAAAGATCAGTTGCTTAGTAAATGATCTCAAAAGTTATATTGTTCTCACCAATGCAGTGCGGCACGAGGTTGACCCCAAATATGTCCGCCGATAGAAGAAGAAAAGCAGACACTTTAGCGTCCAAGTGGATAAACTATGCCGTTGCCATTGCAGTGCGAAAGCCGCACGAAGCCGGTAGCGTGGCCGAGCGGTCTAAGGCGCTGGATTAAGGCTCCAGTCTCTTCGGAGGCGTGGGTTCAAATCCCACCGCTGCCAAAGAAGGTTTTGAAGAAACCACCATCCAAGCTGTTGTGCAGCTTATACTCAAATTGGCGCCCTCTGTTGCTCTTTTCAACAGCAGCAACTTGGAAGAGTCGGCTTGACGTTTCTTCAATTCCTTCAAGTTCTCCAATATTCAAAGGGCGTAGGATGGCCCAAGCTGGCCGAACCAACGGAGAACACATCAAAAGAATGCCCAACACGCAGGCGGCCGTATAAAGCAAACCATAAAGCCGCGTCGGCCAGTCCGAAGTCTTAGGAATCTAGCGCTTCTTAGTCTGCATCTGCCAATAGATGACTTGACTGAGATTCTCTAGCTCGCGTGTTACGCCCCCTTCTGTTTTGGCTAGGAATAAGAGGGCCGGGGCTTCTCGGCGGTAGTGTGGCCGAGTGGTCGAAGGCGCTGGATTTAGGCTCCAGTCTCTGTGGAGGCGTGGGTTCGAATCCCACCACTGCCAGCGAAGCTTTTGTGAAGATGTTGGCTCGGTCCATCCTTGGAAAAGCGCCATGTTGAAAATGTCTGTGGCAAGAGCTTGCGTGTACGATGTTGGTGTAGTATCAATGAACGGCAGATGTCCTTGTGGTGGGCTTTTGTTAGACTGATTTCCACATCCTCTGTGTTCACTGGGCGTCTGTTTTATTAATTTTTGTAAAAGATCAGTTGCTTAGTAAATGATCTCAAAAGTTATATTGTTCTCACCAATGCAGTGCGGCACGAGGTTGACCCCAAATATGTCCGCCGATAGAAGAAGAAAAGCAGACACTTTAGCGTCCAAGTGGATAAACTATGCCGTTGCCATTGCAGTGCGAAAGCCGTACGAAGCCGGTAGCGTGGCCGAGCGGTCTAAGGCGCTGGATTAAGGCTCCAGTCTCTTCGGAGGCGTGGGTTCAAATCCCACCGCTGCCAAAGAAGGTTTTGAAGAAACCACCATCCAAGCTGTTGAGCAGCTTATACTCAACTTGGCGCCCTCTGTTGCTCTTTTCAACAGCAGCAACTTGGAAGAGTCGGCTTGACGTTTCTTCAATTCCTTCAAGTTCTCCAATATTCAAAGGGCGTAGGATGGCCCAAGCTGGCCGAACCAACGGAGAACACATCAAAAGAATGCCCAACACGCAGGCGGCCGTATAAAGCAAACCATAAAGCCGCGTCGGCCATCCGAAGTCTTAGGAATCTAGCGCTTCTTTGTCTGCATCTGCCAATAGATGACTTGACTGAGATTCTCTAGCTCGCGTGTTACGCCCCCTTCTGTTTTGGCTAGGAATAAGAGAGCCGGGGCTTCTCGGAGGTAGTGTGGCCGAGTGGTCGAAGGCACTGGATTTAGGCTCCAGTCTCTGTGGAGGCGTGGGTTCGAATCCCACCACTGCCAGCGAAGCTTTTGTGAAGATGTTGGCTCGGTCCATCCTTGGAAAAGCGCCATGTTGAAAATGTCTGTGGCAAGAGCTTGCGTGTACGATGTTGGTGTAGTATCAATGAACGGCAGATGTCCTTGTGGTGGGCTTTTGTTAGACTGATTTCCACATCCTCTGTGTTCACTGGGCGTCTGTTTTATTAATTTTTGTAAAAGATCAGTTGCTTAGTAAATGATCTCAAAAGTTATATTGTTCTCACCAATGCAGTGCGGCACGAGGTTGACCCCAAATATGTCCGCCGATAGAAGAAGAAAAGCAGACACTTTAGCGTCCAAGTGGATAAACTATGCCGTTGCCATTGCAGTGCGAAAGCCGCACGAAGCCGGTAGCGTGGCCGAGCGGTCTAAGGCGCTGGATTAAGGCTCCAGTCTCTTCGGAGGCGTGGGTTCAAATCCCACCGCTGCCAAAGAAGGTTTTGAAGAAACCACCATCCAAGCTGTTGAGCAGCTTATACTCAAATTGGCGCCCTCTGTTGCTCTTTTCAACAGCAGCAACTTGGAAGAGTCGGCTTGACGTTTCTTCAATTCCTTCAAGTTCTCCAATATTCAAAGGGCGTAGGATGGCCCAAGCTGGCCGAACCAACGGAGAACACATCAAAAGAATGCCCAACACGCAGGCGGCCGTATAAAGCAAACCATAAAGCCGCGTCGGCCAGTCCGAAGTCTTAGGAATCTAGCGCTTCTTTGTCTGTATCTGCCAATAGATGACTTGACTGAGATTCTCTAGCTCGCGTGTTACGCCCCCTTCTGTTTTGGCTAGGAATAAGAGGGCCGGGGCTTCTCGGCGGTAGTGTGGCCGAGTGGTCGAAGGCGCTGGATTTAGGCTCCAGTCTCTGTGGAGGCGTGGGTTCGAATCCCACCACTGCCAGCGAAGCTTTTGTGAAGATGTTGGCTCGGTCCATCCTTGGAAAAGCGCCATGTTGAAAATGTCTGTGGCAAGAGCTTGCGTGTACGATGTTGGTGTAGTATCAATGAACGGCAGATGTCCTTGTGGTGGGCTTTTGTTAGACTGATTTCCACATCCTCTGTGTTCACTGGGCGTCTGTTTTATTAATTTTTGTAAAAGATCAGTTGCTTAGTAAATGATCTCAAAAGTTATATTGTTCTCACCAATGCAGTGCGGCACGAGGTTGACCCCAAATATGTCCGCCGATAGAAGAAGAAAAGCAGACACTTTAGCGTCCAAGTGGATAAACTATGCCGTTGCCATTGCAGTGCGAAAGCCGCACAAAGCCGGTAGCGTGGCCGAGCGGTCTAAGGCGCTGGATTAAGGCTCCAGTCTCTTCGGAGGCGTGGGTTCAAATCCCACCGCTGCCAAAGAAGGTTTTGAAGAAACCACCATCCAAGCTGTTGAGCAGCTTATACTCAAATTGGCGCCCTCTGTTGCTCTTTTCAACAGCAGCAACTTGGAAGAGTCGGCTTGACGTTTCTTCAATTCCTTCAAGTTCTCCAATATTCAAAGGGCGTAGGATGGCCCAAGCTGGCCGAACCAACGGAGAACACATCAAAAGAATGCCCAACACGCAGGCGGCCGTATAAAGCAAACCATAAAGCCGCGTCGGCCAGTCCGAAGTCTTAGGAATCTAGCGCTTCTTTGTCTGCATCTGCCAATAGATGACTTGACTGAGATTCTCTAGCTCGCGTGTTACGCCCCCTTCTGTTTTGGCTAGGAATAAGAGGGCCGGGGCTTCTCGGCGGTAGTGTGGCCGAGTGGTCGAAGGCGCTGGATTTAGGCTCCAGTCTCTGTGGAGGCGTGGGTTCGAATCCCACCACTGCCAGCGAAGCTTTTGTGAAGATGTTGGCTCGGTCCATCCTTGGAAAAGCGCCATGTTGAAAATGTCTGTGGCAAGAGCTTGCGTGTACGATGTTGGTGTAGTATCAATGAACGGCAGATGTCCTTGTGGTGGGCTTTTGTTAGACTGATTTCCACATCCTCTGTGTTCACTGGGCGTCTGTTTTATTAATTTTTGTAAAAGATCAGTTGCTTAGTAAATGATCTCAAAAGTTATATTGTTCTCACCAATGCAGTGCGGCACGAGGTTGACCCCAAATATGTCCGCCGATAGAAGAAGAAAAGCAGACACTTTAGCGTCCAAGTGGATAAACTATGCCGTTGCCATTGCAGTGCGAAAGCCGCACGAAGCCGGTAGCGTGGCCGAGCGGTCTAAGGCGCTGGATTAAGGCTCCAGTCTCTTCGGAGGCGTGGGTTCAAATCCCACCGCTGCCAAAGAAGGTTTTGAAGAAACCACCATCCAAGCTGTTGAGCAGCTTATACTCAAATTGGCGCCCTCTGTTGCTCTTTTCAACAGCAGCAACTTGGAAGAGTCGGCTTGACGTTTCTTCAATTCCTTCAAGTTCTCCAATATTCAAAGGGCGTAGGATGGCCCAAGCTGGCCGAACCAACGGAGAACACATCAAAAGAATGCCCAACACGCAGGCGGCCGTATAAAGCAAACCATAAAGCCGCGTCGGCCAGTCCGAAGTCTTAGGAATCTAGCGCTTCTTTGTCTGTATCTGCCAATAGATGACTTGACTGAGATTCTCTAGCTCGCGTGTTACGCCCCCTTCTGTTTTGGCTAGGAATAAGAGGGCCGGGGCTTCTCGGCGGTAGTGTGGCCGAGTGGTCGAAGGCGCTGGATTTAGGCTCCAGTCTCTGTGGAGGCGTGGGTTCGAATCCCACCACTGCCAGCGAAGCTTTTGTGAAGATGTTGGCTCGGTCCATCCTTGGAAAAGCGCCATGTTGAAAATGTCTGTGGCAAGAGCTTGCGTGTACGATGTTGGTGTAGTATCAATGAACGGCAGATGTCCTTGTGGTGGGCTTTTGTTAGACTGATTTCCACATCCTCTGTGTTCACTGGGCGTCTGTTTTATTAATTTTTGTAAAAGATCAGTTGCTTAGTAAATGATCTCAAAAGTTATATTGTTCTCACCAATGCAGTGCGGCACGAGGTTGACCCCAAATATGTCCGCCGATAGAAGAAGAAAAGCAGACACTTTAGCGTCCAAGTGGATAAACTATGCCGTTGCCATTGCAGTGCGAAAGCCGCACAAAGCCGGTAGCGTGGCCGAGCGGTCTAAGGCGCTGGATTAAGGCTCCAGTCTCTTCGGAGGCGTGGGTTCAAATCCCACCGCTGCCAAAGAAGGTTTTGAAGAAACCACCATCCAAGCTGTTGAGCAGCTTATACTCAAATTGGCGCCCTCTGTTGCTCTTTTCAACAGCAGCAACTTGGAAGAGTCGGCTTGACGTTTCTTCAATTCCTTCAAGTTCTCCAATATTCAAAGGGCGTAGGATGGCCCAAGCTGGCCGAACCAACGGAGAACACATCAAAAGAATGCCCAACACGCAGGCGGCCGTATAAAGCAAACCATAAAGCCGCGTCGGCCAGTCCGAAGTCTTAGGAATCTAGCGCTTCTTTGTCTGCATCTGCCAATAGATGACTTGACTGAGATTCTCTAGCTCGCGTGTTACGCCCCCTTCTGTTTTGGCTAGGAATAAGAGGGCCGGGGCTTCTCGGCGGTAGTGTGGCCGAGTGGTCGAAGGCGCTGGATTTAGGCTCCAGTCTCTGTGGAGGCGTGGGTTCGAATCCCACCACTGCCAGCGAAGCTTTTGTGAAGATGTTGGCTCGGTCCATCCTTGGAAAAGCGCCATGTTGAAAATGTCTGTGGCAAGAGCTTGCGTGTACGATGTTGGTGTAGTATCAATGAACGGCAGATGTCCTTGTGGTGGGCTTTTGTTAGACTGATTTCCACATCCTCTGTGTTCACTGGGCGTCTGTTTTATTAATTTTTGTAAAAGATCAGTTGCTTAGTAAATGATCTCAAAAGTTATATTGTTCTCACCAATGCAGTGCGGCACGAGGTTGACCCCAAATATGTCCGCCGATAGAAGAAGAAAAGCAGACACTTTAGCGTCCAAGTGGATAAACTATGCCGTTGCCATTGCAGTGCGAAAGCCGCACGAAGCCGGTAGCGTGGCCGAGCGGTCTAAGGCGCTGGATTAAGGCTCCAGTCTCTTCGGAGGCGTGGGTTCAAATCCCACCACTGCCAAAGAAGGTTTTGAAGAAACCACCATCCAAGCTGTTGAGCAGCTTATACTCAACTTGGCGCCCTCTGTTGCTCTTTTCAACAGCAGCAACTTGGAAGAGTCGGCTTGACGTTTCTTCAATTCCTTCAAGTTCTCCAATATTCAAAGGGCGTAGGATGGCCCAAGCTGGCCGAACCAACGGAGAACACATCAAAAGAATGCCCAACACGCAGGCGGCCGTATAAAGCAAACCATAAAGCCGCGTCGGCCAGTCCGAAGTCTTAGGAATCTAGCGCTTCTTTGTCTGTATCTGCCAATAGATGACTTGACTGAGATTCTCTAGCTCGCGTGTTACGCCCCCTTCTGTTTTGGCTAGGAATAAGAGGGCCGGGGCTTCTCGGCGGTAGTGTGGCCGAGTGGTCGAAGGCGCTGGATTTAGGCTCCAGTCTCTGTGGAGGCGTGGGTTCGAATCCCACCACTGCCAGCGAAGCTTTTGTGAAGATGTTGGCTCGGTCCATCCTTGGAAAAGCGCCATGTTGAAAATGTCTGTGGCAAGAGCTTGCGTGTACGATGTTGGTGTAGTATCAATGAACGGCAGATGTCCTTGTGGTGGGCTTTTGTTAGACTGATTTTCACATCCTCTGTGTTCACTGGGCGTCTGTTTTATTAATTTTTGTAAAAGATCAGTTGCTTAGTAAATGATCTCAAAATTTATATTGTTCTCACCAATGCAGTGCGGCACGAGGTTGACCCCAAATATGTCCGCCGATAGAAGAAGAAAAGCAGACACTTTAGCGTCCAAGTGGATAAACTATGCCGTTGCCATTGCAGTGCGAAAGCCGCACGAAGCCGGTAGCGTGGCCGAGCGGTCTAAGGCGCTGGATTAAGGCTCCAGTCTCTTCGGAGGCGTGGGTTCAAATCCCACCGCTGCCAAAGAAGGTTTTGAAGAAACCACCATCCAAGCTGTTGAGCAGCTTATACTCAAATTGGCGCCCTCTGTTGCTCTTTTCAACAGCAGCAACTTGGAAGAGTCGGCTTGACGTTTCTTCAATTCCTTCAAGTTCTCCAATATTCAAAGGGCGTAGGATGGCCCAAGCTGGCCGAACCAACGGAGAACACGTCAAAAGAATGCCCAACACGCAGGCGGCCGTATAAAGCAAACCATAAAGCCGCGTCGGCCAGTCCGAAGTCTTAGGAATCTAGCGCTTCTTTGTCTGCATCTGCCAATAGATGACTTGACTGAGATTCTCTAGCTCGCGTGTTACGCCCCCTTCTGTTTTGGCTAGGAATAAGAGGGCCGGGGCTTCTCGGAGGTAGTGTGGCCGAGTGGTCGAAGGCGCTGGATTTAGGCTCCAGTCTCTGTGGAGGCGTGGGTTCGAATCCCACCACTGCCAGCGAAGCTTTTGTGAAGATGTTGGCTCGGTCCATCCTTGGAAAAGCGCCATGTTGAAAATGTCTGTGGCAAGAGCTTGCGTGTACGATGTTGGTGTAGTATCAATGAACGGCAGATGTCCTTGTGGTGGGCTTTTGTTAGACTGATTTCCACATCCTCTGTGTTCACTGGGCGTCTGTTTTATTAATTTTTGTAAAAGATCAGTTGCTTAGTAAATGATCTCAAAAGTTATATTGTTCTCACCAATGCAGTGCGGCACGAGGTTGACCCCAAATATGTCCGCCGATAGAAGAAGAAAAGCAGACACTTTAGCGTCCAAGTGGATAAACTATGCCGTTGCCATTGCAGTGCGAAAGCCGCACGAAGCCGGTAGCGTGGCCGAGCGGTCTAAGGCGCTGGATTAAGGCTCCAGTCTCTTCGCAGGCGTGGGTTCAAATCCCACCGCTGCCAAAGAAGGTTTTGAAGAAACCACCATCCAAGCTGTTGAGCAGCTTATACTCAACTTGGCGCCCTCTGTTGCTCTTTTCAACAGCAGCAACTTGGAAGAGTCGGCTTGACGTTTCTTCAATTCCTTCAAGTTCTCCAATATTCAAAGGGCGTAGGATGGCCCAAGCTGGCCGAACCAACGGAGAACACATCAAAAGAATGCCCAACACGCAGGCGGCCGTATAAAGCAAACCATAAAGCCGCGTCGGCCAGTCCGAAGTCTTAGGAATCTAGCGCTTCTTTGTCTGTATCTGCCAATAGATGACTTGACTGAGATTCTCTAGCTCGCGTGTTACGCCCCCTTCTGTTTTGGCTAGGAATAAGAGGGCCGGGGCTTCTCGGCGATAGTGTGGCCGAGTGGTCGAAGGCGCTGGATTTAGGCTCCAGTCTCTGTGGAGGCGTGGGTTCGAATCCCACCACTGCCAGCGAAGCTTTTGTGAAGATGTTGGCTCGGTCCATCCTTGGAAAAGCGCCATGTTGAAAATGTCTGTGGCAAGACCTTGCGTGTACGATGTTGGTGTAGTATCATTAAACGGCAGATGTCCTTGTGGTGGGCTTTTGTTAGACTGATTTCCACATCCTCTGTGTTCACTGGGCGTCTGTTTTATTAATTTTTGTAAAAGATCAGTTGCTTAGTAAATGATCTCAAAAGTTATATTGTTCTCACCAATGCAGTGCGGCACGAGGTTGACCCCAAATATGTCCGCCGATAGAAGAAGAAAAGCAGACACTTTAGCGTCCAAGTGGATAAACTATGCCGTTGCCATTGCAGTGCGAAAGCCGCACGAAGCCGGTAGCGTGGCCGAGCGGTCTAAGGCGCTGGATTAAGGCTCCAGTCTCTTCGGAGGCGTGGGTTCAAATCCCACCGCTGCCAAAGAAGGTTTTGAAGAAACCACCATCCAAGCTGTTGTGCAGCTTATACTCAAATTGGCGCCCTCTGTTGCTCTTTTCAACAGCAGCAACTTGGAAGAGTCGGCTTGACGTTTCTTCAATTCCTTCAAGTTCTCCAATATTCAAAGGGCGTAGGATGGCCCAAGCTGGCCGAACCAACGGAGAACACATCAAAAGAATGCCCAACACGCAGGCGGCCGTATAAAGCAAACCATAAAGCCGCGTCGGCCAGTCCGAAGTCTTAGGAATCTAGCGCTTCTTAGTCTGCATCTGCCAATAGATGACTTGACTGAGATTCTCTAGCTCGCGTGTTACGCCCCCTTCTGTTTTGGCTAGGAATAAGAGGGCCGGGGCTTCTCGGCGGTAGTGTGGCCGAGTGGTCGAAGGCGCTGGATTTAGGCTCCAGTCTCTGTGGAGGCGTGGGTTCGAATCCCACCACTGCCAGCGAAGCTTTTGTGAAGATGTTGGCTCGGTCCATCCTTGGAAAAGCGCCATGTTGAAAATGTCTGTGGCAAGAGCTTGCGTGTACGATGTTGGTGTAGTATCAATGAACGGCAGATGTCCTTGTGGTGGGCTTTTGTTAGACTGATTTCCACATCCTCTGTGTTCACTGGGCGTCTGTTTTATTAATTTTTGTAAAAGATCAGTTGCTTAGTAAATGATCTCAAAAGTTATATTGTTCTCACCAATGCAGTGCGGCACGAGGTTGACCCCAAATATGTCCGCCGATAGAAGAAGAAAAGCAGACACTTTAGCGTCCAAGTGGATAAACTATGCCGTTGCCATTGCAGTGCGAAAGCCGTACGAAGCCGGTAGCGTGGCCGAGCGGTCTAAGGCGCTGGATTAAGGCTCCAGTCTCTTCGGAGGCGTGGGTTCAAATCCCACCGCTGCCAAAGAAGGTTTTGAAGAAACCACCATCCAAGCTGTTGAGCAGCTTATACTCAACTTGGCGCCCTCTGTTGCTCTTTTCAACAGCAGCAACTTGGAAGAGTCGGCTTGACGTTTCTTCAATTCCTTCAAGTTCTCCAATATTCAAAGGGCGTAGGATGGCCCAAGCTGGCCGAACCAACGGAGAACACATCAAAAGAATGCCCAACACGCAGGCGGCCGTATAAAGCAAACCATAAAGCCGCGTCGGCCATCCGAAGTCTTAGGAATCTAGCGCTTCTTTGTCTGCATCTGCCAATAGATGACTTGACTGAGATTCTCTAGCTCGCGTGTTACGCCCCCTTCTGTTTTGGCTAGGAATAAGAGAGCCGGGGCTTCTCGGAGGTAGTGTGGCCGAGTGGTCGAAGGCACTGGATTTAGGCTCCAGTCTCTGTGGAGGCGTGGGTTCGAATCCCACCACTGCCAGCGAAGCTTTTGTGAAGATGTTGGCTCGGTCCATCCTTGGAAAAGCGCCATGTTGAAAATGTCTGTGGCAAGAGCTTGCGTGTACGATGTTGGTGTAGTATCAATGAACGGCAGATGTCCTTGTGGTGGGCTTTTGTTAGACTGATTTCCACATCCTCTGTGTTCACTGGGCGTCTGTTTTATTAATTTTTGTAAAAGATCAGTTGCTTAGTAAATGATCTCAAAAGTTATATTGTTCTCACCAATGCAGTGCGGCACGAGGTTGACCCCAAATATGTCCGCCGATAGAAGAAGAAAAGCAGACACTTTAGCGTCCAAGTGGATAAACTATGCCGTTGCCATTGCAGTGCGAAAGCCGCACGAAGCCGGTAGCGTGGCCGAGCGGTCTAAGGCGCTGGATTAAGGCTCCAGTCTCTTCGGAGGCGTGGGTTCAAATCCCACCGCTGCCAAAGAAGGTTTTGAAGAAACCACCATCCAAGCTGTTGAGCAGCTTATACTCAAATTGGCGCCCTCTGTTGCTCTTTTCAACAGCAGCAACTTGGAAGAGTCGGCTTGACGTTTCTTCAATTCCTTCAAGTTCTCCAATATTCAAAGGGCGTAGGATGGCCCAAGCTGGCCGAACCAACGGAGAACACATCAAAAGAATGCCCAACACGCAGGCGGCCGTATAAAGCAAACCATAAAGCCGCGTCGGCCAGTCCGAAGTCTTAGGAATCTAGCGCTTCTTTGTCTGTATCTGCCAATAGATGACTTGACTGAGATTCTCTAGCTCGCGTGTTACGCCCCCTTCTGTTTTGGCTAGGAATAAGAGGGCCGGGGCTTCTCGGCGGTAGTGTGGCCGAGTGGTCGAAGGCGCTGGATTTAGGCTCCAGTCTCTGTGGAGGCGTGGGTTCGAATCCCACCACTGCCAGCGAAGCTTTTGTGAAGATGTTGGCTCGGTCCATCCTTGGAAAAGCGCCATGTTGAAAATGTCTGTGGCAAGAGCTTGCGTGTACGATGTTGGTGTAGTATCAATGAACGGCAGATGTCCTTGTGGTGGGCTTTTGTTAGACTGATTTCCACATCCTCTGTGTTCACTGGGCGTCTGTTTTATTAATTTTTGTAAAAGATCAGTTGCTTAGTAAATGATCTCAAAAGTTATATTGTTCTCACCAATGCAGTGCGGCACGAGGTTGACCCCAAATATGTCCGCCGATAGAAGAAGAAAAGCAGACACTTTAGCGTCCAAGTGGATAAACTATGCCGTTGCCATTGCAGTGCGAAAGCCGCACAAAGCCGGTAGCGTGGCCGAGCGGTCTAAGGCGCTGGATTAAGGCTCCAGTCTCTTCGGAGGCGTGGGTTCAAATCCCACCGCTGCCAAAGAAGGTTTTGAAGAAACCACCATCCAAGCTGTTGAGCAGCTTATACTCAAATTGGCGCCCTCTGTTGCTCTTTTCAACAGCAGCAACTTGGAAGAGTCGGCTTGACGTTTCTTCAATTCCTTCAAGTTCTCCAATATTCAAAGGGCGTAGGATGGCCCAAGCTGGCCGAACCAACGGAGAACACATCAAAAGAATGCCCAACACGCAGGCGGCCGTATAAAGCAAACCATAAAGCCGCGTCGGCCAGTCCGAAGTCTTAGGAATCTAGCGCTTCTTTGTCTGCATCTGCCAATAGATGACTTGACTGAGATTCTCTAGCTCGCGTGTTACGCCCCCTTCTGTTTTGGCTAGGAATAAGAGGGCCGGGGCTTCTCGGCGGTAGTGTGGCCGAGTGGTCGAAGGCGCTGGATTTAGGCTCCAGTCTCTGTGGAGGCGTGGGTTCGAATCCCACCACTGCCAGCGAAGCTTTTGTGAAGATGTTGGCTCGGTCCATCCTTGGAAAAGCGCCATGTTGAAAATGTCTGTGGCAAGAGCTTGCGTGTACGATGTTGGTGTAGTATCAATGAACGGCAGATGTCCTTGTGGTGGGCTTTTGTTAGACTGATTTCCACATCCTCTGTGTTCACTGGGCGTCTGTTTTATTAATTTTTGTAAAAGATCAGTTGCTTAGTAAATGATCTCAAAAGTTATATTGTTCTCACCAATGCAGTGCGGCACGAGGTTGACCCCAAATATGTCCGCCGATAGAAGAAGAAAAGCAGACACTTTAGCGTCCAAGTGGATAAACTATGCCGTTGCCATTGCAGTGCGAAAGCCGCACGAAGCCGGTAGCGTGGCCGAGCGGTCTAAGGCGCTGGATTAAGGCTCCAGTCTCTTCGGAGGCGTGGGTTCAAATCCCACCACTGCCAAAGAAGGTTTTGAAGAAACCACCATCCAAGCTGTTGAGCAGCTTATACTCAACTTGGCGCCCTCTGTTGCTCTTTTCAACAGCAGCAACTTGGAAGAGTCGGCTTGACGTTTCTTCAATTCCTTCAAGTTCTCCAATATTCAAAGGGCGTAGGATGGCCCAAGCTGGCCGAACCAACGGAGAACACATCAAAAGAATGCCCAACACGCAGGCGGCCGTATAAAGCAAACCATAAAGCCGCGTCGGCCAGTCCGAAGTCTTAGGAATCTAGCGCTTCTTTGTCTGTATCTGCCAATAGATGACTTGACTGAGATTCTCTAGCTCGCGTGTTACGCCCCCTTCTGTTTTGGCTAGGAATAAGAGGGCCGGGGCTTCTCGGCGGTAGTGTGGCCGAGTGGTCGAAGGCGCTGGATTTAGGCTCCAGTCTCTGTGGAGGCGTGGGTTCGAATCCCACCACTGCCAGCGAAGCTTTTGTGAAGATGTTGGCTCGGTCCATCCTTGGAAAAGCGCCATGTTGAAAATGTCTGTGGCAAGAGCTTGCGTGTACGATGTTGGTGTAGTATCAATGAACGGCAGATGTCCTTGTGGTGGGCTTTTGTTAGACTGATTTCCACATCCTCTGTGTTCACTGGGCGTCTGTTTTATTAATTTTTGTAAAAGATCAGTTGCTTAGTAAATGATCTCAAAAGTTATATTGTTCTCACCAATGCAGTGCGGCACGAGGTTGACCCCAAATATGTCCGCCGATAGAAGAAGAAAAGCAGACACTTTAGCGTCTAAGTGGATAAACTATGCCGTTGCCATTGCAGTGCGAAAGCCGCACGAAGCCGGTAGCGTGGCCGAGCGGTCTAAGGCGCTGGATTAAGGCTCCAGTCTCTTCGGAGGCGTGGGTTCAAATCCCACCGCTGCCAAAGAAGGTTTTGAAGAAACCACCATCCAAGCTGTTGAGCAGCTTATACTCAACTTGGCGCCCTCTGTTGCTCTTTTCAACAGCAGCAACTTGGAAGAGTCGGCTTGACGTTTCTTCAATTCCTTCAAGTTCTCCAATATTCAAAGGGCGTAGGATGGCCCAAGCTGGCCGAACCAACGGAGAACACATCAAAAGAATGCCCAACACGCAGGCGGCCGTATAAAGCAAACCATAAAGCCGCGTCGGCCAGTCCGAAGTCTTAGGAATCTAGCGCTTCTTTGTCTGCATCTGCCAATAGATGACTTGACTGAGATTCTCTAGCTCGCGTGTTACGCCCCCTTCTGTTTTGGCTAGGAATAAGAGAGCCGGGGCTTCTCGGCGGTAGTGTGGCCGAGTGGTCGAAGGCGCTGGATTTAGGCTCCAGTCTCTGTGGAGGCGTGGGTTCGAATCCCACCACTGCCAGCGAAGCTTTTGTGAAGATGTTGGCTCGGTCCATCCTTGGAAAAGTGCCATGTTGAAAATGTCTGTGGCAAGACCTTGCGTGTACGATGTTGATGTAGTATCAATAAACGGCAGATGTCCTTGTGGTGGGCTTTTGTTAGACTGATTTCCACATCCTCTGTGTTCACTGGGCGTCTGTTTTATTAATTTTTGTAAAAGATCAGTTGCTTAGTAAATGATCTCAAAAGTTATATTGTTCTCACCAATGCAGTGCGGCACGAGGTTGACCCCAAATATGTCCGCCGATAGAAGAAGAAAAGCAGACACTTTAGCGTCCAAGTGGATAAACTATGCCGTTGCCATTGCAGTGCGAAAGCCGCACGAAGCCGGTAGCGTGGCCTAGCGGTCTAAGGCCCTGGATTAAGGCTCCAGTCTCTTCGGAGGCGTGGGTTCAAATCCCACCTCTGCCAAAGAAGGTTTTGAAGAAACCACCATCCAAGCTGTTGAGCAGCTTATACTCAAATTGGCGCCCTCTGTTGCTCTTTTCAACAGCAGCAACTTGGAAGAGTCGGCTTGACGTTTCTTCAATTCCTTCAAGTTCTCCAATATTCAAAGGGCGTAGGATGGCCCAAGCTGGCCGAACCAACGGAGAACACATCAAAAGAATGCCCAACACGCAGGCGGCCGTATAAAGCAAACCATAAAGCCGCGTCGGCCAGTCCGAAGTCTTAGGAATCTAGCGCTTCTTAGTCTGCATCTGCCAATAGATGACTTGACTGAGATTCTCTAGCTCGCGTGTTACGCCCCCTTCTGTTTTGGCTAGGAATAAGAGGGCCGGGGCTTCTCGGCGGTAGTGTGGCCGAGTGGTCGAAGGCGCTGGATTTAGGCTCCAGTCTCTGTGGAGGCGTGGGTTCGAATCCCACCACTGCCAGCGAAGCTTTTGTGAAGATGTTGGCTCGGTCCATCCTTGGAAAAGCGCCATGTTGAAAATGTCTGTGGCAAGAGCTTGCGTGTACGATGTTGGTGTAGTATCAATGAACGGCAGATGTCCTTGTGGTGGGCTTTTGTTAGACTGATTTCCACATCCTCTGTGTTCACTGGGCGTCTGTTTTATTAATTTTTGTAAAAGATCAGTTGCTTAGTAAATGATCTCAAAAGTTATATTGTTCTCACCAATGCAGTGCGGCACGAGGTTGACCCCAAATATGTCCGCCGATAGAAGAAGAAAAGCAGACACTTTAGCGTCCAAGTGGATAAACTATGCCATTGCCATTGCAGTGCGAAAGCCGCACGAAGCCGGTAGCGTGGCCGAGCGGTCTAAGGCGCTGGATTAAGGCTCCAGTCTCTTCGGAGGCGTGGGTTCAAATCCCACCGCTGCCAAAGAAGGTTTTGAAGAAACCACCATCCAAGCTGTTGAGCAGCTTATACTCAAATTGGCGCCCTCTGTTGCTCTTTTCAACAGCAGCAACTTGGAAGAGTCGGCTTGACGTTTCTTCAATTCCTTCAAGTTCTCCAATATTCAAAGGGCGTAGGATGGCCCAAGCTGGCCGAACCAACGGAGAACACATCAAAAGAATGCCCAACACGCAGGCGGCCGTATAAAGCAAACCATAAAGCCGCGTCGGCCAGTCCGAAGTCTTAGGAATCTAGCGCTTCTTTGTCTGCATCTGCCAATAGATGACTTGACTGAGATTCTCTAGCTCGCGTGTTACGCCCCCTTCTGTTTTGGCTAGGAATAAGAGAGCCGGGGCTTCTCGGCGGTAGTGTGGCCGAGTGGTCGAAGGCGCTGGATTTAGGCTCCAGTCTCTGTGGAGGCGTGGGTTCGAATCCCACCACTGCCAGCGAAGCTTTTGTGAAGATGTTGGCTCGGTCCATCCTTGGAAAAGCGCCATGTTGAAAATGTCTGTGGCAAGACCTTGCGTGTACGATGTTGGTGTAGTATCAATAAACGGCAGATGTCCTTGTGGTGGGCTTTTGTTAGACTGATTTCCACATCCTCTGTGTTCACTGGGCGTCTGTTTTATTAATTTTTGTAAAAGATCAGTTGCTTAGTAAATGATCTCAAAAGTTATATTGTTCTCACCAATGCAGTGCGGCACGAGGTTGACCCCAAATATGTCCGCCGATAGAAGAAGAAAAGCAGACACTTTAGCGTCCAAGTGGATAAACTATGCCGTTGCCATTGCAGTGCGAAAGCCGCACGAAGCCGGTAGCGTGGCCTAGCGGTCTAAGGCGCTGGATTAAGGCTCCAGTCTCTTCGGAGGCGTGGGTTCAAATCCCACCGCTGCCAAAGAAGGTTTTGAAGAAACCACCATCCAAGCTGTTGAGCAGCTTATACTCAAATTGGCGCCCTCTGTTGCTCTTTTCAACAGCAGCAACTTGGAAGAGTCGGCTTGACGTTTCTTCAATTCCTTCAAGTTCTCCAATATTCAAAGGGCGTAGGATGGCCCAAGCTGGCCGAACCAACGGAGAACACATCAAAAGAATGCCCAACACGCAGGCGGCCGTATAAAGCAAACCATAAAGCCGCGTCGGCCAGTCCGAAGTCTTAGGAATCTAGCGCTTCTTTGTCTGCATCTGCCAATAGATGACTTGACTGAGATTCTCTAGCTCGCGTGTTACGCCCCCTTCTGTTTTGGCTAGGAATAAGAGAGCCGGGGCTTCTCGGCGGTAGTGTGGCCGAGTGGTCGAAGGCGCTGGATTTAGGCTCCAGTCTCTGTGGAGGCGTGGGTTCGAATCCCACCACTGCCAGCGAAGCTTTTGTGAAGATGTTGGCTCGGTCCATCCTTGGAAAAGCGCCATGTTGAAAATGTCTGTGGCAAGACCTTGCGTGTACGATGTTGGTGTAGTATCAATAAACGGCAGATGTCCTTGTGGTGGGCTTTTGTTAGACTGATTTCCACATCCTCTGTGTTCACTGGGCGTCTGTTTTATTAATTTTTGTAAAAGATCAGTTGCTTAGTAAATGATCTCAAAAGTTATATTGTTCTCACCAATGCAGTGCGGCACGAGGTTGACCCCAAATATGTCCGCCGATAGAAGAAGAAAAGCAGACACTTTAGCGTCCAAGTGGATAAACTATGCCGTTGCCATTGCAGTGCGAAAGCCGCACGAAGCCGGTAGCGTGGCCTAGCGGTCTAAGGCGCTGGATTAAGGCTCCAGTCTCTTCGGAGGCGTGGGTTCAAATCCCACCGCTGCCAAAGAAGGTTTTGAAGAAACCACCATCCAAGCTGTTGAGCAGCTTATACTCAAATTGGCGCCCTCTGTTGCTCTTTTCAACAGCAGCAACTTGGAAGAGTCGGCTTGACGTTTCTTCAATTCCTTCAAGTTCTCCAATATTCAAAGGGCGTAGGATGGCCCAAGCTGGCCGAACCAACGGAGAACACATCAAAAGAATGCCCAACACGCAGGCGGCCGTATAAAGCAAACCATAAAGCCGCGTCGGCCAGTCCGAAGTCTTAGGAATCTAGCGCTTCTTAGTCTGCATCTGCCAATAGATGACTTGACTGAGATTCTCTAGCTCGCGTGTTACGCCCCCTTCTGTTTTGGCTAGGAATAAGAGGGCCGGGGCTTCTCGGCGGTAGTGTGGCCGAGTGGTCGAAGGCGCTGGATTTAGGCTCCAGTCTCTGTGGAGGCGTGGGTTCGAATCCCACCACTGCCAGCGAAGCTTTTGTGAAGATGTTGGCTCTGTCCATCCTTGGAAAAGCGCCATGTTGAAAATGTCTGTGGCAAGAGCTTGCGTGTACGATGTTGGTGTAGTATCAATGAACGGCAGATGTCCTTGTGGTGGGCTTTTGTTAGACTGATTTCCACATCCTCTGTGTTCACTGGGCGTCTGTTTTATTAATTTTTGTAAAAGATCAGTTGCTTAGTAAATGATCTCAAAAGTTATATTGTTCTCACCAATGCAGTGCGGCACGAGGTTGACCCCAAATATGTCCGCCGATAGAAGAAGAAAAGCAGACACTTTAGCGTCCAAGTGGATAAACTATGCCGTTGCCATTGCAGTGCGAAAGCCGCACGAAGCCGGTAGCGTGGCCGAGCGGTCTAAGGCGCTGGATTAAGGCTCCAGTCTCTTCGGAGGCGTGGGTTCAAATCCCACCGCTGCCAAAGAAGGTTTTGAAGAAACCACCATCCAAGCTGTTGAGCAGCTTATACTCAAATTGGCGCCCTCTGTTGCTCTTTTCAACAGCAGCAACTTGGAAGAGTCGGCTTGACGTTTCTTCAATTCCTTCAAGTTCTCCAATATTCAAAGGGCGTAGGATGGCCCAAGCTGGCCGAACCAACGGAGAACACATCAAAAGAATGCCCAACACGCAGGCGGCCGTATAAAGCAAACCATAAAGCCGCGTCGGCCAGTCCGAAGTCTTAGGAATCTAGCGCTTCTTTGTCTGCATCTGCCAATAGATGACTTGACTGAGATTCTCTAGCTCACGTGTTACGCCCCCTTCTGTTTTGGCTAGGAATAAGAGGGCCGGGGCTTCTCGGAGGTAGTGTGGCCGAGTGGTCGAAGGCGCTGGATTTAGGCTCCAGTCTCTGTGGAGGCGTGGGTTTGAATCCCACCACTGCCAGCGAAGCTTTTGTGAAGATGTTGGCTCGGTCCATCCTTGGAAAAGCGCCATGTTGAAAATGTCTGTGGCAAGAGCTTGCGTGTACGATGTTGGTGTAGTATCAATGAACGGCAGATGTCCTTGTGGTGGGCTTTTGTTAGACTGATTCCCACATCCTCTGTGTTCACTGGGCGTCTGTTTTATTAATTTTTGTAAAAGATCAGTTGCTTAGTAAATGATCTCAAAAGTTATATTGTTCTCACCAATGCAGTGCGGCACGAGGTTGACCCCAAATATGTCCGCCGATAGAAGAAGAAAAGCAGACACTTTAGCGTCCAAGTGGATAAACTATGCCGTTGCCATTGCAGTGCGAAAGCCGCACGAAGCCGGTAGCGTGGCCGAGCGGTCTAAGGTGCTGGATTAAGGCTCCAGTCTCTTCGGAGGCGTGGGTTCAAATCCCACCGCTGCCAAAGAAGGTTTTGAAGAAACCACCATCCAAGCTGTTGAGCAGCTTATACTCAACTTGGCGCCCTCTGTTGCTCTTTTCAACAGCAGCAACTTGGAAGAGTCGGCTTGACGTTTCTTCAATTCCTTCAAGTTCTCCAATATTCAAAGGGCGTAGGATGGCCCAAGCTGGCCGAACCAACGGAGAACACATCAAAAGAATGCCCAACACGCAGGCGGCCGTATAAAGCAAACCATAAAGCCGCGTCGGCCAGTCCGAAGTCTTAGGAATCTAGCGCTTCTTTGTCTGTATCTGCCAATAGATGACTTGACTGAGATTCTCTAGCTCGCGTGTTACGCCCCCTTCTGTTTTGGCTAGGAATAAGAGGGCCGGGGCTTCTCGGCGGTAGTGTGGCCGAGTGGTCGAAGGCGCTGGATTTAGGCTCCAGTCTCTGTGGAGGCGTGGGTTCGAATCCCACCACTGCCAGCGAAGCTTTTGTGAAGATGTTGGCTCGGTCCATCCTTGGAAAAGCGCCATGTTGAAAATGTCTGTGGCAAGAGCTTGCGTGTACGATGTTGGTGTAGTATCAATGAACGGCAGATGTCCTTGTGGTGGGCTTTTGTTAGACTGATTTCCACATCCTCTGTGTTCACTGGGCGTCTGTTTTATTAATTTTTGTAAAAGATCAGTTGCTTAGTAAATGATCTCAAAAGTTATATTGTTCTCACCAATGCAGTGCGGCACGAGGTTGACCCCAAATATGTCCGCCGATAGAAGAAGAAAAGCAGACACTTTAGCGTCCAAGTGGATAAACTATGCCGTTGCCATTGCAGTGCGAAAGCAACACGAAGCCGGTAGCGTGGCCGAGCGGTCTAAGGTGCTGGATTAAGGCTCCAGTCTCTTCGGAGGCGTGGGTTCAAATCCCACCGCTGCCAAAGAAGGTTTTGAAGAAACCACCATCCAAGCTGTTGAGCAGCTTATACTCAACTTGGCACCCTCTGTTGCTCTTTTCAACAGCAGCAACTTGGAAGAGTCGGCTTGACGTTTCTTCAATTCCTTCAAGTTCTCCAATATTCAAAGGGCGTAGGATGGCCCAAGCTGGCCGAACCAACGGAGAACACATCAAAAGAATGCCCAACACGCAGGCGGCCGTATAAAGCAAACCATAAAGCCGCGTCGGCCAGTCCGAAGTCTTAGGAATCTAGCGCTTCTTTGTCTGCATCTGCCAATAGATGACTTGACTGAGATTCTCTAGCTCGCGTGTTACGCCCCCTTCTGTTTTGGCTAGGAATAAGAGGGCCGGGGCTTCTCGGAGGTAGTGTGGCCGAGTGGTCGAAGGCACTGGATTTAGGCTCCAGTCTCTGTGGAGGCGTGGGTTCGAATCCCACCACTGCCAGCGAAGCTTTTGTGAAGATGTTGGCTCGGTCCATCCTTGGAAAAGCGCCATGTTGAAAATGTCTGTGGCAAGAGCTTGCGTGTACGATGTTGGTGTAGTATCAATGAACGGCAGATGTCCTTGTGGTGGGCTTTTGTTAGACTGATTTCCACATCCTCTGTGTTCACTGGGCGTCTGTTTTATTAATTTTTGTAAAAGATCAGTTGCTTAGTAAATGATCTCAAAAGTTATATTGTTCTCACCAATGCAGTGCGGCACGAGGTTGACCCCAAATATGTCCGCCGATAGAAGAAGAAAAGCAGACACTTTAGCGTCCAAGTGGATAAACTATGCCGTTGCCATTGCAGTGCGAAAGCCGCACGAAGCCGGTAGCGTGGCCGAGCGGTCTAAGGCGCTGGATTAAGGCTCCAGTCTCTTCGGAGGCGTGGGTTCAAATCCCACCGCTGCCAACGAAGGTTTTGAAGAAACCACCATCCAAGCTGTTGAGCAGCTTATACTCAAATTGGCGCCCTCTGTTGCTCTTTTCAACAGCAGCAACTTGGAAGAGTCGGCTTGACGTTTCTTCAATTCCTTCAAGTTCTCCAATATTCAAAGGGCGTAGGATGGCCCAAGCTGGCCGAACCAACGGAGAACACATCAAAAGAATGCCCAACACAAAGGCGGCCGTATAAAGCAAACCATAAAGCCGCGTCGGCCAGTCCGAAGTCTTAGGAATCTAGCGCTTCTTAGTCTGCATCTGCCAATAGATGACTTGACTGAGATTCTCTAGCTCGCGTGTTACGCCCCCTTCTGTTTTGGCTAGGAATAAGAGGGCCGGGGCTTCTCGGCGGTAGTGTGGCCGAGTGGTCGAAGGCGCTGGATTTAGGCTCCAGTCTCTGTGGAGGCGTGGGTTCGAATCCCACCACTGCCAGCGAAGCTTTTGTGAAGATGTTGGCTCGGTCCATCCTTGGAAAAGCGCCATGTTGAAAATGTCTGTGGCAAGACCTTGCGTGTACGATGTTGGTGTAGTATCAATGAACGGCAGATGTCCTTGTGGTGGGCTTTTGTTAGACTGATTTCCACATCCTCTGTGTTCACTGGGCGTCTGTTTTATTAATTTTTGTAAAAGATCAGTTGCTTAGTAAATGATCTCAAAAGTTATATTGTTCTCACCAATGCAGTGCGGCACGAGGTTGACCCCAAATATGTCCGCCGATAGAAGAAGAAAAGCAGACACTTTAGCGTCCAAGTGGATAAACTATGCCGTTGCCATTGCAGTGCGAAAGCCGTACGAAGCCGGTAGCGTGGCCGAGCGGTCTAAGGCGCTGGATTAAGGCTCCAGTCTCTTCGGAGGCGTGGGTTCAAATCCCACCGCTGCCAAAGAAGGTTTTGAAGAAACCACCATCCAAGCTGTTGAGCAGCTTATACTCAAATTGGCGCCCTCTGTTGCTCTTTTCAACAGCAGCAACTTGGAAGAGTCGGCTTGACGTTTCTTCAATTCCTTCAAGTTCTCCAATATTCAAAGGGCGTAGGATGGCCCAAGCTGGCCGAACCAACGGAGAACACATCAAAAGAATGCCCAACACGCAGGCGGCCGTATAAAGCAAACCATAAAGCCGCGTCGGCCAGTCCGAAGTCTTAGGAATCTAGCGCTTCTTTGTCTGCATCTGCCAATAGATGACTTGACTGAGATTCTCTAGCTCGCGTGTTACGCCCCCTCCTGTTTTGGCTAGGAATAAGAGGGCCGGGGCTTCTCGGCGGTAGTGTGGCCGAGTGGTCGAAGGCGCTGGATTTAGGCTCCAGTCTCTGTGGAGGCGTGGGTTCGAATCCCACCACTGCCAGCGAAGCTTTTGTGAAGATGTTGGCTCGGTCCATCCTTGGAAAAGCGCCATGTTGAAAATGTCTGTGGCAAGAGCTTGCGTGTACGATGTTGGTGTAGTATCAATGAACGGCAGATGTCCTTGTGGTGGGCTTTTGTTAGACTGATTTCCACATCCTCTGTGTTCACTGGGCGTCTGTTTTATTAATTTTTGTAAAAGATCAGTTGCTTAGTAAATGATCTCAAAAGTTATATTGTTCTCACCAATGCAGTGCGGCACGAGGTTGACCCCAAATATGTCCGCCGATAGAAGAAGAAAAGCAGACACTTTAGCGTCCAAGTGGATAAACTATGCCGTTGCCATTGCAGTGCGAAAGCCGCACGAAGCCGGTAGCGTGGCCGAGCGGTCTAAGGCGCTGGATTAAGGCTCCAGTCTCTTCGGAGGCGTGGGTTCAAATCCCACCGCTGCCAAAGAAGGTTTTGAAGAAACCACCATCCAAGCTGTTGAGCAGCTTATACTCAAATTGGCGCCCTCTGTTGCTCTTTTCAACAGCAGCAACTTGGAAGAGTCGGCTTGACGTTTCTTCAATTCCTTCAAGTTCTCCAATATTCAAAGGGCGTAGGATGGCCCAAGCTGGCCGAACCAACGGAGAACACATCAAAAGAATGCCCAACACGCAGGCGGCCGTATAAAGCAAACCATAAAGCCGCGTCGGCCAGTCCGAAGTCTTAGGAATCTAGCGCTTCTTTGTCTGCATCTGCCAATAGATGACTTGACTGAGATTCTCTAGCTCGCGTGTTACGCCCCCTTCTGTTTTGGCTAGGAATAAGAGGGCCGGGGCTTCTCGGAGGTAGTGTGGCCGAGTGGTCGAAGGCGCTGGATTTAGGCTCCAGTCTCTGTGGAGGCGTGGGTTCGAATCCCACCACTGCCAGCGAAGCTTTTGTGAAGATGTTGGCTCGGTCCATCCTTGGAAAAGCGCCATGTTGAAAATGTCTGTGGCAAGAGCTTGCGTGTACGATGTTGGTGTAGTATCAATGAACGGCAGATGTCCTTGTGGTGGGCTTTTGTTAGACTGATTTCCACATCCTCTGTGTTCACTGGGCGTCTGTTTTATTAATTTTTGTAAAAGATCAGTTGCTTAGTAAATGATCTCAAAAGTTATATTGTTCTCACCAATGCAGTGCGGCACGAGGTTGACCCCAAATATGTCCGCCGATAGAAGAAGAAAAGCAGACACTTTAGCGTCCAAGTGGATAAACTATGCCGTTGCCATTGCAGTGCGAAAGCCGCACGAAGCCGGTAGCGTGGCCGAGCGGTCTAAGGCGCTGGATTAAGGCTCCAGTCTCTTCGGAGGCGTGGGTTCAAATCCCACCGCTGCCAAAGAAGGTTTTGAAGAAACCACCATCCAAGCTGTTGAGCAGCTTATACTCAAATTGGCGCCCTCTGTTGCTCTTTTCAACAGCAGCAACTTGGAAGAGTCGGCTTGACGTTTCTTCAATTCCTTCAAGTTCTCCAATATTCAAAGGGCGTAGGATGGCCCAAGCTGGCCGAACCAACGGAGAACACATCAAAAGAATGCCCAACACGCAGGCGGCCGTATAAAGCAAACCATAAAGCCGCGTCGGCCAGTCCGAAGTCTTAGGAATCTAGCGCTTCTTAGTCTGCATCTGCCAATAGATGACTTGACTGAGATTCTCTAGCTCGCGTGTTACGCCCCCTTCTGTTTTGGCTAGGAATAAGAGGGCCGGGGCTTCTCGGCGGTAGTGTGGCCGAGTGGTCGAAGGCGCTGGATTTAGGCTCCAGTCTCTGTGGAGGCGTGGGTTCGAATCCCACCACTGCCAGCGAAGCTTTTGTGAAGATGTTGGCTCGGTCCATCCTTGGAAAAGCGCCATGTTGAAAATGTCTGTGGCAAGAGCTTGCGTGTACGATGTTGGTGTAGTATCAATGAACGGCAGATGTCCTTGTGGTGGGCTTTTGTTAGACTGATTTCCACATCCTCTGTGTTCACTGGGCGTCTGTTTTATTAATTTTTGTAAAAGATCAGTTGCTTAGTAAATGATCTCAAAAGTTATATTGTTCTCACCAATGCAGTGCGGCACGAGGTTGACCCCAAATATGTCCGCCGATAGAAGAAGAAAAGCAGACACTTTAGCGTCCAAGTGGATAAACTATGCCGTTGCCATTGCAGTGCAAAAGCCGTACGAAGTCGGTAGCGTGGCCGAGCGGTCTAAGGCGCTGGATTAAGGCTCCAGTCTCTTCGGAGGCGTGGGTTCAAATCCCACCGCTGCCAAAGAAGGTTTTGAAGAAACCACCATCCAAGCTGTTGAGCAGCTTATACTCAAATTGGCGCCCTCTGTTGCTCTTTTCAACAGCAGCAACTTGGAAGAGTCGGCTTGACGTTTCTTCAATTCCTTCAAGTTCTCCAATATTCAAAGGGCGTAGGATGGCCCAAGCTGGCCGAACCAACGGAGAACACATCAAAAGAATGCCCAACACGCAGGCGGCCGTATAAAGCAAACCATAAAGCCGCGTCGGCCAGTCCGAAGTCTTAGGAATCTAGCGCTTCTTTGTCTGCATCTGCCAATAGATGACTTGACTGAGATTCTCTAGCTCGCGTGTTACGCCCCCTTCTGTTTTGGCTAGGAATAAGAGGGCCGGGGCTTCTCGGAGGTAGTGTGGCCGAGTGGTCGAAGGCGCTGGATTTAGGCTCCAGTCTCTGTGGAGGCGTGGGTTCGAATCCCACCACTGCCAGCGAAGCTTTTGTGAAGATGTTGGCTCGGTCCATCCTTGGAAAAGCGCCATGTTGAAAATGTCTGTGGCAAGAGCTTGCGTGTACGATGTTGGTGTAGTATCAATGAACGGCAGATGTCCTTGTGGTGGGCTTTTGTTAGACTGATTTCCACATCCTCTGTGTTCACTGGGCGTCTGTTTTATTAATTTTTGTAAAAGATCAGTTGCTTAGTAAATGATCTCAAAAGTTATATTGTTCTCACCAATGCAGTGCGGCACGAGGTTGACCCCAAATATGTCCGCCGATAGAAGAAGAAAAGCAGACACTTTAGCGTCCAAGTGGATAAACTATGCCGTTGCCATTGCAGTGCGAAAGCCGCACGAAGCCGGTAGCGTGGCCGAGCGGTCTAAGGCGCTGGATTAAGGCTCCAGTCTCTTCGGAGGCGTGGGTTCAAATCCCACCGCTGCCAAAGAAGGTTTTGAAGAAACCACCATCCAAGCTGTTGAGCAGCTTATACTCAACTTGGCGCCCTCTGTTGCTCTTTTCAACAGCAGCAACTTGGAAGAGTCGGCTTGACGTTTCTTCAATTCTATCAAGTTCTCCAATATTCAAAGGGCGTAGGATGGCCCAAGCTGGCCGAACCAACGGAGAACACATCAAAAGAATGCCCAACACGCAGGCGGCCGTATAAAGCAAACCATAAAGCCGCGTCGGCCAGTCCGAAGTCTTAGGAATCTAGCGCTTCTTTGTCTGCATCTGCCAATAGATGACTTGACTGAGATTCTCTAGCTCGCGTGTTACGCCCCCTTCTGTTTTGGCTAGGAATAAGAGGGCCGGGGCTTCTCGGAGGTAGTGTGGCCGAGTGGTCGAAGGCGCTGGATTTAGGCTCCAGTCTCTGTGGAGGCGTGGGTTCGAATCCCACCACTGCCAGCGAAGCTTTTGTGAAGATGTTGGCTCGGTCCATCCTTGGAAAAGCGCCATGTTGAAAATGTCTGTGGCAAGAGCTTGCGTGTACGATGTTGGTGTAGTATCAATGAACGGCAGATGTCCTTGTGGTGGGCTTTTGTTAGACTGATTTCCACATCCTCTGTGTTCACTGGGCGTCTGTTTTATTAATTTTTGTAAAAGATCAGTTGCTTAGTAAATGATCTCAAAAGTTATATTGTTCTCACCAATGCAGTGCGGCACGAGGTTGACCCCAAATATGTCCGCCGATAGAAGAAGAAAAGCAGACACTTTAGCGTCCAAGTGGATAAACTATGCCGTTGCCATTGCAGTGCGAAAGCCACACGAAGCCGGTAGCGTGGCCGAGCGGTCTAAGGCGCTGGATTAAGGCTCCAGTCTCTTCGGAGGCGTGGGTTCAAATCCCACCGCTGCCAAAGAAGGTTTTGAAGAAACCACCATCCAAGCTGTTGAGCAGCTTATACTCAACTTGCCGCCCTCTGTTGCTCTTTTCAACAGCAGCAACTTGGAAGAGTCGGCTTGACGTTTCTTCAATTCCTTCAAGTTCTCCAATATTCAAAGGGCGTAGGATGGCCCAAGCTGGCCGAACCAACGGAGAACACATCAAAAGAATGCCCAACACGCAGGCGGCCGTATAAAGCAAACCATAAAGCCGCGTCGGCCAGTCCGAAGTCTTAGGAATCTAGCGCTTCTTTGTCTGCATCTGCCAATAGATGACTTGACTGAGATTCTCTAGCTCGCGTGTTACGCCCCCTTCTGTTTTGGCTAGGAATAAGAGGGCCGGGGCTTCTCGGAGGTAGTGTGGCCGAGTGGTCGAAGGCGCTGGATTTAGGCTCCAGTCTCTGTGGAGGCGTGGGTTCGAATCCCACCACTGCCAGCGAAGCTTTTGTGAAGATGTTGGCTCGGTCCATCCTTGGAAAAGCGCCATGTTGAAAATGTCTGTGGCAAGAGCTTGCGTGTACGATGTTGGTGTAGTATCAATGAACGGCAGATGTCCTTGTGGTGGGCTTTTGTTAGACTGATTTCCACATCCTCTGTGTTCACTGGGCGTCTGTTTTATTAATTTTTGTAAAAGATCAGTTGCTTAGTAAATGATCTCAAAAGTTATATTGTTCTCACCAATGCAGTGCGGCACGAGGTTGACCCCAAATATGTCCGCCGATAGAAGAAGAAAAGCAGACACTTTAGCGTCCAAGTGGATAAACTATGCCGTTGCCATTGCAGTGCGAAAGCCGCACGAAGCCGGTAGCGTGGCCGAGCGGTCTAAGGCGCTGGATTAAGGCTCCAGTCTCTTCGGAGGCGTGGGTTCAAATCCCACCGCTGCCAAAGAAGGTTTTGAAGAAACCACCATCCAAGCTGTTGAGCAGCTTATACTCAACTTGGCGCCCTCTGTTGCTCTTTTCAACAGCAGCAACTTGGAAGAGTCGGCTTGACGTTTCTTCAATTCTATCAAGTTCTCCAATATTCAAAGGGCGTAGGATGGCCCAAGCTGGCCGAACCAACGGAGAACACATCAAAAGAATGCCCAACACGCAGGCGGCCGTATAAAGCAAACCATAAAGCCGCGTCGGCCAGTCCGAAGTCTTAGGAATCTAGCGCTTCTTTGTCTGCATCTGCCAATAGATGACTTGACTGAGATTCTCTAGCTCGCGTGTTACGCCCCCTTCTGTTTTGGCTAGGAATAAGAGGGCCGGGGCTTCTCGGAGGTAGTGTGGCCGAGTGGTCGAAGGCGCTGGATTTAGGCTCCAGTCTCTGTGGAGGCGTGGGTTCGAATCCCACCACTGCCAGCGAAGCTTTTGTGAAGATGTTGGCTCGGTCCATCCTTGGAAAAGCGCCATGTTGAAAATGTCTGTGGCAAGAGCTTGCGTGTACGATGTTGGTGTAGTATCAATGAACGGCAGATGTCCTTGTGGTGGGCTTTTGTTAGACTGATTTCCACATCCTCTGTGTTCACTGGGCGTCTGTTTTATTAATTTTTGTAAAAGATCAGTTGCTTAGTAAATGATCTCAAAAGTTATATTGTTCTCACCAATGCAGTGCGGCACGAGGTTGACCCCAAATATGTCCGCCGATAGAAGAAGAAAAGCAGACACTTTAGCGTCCAAGTGGATAAACTATGCCGTTGCCATTGCAGTGCGAAAGCCACACGAAGCCGGTAGCGTGGCCGAGCGGTCTAAGGCGCTGGATTAAGGCTCCAGTCTCTTCGGAGGCGTGGGTTCAAATCCCACCGCTGCCAAAGAAGGTTTTGAAGAAACCACCATCCAAGCTGTTGAGCAGCTTATACTCAACTTGCCGCCCTCTGTTGCTCTTTTCAACAGCAGCAACTTGGAAGAGTCGGCTTGACGTTTCTTCAATTCCTTCAAGTTCTCCAATATTCAAAGGGCGTAGGATGGCCCAAGCTGGCCGAACCAACGGAGAACACATCAAAAGAATGCCCAACACGCAGGCGGCCGTATAAAGCAAACCATAAAGCCGCGTCGGCCAGTCCGAAGTCTTAGGAATCTAGCGCTTCTTTGTCTGCATCTGCCAATAGATGACTTGACTGAGATTCTCTAGCTCGCGTGTTACGCCCCCTTCTGTTTTGGCTAGGAATAAGAGGGCCGGGGCTTCTCGGAGGTAGTGTGGCCGAGTGGTCGAAGGCGCTGGATTTAGGCTCCAGTCTCTGTGGAGGCGTGGGTTCGAATCCCACCACTGCCAGCGAAGCTTTTGTGAAGATGTTGGCTCGGTCCATCCTTGGAAAAGCGCCATGTTGAAAATGTCTGTGGCAAGAGCTTGCGTGTACGATGTTGGTGTAGTATCAATGAACGGCAGATGTCCTTGTGGTGGGCTTTTGTTAGACTGATTTCCACATCCTCTGTGTTCACTGGGCGTCTGTTTTATTAATTTTTGTAAAAGATCAGTTGCTTAGTAAATGATCTCAAAAGTTATATTGTTCTCACCAATGCAGTGCGGCACGAGGTTGACCCCAAATATGTCCGCCGATAGAAGAAGAAAAGCAGACACTTTAGCGTCCAAGTGGATAAACTATGCCGTTGCCATTGCAGTGCGAAAGCCGCACGAAGCCGGTAGCGTGGCCGAGCGGTCTAAGGCGCTGGATTAAGGCTCCAGTCTCTTCGGAGGCGTGGGTTCAAATCCCACCGCTGCCAAAGAAGGTTTTGAAGAAACCACCATCCAAGCTGTTGAGCAGCTTATACTCAAATTGGCGCCCTCTGTTGCTCTTTTCAACAGCAGCAACTTGGAAGAGTCGGCTTGACGTTTCTTCAATTCCTTCAAGTTCTCCAATATTCAAAGGGCGTAGGATGGCCCAAGCTGGCCGAACCAACGGAGAACACATCAAAAGAATGCCCAACACGCAGGCGGCCGTATAAAGCAAACCATAAAGCCGCGTCGGCCAGTCCGAAGTCTTAGGAATCTAGCGCTTCTTAGTCTGCATCTGCCAATAGATGACTTGACTGAGATTCTCTAGCTCGCGTGTTACGCCCCCTTCTGTTTTGGCTAGGAATAAGAGGGCCGGGGCTTCTCGGAGGTAGTGTGGCCGAGTGGTCGAAGGCGCTGGATTTAGGCTCCAGTCTCTGTGGAGGCGTGGGTTCGAATCCCACCACTGCCAGCGAAGCTTTTGTGAAGATGTTGGCTCGGTCCATCCTTGGAAAAGCGCCATGTTGAAAATGTCTGTGGCAAGAGCTTGCGTGTACGATGTTGGTGTAGTATCAATGAACGGCAGATGTCCTTGTGGTGGGCTTTTGTTAGACTGATTTCCACATCCTCTGTGTTCACTGGGCGTCTGTTTTATTAATTTTTGTAAAAGATCAGTTGCTTAGTAAATGATCTCAAAAGTTATATTGTTCTCACCAATGCAGTGCGGCACGAGGTTGACCCCAAATATGTCCGCCGATAGAAGAAGAAAAGCAGACACTTTAGCGTCCAAGTGGATAAACTATGCCGTTGCCATTGCAGTGCGAAAGCCGTACGAAGCCGGTAGCGTGGCCGAGCGGTCTAAGGCGCTGGATTAAGGCTCCAGTCTCTTCGGAGGCGTGGGTTCAAATCCCACCGCTGCCAAAGAAGGTTTTGAAGAAACCACCATCCAAGCTGTTGAGCAGCTTATACTCAAATTGGCGCCCTCTGTTGCTCTTTTCAACAGCAGCAACTTGGAAGAGTCGGCTTGACGTTTCTTCAATTCCTTCAAGTTCTCCAATATTCAAAGGGCGTAGGATGGCCCAAGCTGGCCGAACCAACGGAGAACACATCAAAAGAATGCCCAACACGCAGGCGGCCGTATAAAGCAAACCATAAAGCCGCGTCGGCCAGTCCGAAGTCTTAGGAATCTAGCGCTTCTTTGTCTGCATCTGCCAATAGATGACTTGACTGAGATTCTCTAGCTCGCGTGTTACGCCCCCTTCTGTTTTGGCTAGGAATAAGAGGGCCGGGGCTTCTCGGAGGTAGTGTGGCCGAGTGGTCGAAGGCGCTGGATTTAGGCTCCAGTCTCTGTGGAAGCGTGGGTTCGAATCCCACCACTGCCAGCGAAGCTTTTGTGAAGATGTTGGCTCGGTCCATCCTTGGAAAAGCGCCATGTTGAAAATGTCTGTGGCAAGAGCTTGCGTGTACGATGTTGGTGTAGTATCAATGAACGGCAGATGTCCTTGTGGTGGGCTTTTGTTAGACTGATTTCCACATCCTCTGTGTTCACTGGGCGTCTGTTTTATTAATTTTTGTAAAAGATCAGTTGCTTAGTAAATGATCTCAAAAGTTATATTGTTCTCACCAATGCAGTGCGGCACGAGGTTGACCCCAAATATGTCCGCCGATAGAAGAAGAAAAGCAGACACTTTAGCGTCCAAGTGGATAAACTATGCCGTTGCCATTGCAGTGCGAAAGCCGCACGAAGCCGGTAGCGTGGCCGAGCGGTCTAAGGCGCTGGATTAAGGCTCCAGTCTCTTCGGAGGCGTGGGTTCAAATCCCACCGCTGCCAAAGAAGGTTTTGAAGAAACCACCATCCAAGCTGTTGAGCAGCTTATACTCAACTTGCCGCCCTCTGTTGCTCTTTTCAACAGCAGCAACTTGGAAGAGTCGGCTTGACGTTTCTTCAATTCCTTCAAGTTCTCCAATATTCAAAGGGCGTAGGATGGCCCAAGCTGGCCGAACCAACGGAGAACACATCAAAAGAATGCCCAACACGCAGGCGGCCGTATAAAGCAAACCATAAAGCCGCGTCGGCCAGTCCGAAGTCTTAGGAATCTAGCGCTTCTTTGTCTGCATCTGCCAATAGATGACTTGACTGAGATTCTCTAGCTCGCGTGTTACGCCCCCTTCTGTTTTGGCTAGGAATAAGAGGGCCGGGGCTTCTCGGAGGTAGTGTGGCCGAGTGGTCGAAGGCGCTGGATTTAGGCTCCAGTCTCTGTGGAGGCGTGGGTTCGAATCCCACCACTGCCAGCGAAGCTTTTGTGAAGATGTTGGCTCGGTCCATCCTTGGAAAAGCGCCATGTTGAAAATGTCTGTGGCAAGAGCTTGCGTGTACGATGTTGGTGTAGTATCAATGAACGGCAGATGTCCTTGTGGTGGGCTTTTGTTAGACTGATTTCCACATCCTCTGTGTTCACTGGGCGTCTGTTTTATTAATTTTTGTAAAAGATCAGTTGCTTAGTAAATGATCTCAAAAGTTATATTGTTCTCACCAATGCAGTGCGGCACGAGGTTGACCCCAAATATGTCCGCCGATAGAAGAAGAAAAGCAGACACTTTAGCGTCCAAGTGGATAAACTATGCCGTTGCCATTGCAGTGCGAAAGCCACACGAAGCCGGTAGCGTGGCCGAGCGGTCTAAGGCGCTGGATTAAGGCTCCAGTCTCTTCGGAGGCGTGGGTTCAAATCCCACCGCTGCCAAAGAAGGTTTTGAAGAAACCACCATCCAAGCTGTTGAGCAGCTTATACTCAACTTGCCGCCCTCTGTTGCTCTTTTCAACAGCAGCAACTTGGAAGAGTCGGCTTGACGTTTCTTCAATTCCTTCAAGTTCTCCAATATTCAAAGGGCGTAGGATGGCCCAAGCTGGCCGAACCAACGGAGAACACATCAAAAGAATGCCCAACACGCAGGCGGCCGTATAAAGCAAACCATAAAGCCGCGTCGGCCAGTCCGAAGTCTTAGGAATCTAGCGCTTCTTTGTCTGCATCTGCCAATAGATGACTTGACTGAGATTCTCTAGCTCGCGTGTTACGCCCCCTTCTGTTTTGGCTAGGAATAAGAGGGCCGGGGCTTCTCGGAGGTAGTGTGGCCGAGTGGTCGAAGGCGCTGGATTTAGGCTCCAGTCTCTGTGGAGGCGTGGGTTCGAATCCCACCACTGCCAGCGAAGCTTTTGTGAAGATGTTGGCTCGGTCCATCCTTGGAAAAGCGCCATGTTGAAAATGTCTGTGGCAAGAGCTTGCGTGTACGATGTTGGTGTAGTATCAATGAACGGCAGATGTCCTTGTGGTGGGCTTTTGTTAGACTGATTTCCACATCCTCTGTGTTCACTGGGCGTCTGTTTTATTAATTTTTGTAAAAGATCAGTTGCTTAGTAAATGATCTCAAAAGTTATATTGTTCTCACCAATGCAGTGCGGCACGAGGTTGACCCCAAATATGTCCGCCGATAGAAGAAGAAAAGCAGACACTTTAGCGTCCAAGTGGATAAACTATGCCGTTGCCATTGCAGTGCGAAAGCCGCACGAAGCCGGTAGCGTGGCCGAGCGGTCTAAGGCGCTGGATTAAGGCTCCAGTCTCTTCGGAGGCGTGGGTTCAAATCCCACCGCTGCCAAAGAAGGTTTTGAAGAAACCACCATCCAAGCTGTTGAGCAGCTTATACTCAAATTGGCGCCCTCTGTTGCTCTTTTCAACAGCAGCAACTTGGAAGAGTCGGCTTGACGTTTCTTCAATTCCTTCAAGTTCTCCAATATTCAAAGGGCGTAGGATGGCCCAAGCTGGCCGAACCAACGGAGAACACATCAAAAGAATGCCCAACACGCAGGCGGCCGTATAAAGCAAACCATAAAGCCGCGTCGGCCAGTCCGAAGTCTTAGGAATCTAGCGCTTCTTAGTCTGCATCTGCCAATAGATGACTTGACTGAGATTCTCTAGCTCGCGTGTTACGCCCCCTTCTGTTTTGGCTAGGAATAAGAGGGCCGGGGCTTCTCGGCGGTAGTGTGGCCGAGTGGTCGAAGGCGCTGGATTTAGGCTCCAGTCTCTGTGGAGGCGTGGGTTCGAATCCCACCACTGCCAGCGAAGCTTTTGTGAAGATGTTGGCTCGGTCCATCCTTGGAAAAGCGCCATGTTGAAAATGTCTGTGGCAAGACCTTGCGTGTACGATGTTGGTGTAGTATCAATGAACGGCAGATGTCCTTGTGGTGGGCTTTTGTTAGACTGATTTCCACATCCTCTGTGTTCACTGGGCGTCTGTTTTATTAATTTTTGTAAAAGATCAGTTGCTTAGTAAATGATCTCAAAAGTTATATTGTTCTCACCAATGCAGTGCGGCACGAGGTTGACCCCAAATATGTCCGCCGATAGAAGAAGAAAAGCAGACACTTTAGCGTCCAAGTGGATAAACTATGCCGTTGCCATTGCAGTGCGAAAGCCGTACGAAGCCGGTAGCGTGGCCGAGCGGTCTAAGGCGCTGGATTAAGGCTCCAGTCTCTTCGGAGGCGTGGGTTCAAATCCCACCGCTGCCAAAGAAGGTTTTGAAGAAACCACCATCCAAGCTGTTGAGCAGCTTATACTCAAATTGGCGCCCTCTGTTGCTCTTTTCAACAGCAGCAACTTGGAAGAGTCGGCTTGACGTTTCTTCAATTCCTTCAAGTTCTCCAATATTCAAAGGGCGTAGGATGGCCCAAGCTGGCCGAACCAACGGAGAACACATCAAAAGAATGCCCAACACGCAGGCGGCCGTATAAAGCAAACCATAAAGCCGCGTCGGCCAGTCCGAAGTCTTAGGAATCTAGCGCTTCTTTGTCTGCATCTGCCAATAGATGACTTGACTGAGATTCTCTAGCTCGCGTGTTACGCCCCCTTCTGTTTTGGCTAGGAATAAGAGGGCCGGGGCTTCTCGGAGGTAGTGTGGCCTGAGTGGTCGAAGGCGCTGGATTTAGGCTCCAGTCTCTGTGGAGGCGTGGGTTCGAATCCCACCACTGCCAGCGAAGCTTTTGTGAAGATGTTGGCTCGGTCCATCCTTGGAAAAGCGCCATGTTGAAAATGTCTGTGGCAAGAGCTTGCGTGTACGATGTTGGTGTAGTATCAATGAACGGCAGATGTCCTTGTGGTGGGCTTTTGTTAGACTGATTTCCACATCCTCTGTGTTCACTGGGCGTCTGTTTTATTAATTTTTGTAAAAGATCAGTTGCTTAGTAAATGATCTCAAAAGTTATATTGTTCTCACCAATGCAGTGCGGCACGAGGTTGACCCCAAATATGTCCGCCGATAGAAGAAGAAAAGCAGACACTTTAGCGTCCAAGTGGATAAACTATGCCGTTGCCATTGCAGTGCGAAAGCCGCACGAAGCCGGTAGCGTGGCCGAGCGGTCTAAGGCGCTGGATTAAGGCTCCAGTCTCTTCGGAGGCGTGGGTTCAAATCCCACCGCTGCCAAAGAAGGTTTTGAAGAAACCACCATCCAAGCTGTTGAGCAGCTTATACTCAAATTGGCGCCCTCTGTTGCTCTTTTCAACAGCAGCAACTTGGAAGAGTCGGCTTGACGTTTCTTCAATTCCTTCAAGTTCTCCAATATTCAAAGGGCGTAGGATGGCCCAAGCTGGCCGAACCAACGGAGAACACATCAAAAGAATGCCCAACACGCAGGCGGCCGTATAAAGCAAACCATAAAGCCGCGTCGGCCAGTCCGAAGTCTTAGGAATCTAGCGCTTCTTTGTCTGCATCTGCCAATAGATGACTTGACTGAGATTCTCTAGCTCGCGTGTTACGCCCCCTTCTGTTTTGGCTAGGAATAAGAGGGCCGGGGCTTCTCGGAGGTAGTGTGGCCGAGTGGTCGAAGGCGCTGGATTTAGGCTCCAGTCTCTGTGGAGGCGTGGGTTCGAATCCCACCACTGCCAGCGAAGCTTTTGTGAAGATGTTGGCTCGGTCCATCCTTGGAAAAGCGCCATGTTGAAAATGTCTGTGGCAAGAGCTTGCGTGTACGATGTTGGTGTAGTATCAATGAACGGCAGATGTCCTTGTGGTGGGCTTTTGTTAGACTGATTTCCACATCCTCTGTGTTCACTGGGCGTCTGTTTTATTAATTTTTGTAAAAGATCAGTTGCTTAGTAAATGATCTCAAAAGTTATATTGTTCTCACCAATGCAGTGCGGCACGAGGTTGACCCCAAATATGTCCGCCGATAGAAGAAGAAAAGCAGACACTTTAGCGTCCAAGTGGATAAACTATGCCGTTGCCATTGCAGTGCGAAAGCCGCACGAAGCCGGTAGCGTGGCCGAGCGGTCTAAGGCGCTGGATTAAGGCTCCAGTCTCTTCGGAGGCGTGGGTTCAAATCCCACCGCTGCCAAAGAAGGTTTTGAAGAAACCACCATCCAAGCTGTTGAGCAGCTTATACTCAAATTGGCGCCCTCTGTTGCTCTTTTCAACAGCAGCAACTTGGAAGAGTCGGCTTGACGTTTCTTCAATTCCTTCAAGTTCTCCAATATTCAAAGGGCGTAGGATGGCCCAAGCTGGCCGAACCAACGGAGAACACATCAAAAGAATGCCCAACACGCAGGCGGCCGTATAAAGCAAACCATAAAGCCGCGTCGGCCAGTCCGAAGTCTTAGGAATCTAGCGCTTCTTAGTCTGCATCTGCCAATAGATGACTTGACTGAGATTCTCTAGCTCGCGTGTTACGCCCCCTTCTGTTTTGGCTAGGAATAAGAGGGCCGGGGCTTCTCGGCGGTAGTGTGGCCGAGTGGTCGAAGGCGCTGGATTTAGGCTCCAGTCTCTGTGGAGGCGTGGGTTCGAATCCCACCACTGCCAGCGAAGCTTTTGTGAAGATGTTGGCTCGGTCCATCCTTGGAAAAGCGCCATGTTGAAAATGTCTGTGGCAAGAGCTTGCGTGTACGATGTTGGTGTAGTATCAATGAACGGCAGATGTCCTTGTGGTGGGCTTTTGTTAGACTGATTTCCACATCCTCTGTGTTCACTGGGCGTCTGTTTTATTAATTTTTGTAAAAGATCAGTTGCTTAGTAAATGATCTCAAAAGTTATATTGTTCTCACCAATGCAGTGCGGCACGAGGTTGACCCCAAATATGTCCGCCGATAGAAGAAGAAAAGCAGACACTTTAGCGTCCAAGTGGATAAACTATGCCGTTGCCATTGCAGTGCAAAAGCCGTACGAAGCCGGTAGCGTGGCCGAGCGGTCTAAGGCGCTGGATTAAGGCTCCAGTCTCTTCGGAGGCGTGGGTTCAAATCCCACCGCTGCCAAAGAAGGTTTTGAAGAAACCACCATCCAAGCTGTTGAGCAGCTTATACTCAAATTGGCGCCCTCTGTTGCTCTTTTCAACAGCAGCAACTTGGAAGAGTCGGCTTGACGTTTCTTCAATTCCTTCAAGTTCTCCAATATTCAAAGGGCGTAGGATGGCCCAAGCTGGCCGAACCAACGGAGAACACATCAAAAGAATGCCCAACACGCAGGCGGCCGTATAAAGCAAACCATAAAGCCGCGTCGGCCAGTCCGAAGTCTTAGGAATCTAGCGCTTCTTTGTCTGCATCTGCCAATAGATGACTTGACTGAGATTCTCTAGCTCGCGTGTTACGCCCCCTTCTGTTTTGGCTAGGAATAAGAGGGCCGGGGCTTCTCGGAGGTAGTGTGGCCGAGTGGTCGAAGGCGCTGGATTTAGGCTCCAGTCTCTGTGGAGGCGTGGGTTCGAATCCCACCACTGCCAGCGAAGCTTTTGTGAAGATGTTGGCTCGGTCCATCCTTGGAAAAGCGCCATGTTGAAAATGTCTGTGGCAAGAGCTTGCGTGTACGATGTTGGTGTAGTATCAATGAACGGCAGATGTCCTTGTGGTGGGCTTTTGTTAGACTGATTTCCACATCCTCTGTGTTCACTGGGCGTCTGTTTTATTAATTTTTGTAAAAGATCAGTTGCTTAGTAAATGATCTCAAAAGTTATATTGTTCTCACCAATGCAGTGCGGCACGAGGTTGACCCCAAATATGTCCGCCGATAGAAGAAGAAAAGCAGACACTTTAGCGTCCAAGTGGATAAACTATGCCGTTGCCATTGCAGTGCGAAAGCCGCACGAAGCCGGTAGCGTGGCCGAGCGGTCTAAGGCGCTGGATTAAGGCTCCAGTCTCTTCGGAGGCGTGGGTTCAAATCCCACCGCTGCCAAAGAAGGTTTTGAAGAAACCACCATCCAAGCTGTTGAGCAGCTTATACTCAACTTGGCGCCCTCTGTTGCTCTTTTCAACAGCAGCAACTTGGAAGAGTCGGCTTGACGTTTCTTCAATTCTATCAAGTTCTCCAATATTCAAAGGGCGTAGGATGGCCCAAGCTGGCCGAACCAACGGAGAACACATCAAAAGAATGCCCAACACGCAGGCGGCCGTATAAAGCAAACCATAAAGCCGCGTCGGCCAGTCCGAAGTCTTAGGAATCTAGCGCTTCTTTGTCTGCATCTGCCAATAGATGACTTGACTGAGATTCTCTAGCTCGCGTGTTACGCCCCCTTCTGTTTTGGCTAGGAATAAGAGGGCCGGGGCTTCTCGGAGGTAGTGTGGCCGAGTGGTCGAAGGCGCTGGATTTAGGCTCCAGTCTCTGTGGAGGCGTGGGTTCGAATCCCACCACTGCCAGCGAAGCTTTTGTGAAGATGTTGGCTCGGTCCATCCTTGGAAAAGCGCCATGTTGAAAATGTCTGTGGCAAGAGCTTGCGTGTACGATGTTGGTGTAGTATCAATGAACGGCAGATGTCCTTGTGGTGGGCTTTTGTTAGACTGATTTCCACATCCTCTGTGTTCACTGGGCGTCTGTTTTATTAATTTTTGTAAAAGATCAGTTGCTTAGTAAATGATCTCAAAAGTTATATTGTTCTCACCAATGCAGTGCGGCACGAGGTTGACCCCAAATATGTCCGCCGATAGAAGAAGAAAAGCAGACACTTTAGCGTCCAAGTGGATAAACTATGCCGTTGCCATTGCAGTGCGAAAGCCACACGAAGCCGGTAGCGTGGCCGAGCGGTCTAAGGCGCTGGATTAAGGCTCCAGTCTCTTCGGAGGCGTGGGTTCAAATCCCACCGCTGCCAAAGAAGGTTTTGAAGAAACCACCATCCAAGCTGTTGAGCAGCTTATACTCAACTTGCCGCCCTCTGTTGCTCTTTTCAACAGCAGCAACTTGGAAGAGTCGGCTTGACGTTTCTTCAATTCCTTCAAGTTCTCCAATATTCAAAGGGCGTAGGATGGCCCAAGCTGGCCGAACCAACGGAGAACACATCAAAAGAATGCCCAACACGCAGGCGGCCGTATAAAGCAAACCATAAAGCCGCGTCGGCCAGTCCGAAGTCTTAGGAATCTAGCGCTTCTTTGTCTGCATCTGCCAATAGATGACTTGACTGAGATTCTCTAGCTCGCGTGTTACGCCCCCTTCTGTTTTGGCTAGGAATAAGAGGGCCGGGGCTTCTCGGAGGTAGTGTGGCCGAGTGGTCGAAGGCGCTGGATTTAGGCTCCAGTCTCTGTGGAGGCGTGGGTTCGAATCCCACCACTGCCAGCGAAGCTTTTGTGAAGATGTTGGCTCGGTCCATCCTTGGAAAAGCGCCATGTTGAAAATGTCTGTGGCAAGAGCTTGCGTGTACGATGTTGGTGTAGTATCAATGAACGGCAGATGTCCTTGTGGTGGGCTTTTGTTAGACTGATTTCCACATCCTCTGTGTTCACTGGGCGTCTGTTTTATTAATTTTTGTAAAAGATCAGTTGCTTAGTAAATGATCTCAAAAGTTATATTGTTCTCACCAATGCAGTGCGGCACGAGGTTGACCCCAAATATGTCCGCCGATAGAAGAAGAAAAGCAGACACTTTAGCGTCCAAGTGGATAAACTATGCCGTTGCCATTGCAGTGCGAAAGCCGCACGAAGCCGGTAGCGTGGCCGAGCGGTCTAAGGCGCTGGATTAAGGCTCCAGTCTCTTCGGAGGCGTGGGTTCAAATCCCACCGCTGCCAAAGAAGGTTTTGAAGAAACCACCATCCAAGCTGTTGAGCAGCTTATACTCAAATTGGCGCCCTCTGTTGCTCTTTTCAACAGCAGCAACTTGGAAGAGTCGGCTTGACGTTTCTTCAATTCCTTCAAGTTCTCCAATATTCAAAGGGCGTAGGATGGCCCAAGCTGGCCGAACCAACGGAGAACACATCAAAAGAATGCCCAACACGCAGGCGGCCGTATAAAGCAAACCATAAAGCCGCGTCGGCCAGTCCGAAGTCTTAGGAATCTAGCGCTTCTTAGTCTGCATCTGCCAATAGATGACTTGACTGAGATTCTCTAGCTCGCGTGTTACGCCCCCTTCTGTTTTGGCTAGGAATAAGAGGGCCGGGGCTTCTCGGCGGTAGTGTGGCCGAGTGGTCGAAGGCGCTGGATTTAGGCTCCAGTCTCTGTGGAGGCGTGGGTTCGAATCCCACCACTGCCAGCGAAGCTTTTGTGAAGATGTTGGCTCGGTCCATCCTTGGAAAAGCGCCATGTTGAAAATGTCTGTGGCAAGAGCTTGCGTGTACGATGTTGGTGTAGTATCAATGAACGGCAGATGTCCTTGTGGTGGGCTTTTGTTAGACTGATTTCCACATCCTCTGTGTTCACTGGGCGTCTGTTTTATTAATTTTTGTAAAAGATCAGTTGCTTAGTAAATGATCTCAAAAGTTATATTGTTCTCACCAATGCAGTGCGGCACGAGGTTGACCCCAAATATGTCCGCCGATAGAAGAAGAAAAGCAGACACTTTAGCGTCCAAGTGGATAAACTATGCCGTTGCCATTGCAGTGCGAAAGCCGCACGAAGCCGGTAGCGTGGCCGAGCGGTCTAAGGCGCTGGATTAAGGCTCCAGTCTCTTCGGAGGCGTGGGTTCAAATCCCACCGCTGCCAAAGAAGGTTTTGAAGAAACCACCATCCAAGCTGTTGAGCAGCTTATACTCAACTTGGCGCCCTCTGTTGCTCTTTTCAACAGCAGCAACTTGGAAGAGTCGGCTTGACGTTTCTTCAATTCTATCAAGTTCTCCAATATTCAAAGGGCGTAGGATGGCCCAAGCTGGCCGAACCAACGGAGAACACATCAAAAGAATGCCCAACACGCAGGCGGCCGTATAAAGCAAACCATAAAGCCGCGTCGGCCAGTCCGAAGTCTTAGGAATCTAGCGCTTCTTTGTCTGCATCTGCCAATAGATGACTTGACTGAGATTCTCTAGCTCGCGTGTTACGCCCCCTTCTGTTTTGGCTAGGAATAAGAGGGCCGGGGCTTCTCGGAGGTAGTGTGGCCGAGTGGTCGAAGGCGCTGGATTTAGGCTCCAGTCTCTGTGGAGGCGTGGGTTCGAATCCCACCACTGCCAGCGAAGCTTTTGTGAAGATGTTGGCTCGGTCCATCCTTGGAAAAGCGCCATGTTGAAAATGTCTGTGGCAAGAGCTTGCGTGTACGATGTTGGTGTAGTATCAATGAACGGCAGATGTCCTTGTGGTGGGCTTTTGTTAGACTGATTTCCACATCCTCTGTGTTCACTGGGCGTCTGTTTTATTAATTTTTGTAAAAGATCAGTTGCTTAGTAAATGATCTCAAAAGTTATATTGTTCTCACCAATGCAGTGCGGCACGAGGTTGACCCCAAATATGTCCGCCGATAGAAGAAGAAAAGCAGACACTTTAGCGTCCAAGTGGATAAACTATGCCGTTGCCATTGCAGTGCGAAAGCCACACGAAGCCGGTAGCGTGGCCGAGCGGTCTAAGGCGCTGGATTAAGGCTCCAGTCTCTTCGGAGGCGTGGGTTCAAATCCCACCGCTGCCAAAGAAGGTTTTGAAGAAACCACCATCCAAGCTGTTGAGCAGCTTATACTCAACTTGCCGCCCTCTGTTGCTCTTTTCAACAGCAGCAACTTGGAAGAGTCGGCTTGACGTTTCTTCAATTCCTTCAAGTTCTCCAATATTCAAAGGGCGTAGGATGGCCCAAGCTGGCCGAACCAACGGAGAACACATCAAAAGAATGCCCAACACGCAGGCGGCCGTATAAAGCAAACCATAAAGCCGCGTCGGCCAGTCCGAAGTCTTAGGAATCTAGCGCTTCTTTGTCTGCATCTGCCAATAGATGACTTGACTGAGATTCTCTAGCTCGCGTGTTACGCCCCCTTCTGTTTTGGCTAGGAATAAGAGGGCCGGGGCTTCTCGGAGGTAGTGTGGCCGAGTGGTCGAAGGCGCTGGATTTAGGCTCCAGTCTCTGTGGAGGCGTGGGTTCGAATCCCACCACTGCCAGCGAAGCTTTTGTGAAGATGTTGGCTCGGTCCATCCTTGGAAAAGCGCCATGTTGAAAATGTCTGTGGCAAGAGCTTGCGTGTACGATGTTGGTGTAGTATCAATGAACGGCAGATGTCCTTGTGGTGGGCTTTTGTTAGACTGATTTCCACATCCTCTGTGTTCACTGGGCGTCTGTTTTATTAATTTTTGTAAAAGATCAGTTGCTTAGTAAATGATCTCAAAAGTTATATTGTTCTCACCAATGCAGTGCGGCACGAGGTTGACCCCAAATATGTCCGCCGATAGAAGAAGAAAAGCAGACACTTTAGCGTCCAAGTGGATAAACTATGCCGTTGCCATTGCAGTGCGAAAGCCGCACGAAGCCGGTAGCGTGGCCGAGCGGTCTAAGGCGCTGGATTAAGGCTCCAGTCTCTTCGGAGGCGTGGGTTCAAATCCCACCGCTGCCAAAGAAGGTTTTGAAGAAACCACCATCCAAGCTGTTGAGCAGCTTATACTCAAATTGGCGCCCTCTGTTGCTCTTTTCAACAGCAGCAACTTGGAAGAGTCGGCTTGACGTTTCTTCAATTCCTTCAAGTTCTCCAATATTCAAAGGGCGTAGGATGGCCCAAGCTGGCCGAACCAACGGAGAACACATCAAAAGAATGCCCAACACGCAGGCGGCCGTATAAAGCAAACCATAAAGCCGCGTCGGCCAGTCCGAAGTCTTAGGAATCTAGCGCTTCTTAGTCTGCATCTGCCAATAGATGACTTGACTGAGATTCTCTAGCTCGCGTGTTACGCCCCCTTCTGTTTTGGCTAGGAATAAGAGGGCCGGGGCTTCTCGGCGGTAGTGTGGCCGAGTGGTCGAAGGCGCTGGATTTAGGCTCCAGTCTCTGTGGAGGCGTGGGTTCGAATCCCACCACTGCCAGCGAAGCTTTTGTGAAGATGTTGGCTCGGTCCATCCTTGGAAAAGCGCCATGTTGAAAATGTCTGTGGCAAGACCTTGCGTGTACGATGTTGGTGTAGTATCAATGAACGGCAGATGTCCTTGTGGTGGGCTTTTGTTAGACTGATTTCCACATCCTCTGTGTTCACTGGGCGTCTGTTTTATTAATTTTTGTAAAAGATCAGTTGCTTAGTAAATGATCTCAAAAGTTATATTGTTCTCACCAATGCAGTGCGGCACGAGGTTGACCCCAAATATGTCCGCCGATAGAAGAAGAAAAGCAGACACTTTAGCGTCCAAGTGGATAAACTATGCCGTTGCCATTGCAGTGCGAAAGCCGTACGAAGCCGGTAGCGTGGCCGAGCGGTCTAAGGCGCTGGATTAAGGCTCCAGTCTCTTCGGAGGCGTGGGTTCAAATCCCACCGCTGCCAAAGAAGGTTTTGAAGAAACCACCATCCAAGCTGTTGAGCAGCTTATACTCAACTTGGCGCCCTCTGTTGCTCTTTTCAACAGCAGCAACTTGGAAGAGTCGGCTTGACGTTTCTTCAATTCCTTCAAGTTCTCCAATATTCAAAGGGCGTAGGATGGCCCAAGCTGGCCGAACCAACGGAGAACACATCAAAAGAATGCCCAACACGCAGGCGGCCGTATAAAGCAAACCATAAAGCCGCGTCGGCCAGTCCGAAGTCTTAGGAATCTAGCGCTTCTTTGTCTGCATCTGCCAATAGATGACTTGACTGAGATTCTCTAGCTCGCGTGTTACGCCCCCTTCTGTTTTGGCTAGGAATAAGAGGGCCGGGGCTTCTCGGAGGTAGTGTGGCCGAGTGGTCGAAGGCGCTGGATTTAGGCTCCAGTCTCTGTGGAGGCGTGGGTTCGAATCCCACCACTGCCAGCGAAGCTTTTGTGAAGATGTTGGCTCGGTCCATCCTTGGAAAAGCGCCATGTTGAAAATGTCTGTGGCAAGAGCTTGCGTGTACGATGTTGGTGTAGTATCAATGAACGGCAGATGTCCTTGTGGTGGGCTTTTGTTAGACTGATTTCCACATCCTCTGTGTTCACTGGGCGTCTGTTTTATTAATTTTTGTAAAAGATCAGTTGCTTAGTAAATGATCTCAAAAGTTATATTGTTCTCACCAATGCAGTGCGGCACGAGGTTGACCCCAAATATGTCCGCCGATAGAAGAAGAAAAGCAGACACTTTAGCGTCCAAGTGGATAAACTATGCCGTTGCCATTGCAGTGCGAAAGCCGCACGAAGCCGGTAGCGTGGCCGAGCGGTCTAAGGCGCTGGATTAAGGCTCCAGTCTCTTCGGAGGCGTGGGTTCAAATCCCACCGCTGCCAAAGAAGGTTTTGAAGAAACCACCATCCAAGCTGTTGAGCAGCTTATACTCAAATTGGCGCCCTCTGTTGCTCTTTTCAACAGCAGCAACTTGGAAGAGTCGGCTTGACGTTTCTTCAATTCCTTCAAGTTCTCCAATATTCAAAGGGCGTAGGATGGCCCAAGCTGGCCGAACCAACGGAGAACACATCAAAAGAATGCCCAACACGCAGGCGGCCGTATAAAGCAAACCATAAAGCCGCGTCGGCCAGTCCGAAGTCTTAGGAATCTAGCGCTTCTTAGTCTGCATCTGCCAATAGATGACTTGACTGAGATTCTCTAGCTCGCGTGTTACGCCCCCTTCTGTTTTGGCTAGGAATAAGAGGGCCGGGGCTTCTCGGCGGTAGTGTGGCCGAGTGGTCGAAGGCGCTGGATTTAGGCTCCAGTCTCTGTGGAGGCGTGGGTTCGAATCCCACCACTGCCAGCGAAGCTTTTGTGAAGATGTTGGCTCGGTCCATCCTTGGAAAAGCGCCATGTTGAAAATGTCTGTGGCAAGACCTTGCGTGTACGATGTTGGTGTAGTATCAATGAACGGCAGATGTCCTTGTGGTGGGCTTTTGTTAGACTGATTTCCACATCCTCTGTGTTCACTGGGCGTCTGTTTTATTAATTTTTGTAAAAGATCAGTTGCTTAGTAAATGATCTCAAAAGTTATATTGTTCTCACCAATGCAGTGCGGCACGAGGTTGACCCCAAATATGTCCGCCGATAGAAGAAGAAAAGCAGACACTTTAGCGTCCAAGTGGATAAACTATGCCGTTGCCATTGCAGTGCGAAAGCCGTACGAAGCCGGTAGCGTGGCCGAGCGGTCTAAGGCGCTGGATTAAGGCTCCAGTCTCTTCGGAGGCGTGGGTTCAAATCCCACTGCTGCCAAAGAAGGTTTTGAAGAAACCACCATCCAAGCTGTTGAGCAGCTTATACTCAAATTGGCGCCCTCTGTTGCTCTTTTCAACAGCAGCAACTTGGAAGAGTCGGCTTGACGTTTCTTCAATTCCTTCAAGTTCTCCAATATTCAAAGGGCGTAGGATGGCCCAAGCTGGCCGAACCAACGGAGAACACATCAAAAGAATGCCCAACACGCAGGCGGCCGTATAAAGCAAACCATAAAGCCGCGTCGGCCAGTCCGAAGTCTTAGGAATCTAGCGCTTCTTTGTCTGCATCTGCCAATAGATGACTTGACTGAGATTCTCTAGCTCGCGTGTTACGCCCCCTTCTGTTTTGGCTAGGAATAAGAGGGCCGGGGCTTCTCGGAGGTAGTGTGGCCGAGTGGTCGAAGGCGCTGGATTTAGGCTCCAGTCTCTGTGGAGGCGTGGGTTCGAATCCCACCACTGCCAGCGAAGCTTTTGTGAAGATGTTGGCTCGGTCCATCCTTGGAAAAGCGCCATGTTGAAAATGTCTGTGGCAAGAGCTTGCGTGTACGATGTTGGTGTAGTATCAATGAACGGCAGATGTCCTTGTGGTGGGCTTTTGTTAGACTGATTTCCACATCCTCTGTGTTCACTGGGCGTCTGTTTTATTAATTTTTGTAAAAGATCAGTTGCTTAGTAAATGATCTCAAAAGTTATATTGTTCTCACCAATGCAGTGCGGCACGAGGTTGACCCCAAATATGTCCGCCGATAGAAGAAGAAAAGCAGACACTTTAGCGTCCAAGTGGATAAACTATGCCGTTGCCATTGCAGTGCGAAAGCCGCACGAAGCCGGTAGCGTGGCCGAGCGGTCTAAGGCGCTGGATTAAGGCTCCAGTCTCTTTGGAGGCGTGGGTTCAAATCCCACCGCTGCCAAAGAAGGTTTTGAAGAAACCACCATCCAAGCTGTTGAGCAGCTTATACTCAACTTGGCGCCCTCTGTTGCTCTTTTCAACAGCAGCAACTTGGAAGAGTCGGCTTGACGTTTCTTCAATTCTATCAAGTTCTCCAATATTCAAAGGGCGTAGGATGGCCCAAGCTGGCCGAACCAACGGAGAACACATCAAAAGAATGCCCAACACGCAGGCGGCCGTATAAAGCAAACCATAAAGCCGCGTCGGCCAGTCCGAAGTCTTAGGAATCTAGCGCTTCTTTGTCTGCATCTGCCAATAGATGACTTGACTGAGATTCTCTAGCTCGCGTGTTACGCCCCCTTCTGTTTTGGCTAGGAATAAGAGGGCCGGGGCTTCTCGGAGGTAGTGTGGCCGAGTGGTCGAAGGCGCTGGATTTAGGCTCCAGTCTCTGTGGAGGCGTGGGTTCGAATCCCACCACTGCCAGCGAAGCTTTTGTGAAGATGTTGGCTCGGTCCATCCTTGGAAAAGCGCCATGTTGAAAATGTCTGTGGCAAGAGCTTGCGTGTACGATGTTGGTGTAGTATCAATGAACGGCAGATGTCCTTGTGGTGGGCTTTTGTTAGACTGATTTCCACATCCTCTGTGTTCACTGGGCGTCTGTTTTATTAATTTTTGTAAAAGATCAGTTGCTTAGTAAATGATCTCAAAAGTTATATTGTTCTCACCAATGCAGTGCGGCACGAGGTTGACCCCAAATATGTCCGCCGATAGAAGAAGAAAAGCAGACACTTTAGCGTCCAAGTGGATAAACTATGCCGTTGCCATTGCAGTGCGAAAGCCACACGAAGCCGGTAGCGTGGCCGAGCGGTCTAAGGCGCTGGATTAAGGCTCCAGTCTCTTCGGAGGCGTGGGTTCAAATCCCACCGCTGCCAAAGAAGGTTTTGAAGAAACCACCATCCAAGCTGTTGAGCAGCTTATACTCAACTTGGCACCCTCTGTTGCTCTTTTCAACAGCAGCAACTTGGAAGAGTCGGCTTGACGTTTCTTCAATTCCTTCAAGTTCTCCAATATTCAAAGGGCGTAGGATGGCCCAAGCTGGCCGAACCAACGGAGAACACATCAAAAGAATGCCCAACACGCAGGCGGCCGTATAAAGCAAACCATAAAGCCGCGTCGGCCAGTCCGAAGTCTTAGGAATCTAGCGCTTCTTTGTCTGCATCTGCCAATAGATGACTTGACTGAGATTCTCTAGCTCGCGTGTTACGCCCCCTTCTGTTTTGGCTAGGAATAAGAGGGCCGGGGCTTCTCGGAGGTAGTGTGGCCGAGTGGTCGAAGGCGCTGGATTTAGGCTCCAGTCTCTGTGGAGGCGTGGGTTCGAATCCCACCACTGCCAGCGAAGCTTTTGTGAAGATGTTGGCTCGGTCCATCCTTGGAAAAGCGCCATGTTGAAAATGTCTGTGGCAAGAGCTTGCGTGTACGATGTTGGTGTAGTATCAATGAACGGCAGATGTCCTTGTGGTGGGCTTTTGTTAGACTGATTTCCACATCCTCTGTGTTCACTGGGCGTCTGTTTTATTAATTTTTGTAAAAGATCAGTTGCTTAGTAAATGATCTCAAAAGTTATATTGTTCTCACCAATGCAGTGCGGCACGAGGTTGACCCCAAATATGTCCGCCGATAGAAGAAGAAAAGCAGACACTTTAGCGTCCAAGTGGATAAACTATGCCGTTGCCATTGCAGTGCGAAAGCTGCACGAAGCCGGTAGCGTGGCCGAGCGGTCTAAGGCGCTGGATTAAGGCTCCAGTCTCTTCGGAGGCGTGGGTTCAAATCCCACCGCTGCCAAAGAAGGTTTTGAAGAAACCACCATCCAAGCTGTTGAGCAGCTTATACTCAAATTGGCGCCCTCTGTTGCTCTTTTCAACAGCAGCAACTTGGAAGAGTCGGCTTGACGTTTCTTCAATTCCTTCAAGTTCTCCAATATTCAAAGGGCGTAGGATGGCCCAAGCTGGCCGAACCAACGGAGAACACATCAAAAGAATGCCCAACACGCAGGCGGCCGTATAAAGCAAACCATAAAGCCGCGTCGGCCAGTCCGAAGTCTTAGGAATCTAGCGCTTCTTAGTCTGCATCTGCCAATAGATGACTTGACTGAGATTCTCTAGCTCGCGTGTTACGCCCCCTTCTGTTTTGGCTAGGAATAAGAGGGCCGGGGCTTCTCGGCGGTAGTGTGGCCGAGTGGTCGAAGGCGCTGGATTTAGGCTCCAGTCTCTGTGGAGGCGTGGGTTCGAATCCCACCACTGCCAGCGAAGCTTTTGTGAAGATGTTGGCTCGGTCCATCCTTGGAAAAGCGCCATGTTGAAAATGTCTGTGGCAAGAGCTTGCGTGTACGATGTTGGTGTAGTATCAATGAACGGCAGATGTCCTTGTGGTGGGCTTTTGTTAGACTGATTTCCACATCCTCTGTGTTCACTGGGCGTCTGTTTTATTAATTTTTGTAAAAGATCAGTTGCTTAGTAAATGATCTCAAAAGTTATATTGTTCTCACCAATGCAGTGCGGCACGAGGTTGACCCCAAATATGTCCGCCGATAGAAGAAGAAAAGCAGACACTTTAGCGTCCAAGTGGATAAACTATGCCGTTGCCATTGCAGTGCGAAAGCCGCACGAAGCCGGTAGCGTGGCCGAGCGGTCTAAGGCGCTGGATTAAGGCTCCAGTCTCTTCGGAGGCGTGGGTTCAAATCCCACCGCTGCCAAAGAAGGTTTTGAAGAAACCACCATCCAAGCTGTTGAGCAGCTTATACTCAAATTGGCGCCCTCTGTTGCTCTTTTCAACAGCAGCAACTTGGAAGAGTCGGCTTGACGTTTCTTCAATTCCTTCAAGTTCTCCAATATTCAAAGGGCGTAGGATGGCCCAAGCTGGCCGAACCAACGGAGAACACATCAAAAGAATGCCCAACACGCAGGCGGCCGTATAAAGCAAACCATAAAGCCGCGTCGGCCAGTCCGAAGTCTTAGGAATCTAGCGCTTCTTAGTCTGCATCTGCCAATAGATGACTTGACTGAGATTCTCTAGCTCGCGTGTTACGCCCCCTTCTGTTTTGGCTAGGAATAAGAGGGCCGGGGCTTCTCGGCGGTAGTGTGGCCGAGTGGTCGAAGGCGCTGGATTTATGCTCCAGTCTCTGTGGAGGCGTGGGTTCGAATCCCACCACTGCCAGCGAAGCTTTTGTGAAGATGTTGGCTCGGTCCATCCTTGGAAAAGCGCCATGTTGAAAATGTCTGTGGCAAGACCTTGCGTGTACGATGTTGGTGTAGTATCAATGAACGGCAGATGTCCTTGTGGTGGGCTTTTGTTAGACTGATTTCCACATCCTCTGTGTTCACTGGGCGTCTGTTTTATTAATTTTTGTAAAAGATCAGTTGCTTAGTAAATGATCTCAAAAGTTATATTGTTCTCACCAATGCAGTGCGGCACGAGGTTGACCCCAAATATGTCCGCCGATAGAAGAAGAAAAGCAGACACTTTAGCGTCCAAGTGGATAAACTATGCCGTTGCCATTGCAGTGCGAAAGCCGTACGAAGCCGGTAGCGTGGCCGAGCGGTCTAAGGCGCTGGATTAAGGCTCCAGTCTCTTCGGAGGCGTGGGTTCAAATCCCACCGCTGCCAAAGAAGGTTTTGAAGAAACCACCATCCAAGCTGTTGAGCAGCTTATACTCAAATTGGCGCCCTCTGTTGCTCTTTTCAATAGCAGCAACTTGGAAGAGTCGGCTTGACGTTTCTTCAATTCCTTCAAGTTCTCCAATATTCAAAGGGCGTAGGATGGCCCAAGCTGGCCGAACCAACGGAGAACACATCAAAAGAATGCCCAACACGCAGGCGGCCGTATAAAGCAAACCATAAAGCCGCGTCGGCCAGTCCGAAGTCTTAGGAATCTAGCGCTTCTTTGTCTGCATCTGCCAATAGATGACTTGACTGAGATTCTCTAGCTCGCGTGTTACGCCCCCTTCTGTTTTGGCTAGGAATAAGAGGGCCGGGGCTTCTCGGAGGTAGTGTGGCCGAGTGGTCGAAGGCGCTGGATTTAGGCTCCAGTCTCTGTGGAGGCGTGGGTTCGAATCCCACCACTGCCAGCGAAGCTTTTGTGAAGATGTTGGCTCGGTCCATCCTTGGAAAAGCGCCATGTTGAAAATGTCTGTGGCAAGAGCTTGCGTGTACGATGTTGGTGTAGTATCAATGAACGGCAGATGTCCTTGTGGTGGGCTTTTGTTAGACTGATTTCCACATCCTCTGTGTTCACTGGGCGTCTGTTTTATTAATTTTTGTAAAAGATCAGTTGCTTAGTAAATGATCTCAAAAGTTATATTGTTCTCACCAATGCAGTGCGGCACGAGGTTGACCCCAAATATGTCCGCCGATAGAAGAAGAAAAGCAGACACTTTAGCGTCCAAGTGGATAAACTATGCCGTTGCCATTGCAGTGCGAAAGCCGCACGAAGCCGGTAGCGTGGCCGAGCGGTCTAAGGCGCTGGATTAAGGCTCCAGTCTCTTCGGAGGCGTGGGTTCAAATCCCACCGCTGCCAAAGAAGGTTTTGAAGAAACCACCATCCAAGCTGTTGAGCAGCTTATACTCAAATTGGCGCCCTCTGTTGCTCTTTTCAACAGCAGCAACTTGGAAGAGTCGGCTTGACGTTTCTTCAATTCCTTCAAGTTCTCCAATATTCAAAGGGCGTAGGATGGCCCAAGCTGGCCGAACCAACGGAGAACACATCAAAAGAATGCCCAACACGCAGGCGGCCGTATAAAGCAAACCATAAAGCCGCGTCGGCCAGTCCGAAGTCTTAGGAATCTAGCGCTTCTTAGTCTGCATCTGCCAATAGATGACTTGACTGAGATTCTCTAGCTCGCGTGTTACGCCCCCTTCTGTTTTGGCTAGGAATAAGAGGGCCGGGGCTTCTCGGCGGTAGTGTGGCCGAGTGGTCGAAGGCGCTGGATTTAGGCTCCAGTCTCTGTGGAGGCGTGGGTTCGAATCCCACCACTGCCAGCGAAGCTTTTGTGAAGATGTTGGCTCGGTCCATCCTTGGAAAAGCGCCATGTTGAAAATGTCTGTGGCAAGAGCTTGCGTGTACGATGTTGGTGTAGTATCAATGAACGGCAGATGTCCTTGTGGTGGGCTTTTGTTAGACTGATTTCCACATCCTCTGTGTTCACTGGGCGTCTGTTTTATTAATTTTTGTAAAAGATCAGTTGCTTAGTAAATGATCTCAAAAGTTATATTGTTCTCACCAATGCAGTGCGGCACGAGGTTGACCCCAAATATGTCCGCCGATAGAAGAAGAAAAGCAGACACTTTAGCGTCCAAGTGGATAAACTATGCCGTTGCCATTGCAGTGCGAAAGCCGCACGAAGCCGGTAGCGTGGCCGAGCGGTCTAAGGCGCTGGATTAAGGCTCCAGTCTCTTCGGAGGCGTGGGTTCAAATCCCACCGCTGCCAAAGAAGGTTTTCAAGAAACCACCATCCAAGCTGTTGAGCAGCTTATACTCAAATTGGCGCCCTCTGTTGCTCTTTTCAACAGCAGCAACTTGGAAGAGTCGGCTTGACGTTTCTTCAATTCCTTCAAGTTCTCCAATATTCAAAGGGCGTAGGATGGCCCAAGCTGGCCGAACCAACGGAGAACACATCAAAAGAATGCCCAACACGCAGGCGGCCGTATAAAGCAAACCATAAAGCCGCGTCGGCCAGTCCGAAGTCTTAGGAATCTAGCGCTTCTTAGTCTGCATCTGCCAATAGATGACTTGACTGAGATTCTCTAGCTCGCGTGTTACGCCCCCTTCTGTTTTGGCTAGGAATAAGAGGGCCGGGGCTTCTCGGCGGTAGTGTGGCCGAGTGGTCGAAGGCGCTGGATTTATGCTCCAGTCTCTGTGGAGGCGTGGGTTCGAATCCCACCACTGCCAGCGAAGCTTTTGTGAAGATGTTGGCTCGGTCCATCCTTGGAAAAGCGCCATGTTGAAAATGTCTGTGGCAAGACCTTGCGTGTACGATGTTGGTGTAGTATCAATGAACGGCAGATGTCCTTGTGGTGGGCTTTTGTTAGACTGATTTCCACATCCTCTGTGTTCACTGGGCGTCTGTTTTATTAATTTTTGTAAAAGATCAGTTGCTTAGTAAATGATCTCAAAAGTTATATTGTTCTCACCAATGCAGTGCGGCACGAGGTTGACCCCAAATATGTCCGCCGATAGAAGAAGAAAAGCAGACACTTTAGCGTCCAAGTGGATAAACTATGCCGTTGCCATTGCAGTGCGAAAGCCGTACGAAGCCGTTAGCGTGGCCGAGCGGTCTAAGGCGCTGGATTAAGGCTCCAGTCTCTTCGGAGGCGTGGGTTCAAATCCCACCGCTGCCAAAGAAGGTTTTGAAGAAACCACCATCCAAGCTGTTGAGCAGCTTATACTCAAATTGGCGCCCTCTGTTGCTCTTTTCAATAGCAGCAACTTGGAAGAGTCGGCTTGACGTTTCTTCAATTCCTTCAAGTTCTCCAATATTCAAAGGGCGTAGGATGGCCCAAGCTGGCCGAACCAACGGAGAACACATCAAAAGAATGCCCAACACGCAGGCGGCCGTATAAAGCAAACCATAAAGCCGCGTCGGCCAGTCCGAAGTCTTAGGAATCTAGCGCTTCTTTGTCTGCATCTGCCAATAGATGACTTGACTGAGATTCTCTAGCTCGCGTGTTACGCCCCCTTCTGTTTTGGCTAGGAATAAGAGGGCCGGGGCTTCTCGGAGGTAGTGTGGCCGAGTGGTCGAAGGCGCTGGATTTAGGCTCCAGTCTCTGTGGAGGCGTGGGTTCGAATCCCACCACTGCCAGCGAAGCTTTTGTGAAGATGTTGGCTCGGTCCATCCTTGGAAAAGCGCCATGTTGAAAATGTCTGTGGCAAGAGCTTGCGTGTACGATGTTGGTGTAGTATCAATGAACGGCAGATGTCCTTGTGGTGGGCTTTTGTTAGACTGATTTCCACATCCTCTGTGTTCACTGGGCGTCTGTTTTATTAATTTTTGTAAAAGATCAGTTGCTTAGTAAATGATCTCAAAAGTTATATTGTTCTCACCAATGCAGTGCGGCACGAGGTTGACCCCAAATATGTCCGCCGATAGAAGAAGAAAAGCAGACACTTTAGCGTCCAAGTGGATAAACTATGCCGTTGCCATTGCAGTGCGAAAGCCACACGAAGCCGGTAGCGTGGCCGAGCGGTCTAAGGCGCTGGATTAAGGCTCCAGTCTCTTCGGAGGCGTGGGTTCAAATCCCACCTCTGCCAAAGAAGGTTTTGAAGAAACCACCATCCAAGCTGTTGAGCAGCTTATACTCAACTTGGCGCCCTCTGTTGCTCTTTTCAACAGCAGCAACTTGGAAGAGTCGGCTTGACGTTTCTTCAATTCTTTCAAGTTCTCCAATATTCAAAGGGCGTAGGATGGCCCAAGCTGGCCGAACCAACGGAGAACACATCAAAAGAATGCCCAACACGCAGGCGGCCGTATAAAGCAAACCATAAAGCCGCGTCGGCCAGTCCGAAGTCTTAGGAATCTAGCGCTTCTTTGTCTGCATCTGCCAATAGATGACTTGACTGAGATTCTCTAGCTCGCGTGTTACGCCCCCTTCTGTTTTGGCTAGGAATAAGAGGGCCGGGGCTTCTCGGAGGTAGTGTGGCCGAGTGGTCGAAGGCGCTGGATTTAGGCTCCAGTCTCTGTGGAGGCGTGGGTTCGAATCCCACCACTGCCAGCGAAGCTTTTGTGAAGATGTTGGCTCGGTCCATCCTTGGAAAAGCGCCATGTTGAAAATGTCTGTGGCAAGAGCTTGCGTGTACGATGTTGGTGTAGTATCAATGAACGGCAGATGTCCTTGTGGTGGGCTTTTGTTAGACTGATTTCCACATCCTCTGTGTTCACTGGGCGTCTGTTTTATTAATTTTTGTAAAAGATCAGTTGCTTAGTAAATGATCTCAAAAGTTATATTGTTCTCACCAATGCAGTGCGGCACGAGGTTGACCCCAAATATGTCCGCCGATAGAAGAAGAAAAGCAGACACTTTAGCGTCCAAGTGGATAAACTATGCCGTTGCCATTGCAGTGCGAAAGCCACACGAAGCCGGTAGCGTGGCCGAGCGGTCTAAGGCGCTGGATTAAGGCTCCAGTCTCTTCGGAGGCGTGGGTTCAAATCCCACCTCTGCCAAAGAAGGTTTTGAAGAAACCACCATCCAAGCTGTTGAGCAGCTTATACTCAACTTGGCGCCCTCTGTTGCTCTTTTCAACAGCAGCAACTTGGAAGAGTCGGCTTGACGTTTCTTCAATTCTTTCAAGTTCTCCAATATTCAAAGGGCGTAGGATGGCCCAAGCTGGCCGAACCAACGGAGAACACATCAAAAGAATGCCCAACACGCAGGCGGCCGTATAAAGCAAACCATAAAGCCGCGTCGGCCAGTCCGAAGTCTTAGGAATCTAGCGCTTCTTTGTCTGCATCTGCCAATAGATGACTTGACTGAGATTCTCTAGCTCGCGTGTTACGCCCCCTTCTGTTTTGGCTAGGAATAAGAGGGCCGGGGCTTCTCGGAGGTAGTGTGGCCGAGTGGTCGAAGGCGCTGGATTTAGGCTCCAGTCTCTGTGGAGGCGTGGGTTCGAATCCCACCACTGCCAGCGAAGCTTTTGTGAAGATGTTGGCTCGGTCCATCCTTGGAAAAGCGCCATGTTGAAAATGTCTGTGGCAAGAGCTTGCGTGTACGATGTTGGTGTAGTATCAATGAACGGCAGATGTCCTTGTGGTGGGCTTTTGTTAGACTGATTTCCACATCCTCTGTGTTCACTGGGCGTCTGTTTTATTAATTTTTGTAAAAGATCAGTTGCTTAGTAAATGATCTCAAAAGTTATATTGTTCTCACCAATGCAGTGCGGCACGAGGTTGACCCCAAATATGTCCGCCGATAGAAGAAGAAAAGCAGACACTTTAGCGTCCAAGTGGATAAACTATGCCGTTGCCATTGCAGTGCGAAAGCCGCACGAAGCCGGTAGCGTGGCCGAGCGGTCTAAGGCGCTGGATTAAGGCTCCAGTCTCTTCGGAGGCGTGGGTTCAAATCCCACCGCTGCCAAAGAAGGTTTTGAAGAAACCACCATCCAAGCTGTTGAGCAGCTTATACTCAAATTGGCGCCCTCTGTTGCTCTTTTCAACAGCAGCAACTTGGAAGAGTCGGCTTGACGTTTCTTCAATTCCTTCAAGTTCTCCAATATTCAAAGGGCGTAGGATGGCCCAAGCTGGCCGAACCAACGGAGAACACATCAAAAGAATGCCCAACACGCAGGCGGCTGTATAAAGCAAACCATAAAGCCGCGTCGGCCAGTCCGAAGTCTTAGGAATCTAGCGCTTCTTAGTCTGCATCTGCCAATAGATGACTTGACTGAGATTCTCTAGCTCGCGTGTTACGCCCCCTTCTGTTTTGGCTAGGAATAAGAGGGCCGGGGCTTCTCGGCGGTAGTGTGGCCGAGTGGTCGAAGGCGCTGGATTTAGGCTCCAGTCTCTGTGGAGGCGTGGGTTCGAATCCCACCACTGCCAGCGAAGCTTTTGTGAAGATGTTGGCTCGGTCCATCCTTGGAAAAGCGCCATGTTGAAAATGTCTGTGGCAAGAGCTTGCGTGTACGATGTTGGTGTAGTATCAATGAACGGCAGATGTCCTTGTGGTGGGCTTTTGTTAGACTGATTTCCACATCCTCTGTGTTCACTGGGCGTCTGTTTTATTAATTTTTGTAAAAGATCAGTTGCTTAGTAAATGATCTCAAAAGTTATATTGTTCTCACCAATGCAGTGCGGCACGAGGTTGACCCCAAATATGTCCGCCGATAGAAGAAGAAAAGCAGACACTTTAGCGTCCAAGTGGATAAACTATGCCGTTGCCATTGCAGTGCGAAAGCCGTACGAAGCCGGTAGCGTGGCCGAGTGGTCTAAGGCGCTGGATTAAGGCTCCAGTCTCTTCGGAGGCGTGGGTTCAAATCCCACCGCTGCCAAAGAAGGTTTTGAAGAAACCACCATCCAAGCTGTTGAGCAGCTTATACTCAAATTGGCGCCCTCTGTTGCTCTTTTCAACAGCAGCAACTTGGAAGAGTCGGCTTGACGTTTCTTCAATTCCTTCAAGTTCTCCAATATTCAAAGGGCGTAGGATGGCCTAAGCTGGCCGAACCAACGGAGAACACATCAAAAGAATGCCCAACACGCAGGCGGCCGTATAAAGCAAACCATAAAGCCGCGTCGGCCAGTCCGAAGTCTTAGGAATCTAGCGCTTCTTTGTCTGCATCTGCCAATAGATGACTTGACTGAGATTCTCTAGCTCGCGTGTTACGCCCCCTTCTGTTTTGGCTAGGAATAAGAGGGCCGGGGCTTCTCGGAGGTAGTGTGGCCGAGTGGTCGAAGGCGCTGGATTTAGGCTCCAGTCTCTGTGGAGGCGTGGGTTCGAATCCCACCACTGCCAGCGAAGCTTTTGTGAAGATGTTGGCTCGGTCCATCCTTGGAAAAGCGCCATGTTGAAAATGTCTGTGGCAAGAGCTTGCGTGTACGATGTTGGTGTAGTATCAATGAACGGCAGATGTCCTTGTGGTGGGCTTTTGTTAGACTGATTTCCACATCCTCTGTGTTCACTGGGCGTCTGTTTTATTAATTTTTGTAAAAGATCAGTTGCTTAGTAAATGATCTCAAAAGTTATATTGTTCTCACCAATGCAGTGCGGCACGAGGTTGACCCCAAATATGTCCGCCGATAGAAGAAGAAAAGCAGACACTTTAGCGTCCAAGTGGATAAACTATGCCGTTGCCATTGCAGTGCGAAAGCCACACGAAGCCGGTAGCGTGGCCGAGCGGTCTAAGGCGCTGGATTAAGGCTCCAGTCTCTTCGGAGGCGTGGGTTCAAATCCCACCGCTGCCAAAGAAGGTTTTGAAGAAACCACCATCCAAGCTGTTGAGCAGCTTATACTCAACTTGGCGCCCTCTGTTGCTCTTTTCAACAGCAGCAACTTGGAAGAGTCGGCTTGACGTTTCTTCAATTCCTTCAAGTTCTCCAATATTCAAAGGGCGTAGGATGGCCCAAGCTGGCCGAACCAACGGAGAACACATCAAAAGAATGCCCAACACGCAGGCGGCCGTATAAAGCAAACCATAAAGCCGCTTCGGCCAGTCCGAAGTCTTAGGAATCTAGCGCTTCTTTGTCTGCATCTGCCAATAGATGACTTGACTGAGATTCTCTAGCTCGCGTGTTACGCCCCCTTCTGTTTTGGCTAGGAATAAGAGGGCCGGGGCTTCTCGGAGGTAGTGTGGCCGAGTGGTCGAAGGCGCTGGATTTAGGCTCCAGTCTCTGTGGAGGCGTGGGTTCGAATCCCACCACTGCCAGCGAAGCTTTTGTGAAGATGTTGGCTCGGTCCATCCTTGGAAAAGCGCCATGTTGAAAATGTCTGTGGCAAGAGCTTGCGTGTACGATGTTGGTGTAGTATCAATGAACGGCAGATGTCCTTGTGGTGGGCTTTTGTTAGACTGATTTCCACATCCTCTGTGTTCACTGGGCGTCTGTTTTATTAATTTTTGTAAAAGATCAGTTGCTTAGTAAATGATCTCAAAAGTTATATTGTTCTCACCAATGCAGTGCGGCACGAGGTTGACCCCAAATATGTCCGCCGATAGAAGAAGAAAAGCAGACACTTTAGCGTCCAAGTGGATAAACTATGCCGTTGCCATTGCAGTGCGAAAGCCGCACGAAGCCGGTTGCGTGGCCGAGCGGTCTAAGGCGCTGGATTAAGGCTCCAGTCTCTTCGGAGGCGTGGGTTCAAATCCCACCGCTGCCAAAGAAGGTTTTGAAGAAACCACCATCCAAGCTGTTGAGCAGCTTATACTCAAATTGGCGCCCTCTGTTGCTCTTTTCAACAGCAGCAACTTGGAAGAGTCGGCTTGACGTTTCTTCAATTCTATCAAGTTCTCCAATATTCAAAGGGCGTAGGATGGCCCAAGCTGGCCGAACCAACGGAGAACACATCAAAAGAATGCCCAACACGCAGGCGGCCGTATAAAGCAAACCATAAAGCCGCGTCGGCCAGTCCGAAGTCTTAGGAATCTAGCGCTTCTTTGTCTGCATCTGCCAATAGATGACTTGACTGAGATTCTCTAGCTCGCGTGTTACGCCCCCTTCTGTTTTGGCTAGGAATAAGAGGGCCGGGGCTTCTCGGAGGTAGTGTGGCCGAGTGGTCGAAGGCGCTGGATTTAGGCTCCAGTCTCTGTGGAGGCGTGGGTTCGAATCCCACCACTGCCAGCGAAGCTTTTGTGAAGATGTTGGCTCGGTCCATCCTTGGAAAAGCGCCATGTTGAAAATGTCTGTGGCAAGAGCTTGCGTGTACGATGTTGGTGTAGTATCAATGAACGGCAGATGTCCTTGTGGTGGGCTTTTGTTAGACTGATTTCCACATCCTCTGTGTTCACTGGGCGTCTGTTTTATTAATTTTTGTAAAAGATCAGTTGCTTAGTAAATGATCTCAAAAGTTATATTGTTCTCACCAATGCAGTGCGGCACGAGGTTGACCCCAAATATGTCCGCCGATAGAAGAAGAAAAGCAGACACTTTAGCGTCCAAGTGGATAAACTATGCCGTTGCCATTGCAGTGCGAAAGCCGCACGAAGCCGGTAGCGTGGCCGAGCGGTCTAAGGCGCTGGATTAAGGCTCCAGTCTCTTCGGAGGCGTGGGTTCAAATCCCACCGCTGCCAAAGAAGGTTTTGAAGAAACCACCATCCAAGCTGTTGAGCAGCTTATACTCAAATTGGCGCCCTCTGTTGCTCTTTTCAACAGCAGCAACTTGGAAGAGTCGGCTTGACGTTTCTTCAATTCCTTCAAGTTCTCCAATATTCAAAGGGCGTAGGATGGCCCAAGCTGGCCGAACCAACGGAGAACACATCAAAAGAATGCCCAACACGCAGGCGGCCGTATAAAGCAAACCATAAAGCCGCGTCGGCCAGTCCGAAGTCTTAGGAATCTAGCGCTTCTTAGTCTGCATCTGCCAATAGATGACTTGACTGAGATTCTCTAGCTCGCGTGTTACGCCCCCTTCTGTTTTGGCTAGGAATAAGAGGGCCGGGGCTTCTCGGCGGTAGTGTGGCCGAGTGGTCGAAGGCGCTGGATTTAGGCTCCAGTCTCTGTGGAGGCGTGGGTTCGAATCCCACCACTGCCAGCGAAGCTTTTGTGAAGATGTTGGCTCGGTCCATCCTTGGAAAAGCGCCATGTTGAAAATGTCTGTGGCAAGACCTTGCGTGTACGATGTTGGTGTAGTATCAATGAACGGCAGATGTCCTTGTGGTGGGCTTTTGTTAGACTGATTTCCACATCCTCTGTGTTCACTGGGCGTCTGTTTTATTAATTTTTGTAAAAGATCAGTTGCTTAGTAAATGATCTCAAAAGTTATATTGTTCTCACCAATGCAGTGCGGCACGAGGTTGACCCCAAATATGTCCGCCGATAGAAGAAGAAAAGCAGACACTTTAGCGTCCAAGTGGATAAACTATGCCATTGCCATTGCAGTGCGAAAGCCGTACGAAGCCGGTAGCGTGGCCGAGCGGTCTAAGGCGCTGGATTAAGGCTCCAGTCTCTTCGGAGGCGTGGGTTCAAATCCCACCGCTGCCAAAGAAGGTTTTGAAGAAACCACCATCCAAGCTGTTGAGCAGCTTATACTCAAATTGGCGCCCTCTGTTGCTCTTTTCAATAGCAGCAACTTGGAAGAGTCGGCTTGACGTTTCTTCAATTCCTTCAAGTTCTCCAATATTCAAAGGGCGTAGGATGGCCCAAGCTGGCCGAACCAACGGAGAACACATCAAAAGAATGCCCAACACGCAGGCGGCCGTATAAAGCAAACCATAAAGCCGCGTCGGCCAGTCCGAAGTCTTAGGAATCTAGCGCTTCTTTGTCTGCATCTGCCAATAGATGACTTGACTGAGATTCTCTAGCTCGCGTGTTACGCCCCCTTCTGTTTTGGCTAGGAATAAGAGGGCCGGGGCTTCTCGGAGGTAGTGTGGCCGAGTGGTCGAAGGCGCTGGATTTAGGCTCCAGTCTCTGTGGAGGCGTGGGTTCGAATCCCACCACTGCCAGCGAAGCTTTTGTGAAGATGTTGGCTCGGTCCATCCTTGGAAAAGCGCCATGTTGAAAATGTCTGTGGCAAGAGCTTGCGTGTACGATGTTGGTGTAGTATCAATGAACGGCAGATGTCCTTGTGGTGGGCTTTTGTTAGACTGATTTCCACATCCTCTGTGTTCACTGGGCGTCTGTTTTATTAATTTTTGTAAAAGATCAGTTGCTTAGTAAATGATCTCAAAAGTTATATTGTTCTCACCAATGCAGTGCGGCACGAGGTTGACCCCAAATATGTCCGCCGATAGAAGAAGAAAAGCAGACACTTTAGCGTCCAAGTGGATAAACTATGCCGTTGCCATTGCAGTGCGAAAGCCACACGAAGCCGGTAGCGTGGCCGAGCGGTCTAAGGCGCTGGATTAAGGCTCCAGTCTCTTCGGAGGCGTGGGTTCAAATCCCACCTCTGCCAAAGAAGGTTTTGAAGAAACCACCATCCAAGCTGTTGAGCAGCTTATACTCAACTTGGCGCCCTCTGTTGCTCTTTTCAACAGCAGCAACTTGGAAGAGTCGGCTTGACGTTTCTTCAATTCTTTCAAGTTCTCCAATATTCAAAGGGCGTAGGATGGCCCAAGCTGGCCGAACCAACGGAGAACACATCAAAAGAATGCCCAACACGCAGGCGGCCGTATAAAGCAAACCATAAAGCCGCGTCGGCCAGTCCGAAGTCTTAGGAATCTAGCGCTTCTTTGTCTGCATCTGCCAATAGATGACTTGACTGAGATTCTCTAGCTCGCGTGTTACGCCCCCTTCTGTTTTGGCTAGGAATAAGAGGGCCGGGGCTTCTCGGAGGTAGTGTGGCCGAGTGGTCGAAGGCGCTGGATTTAGGCTCCAGTCTCTGTGGAGGCGTGGGTTCGAATCCCACCACTGCCAGCGAAGCTTTTGTGAAGATGTTGGCTCGGTCCATCCTTGGAAAAGCGCCATGTTGAAAATGTCTGTGGCAAGAGCTTGCGTGTACGATGTTGGTGTAGTATCAATGAACGGCAGATGTCCTTGTGGTGGGCTTTTGTTAGACTGATTTCCACATCCTCTGTGTTCACTGGGCGTCTGTTTTATTAATTTTTGTAAAAGATCAGTTGCTTAGTAAATGATCTCAAAAGTTATATTGTTCTCACCAATGCAGTGCGGCACGAGGTTGACCCCAAATATGTCCGCCGATAGAAGAAGAAAAGCAGACACTTTAGCGTCCAAGTGGATAAACTATGCCGTTGCCATTGCAGTGCGAAAGCCGCACGAAGCCGGTAGCGTGGCCGAGCGGTCTAAGGCGCTGGATTAAGGCTCCAGTCTCTTCGGAGGCGTGGGTTCAAATCCCACCGCTGCCAAAGAAGGTTTTGAAGAAACCACCATCCAAGCTGTTGAGCAGCTTATACTCAACTTGGCGCCCTCTGTTGCTCTTTTCAACAGCAGCAACTTGGAAGAGTCGGCTTGACGTTTCTTCAATTCCTTCAAGTTCTCCAATATTCAAAGGGCGTAGGATGGCCCAAGCTGGCCGAACCAACGGAGAACACATCAAAAGAATGCCCAACACGCAGGCGGCTGTATAAAGCAAACCATAAAGCCGCGTCGGCCAGTCCGAAGTCTTAGGAATCTAGCGCTTCTTAGTCTGCATCTGCCAATAGATGACTTGACTGAGATTCTCTAGCTCGCGTGTTACGCCCCCTTCTGTTTTGGCTAGGAATAAGAGGGCCGGGGCTTCTCGGCGGTAGTGTGGCCGAGTGGTCGAAGGCGCTGGATTTAGGCTCCAGTCTCTGTGGAGGCGTGGGTTCGAATCCCACCACTGCCAGCGAAGCTTTTGTGAAGATGTTGGCTCGGTCCATCCTTGGAAAAGCGCCATGTTGAAAATGTCTGTGGCAAGAGCTTGCGTGTACGATGTTGGTGTAGTATCAATGAACGGCAGATGTCCTTGTGGTGGGCTTTTGTTAGACTGATTTCCACATCCTCTGTGTTCACTGGGCGTCTGTTTTATTAATTTTTGTAAAAGATCAGTTGCTTAGTAAATGATCTCAAAAGTTATATTGTTCTCACCAATGCAGTGCGGCACGAGGTTGACCCCAAATATGTCCGCCGATAGAAGAAGAAAAGCAGACACTTTAGCGTCCAAGTGGATAAACTATGCCGTTGCCATTGCAGTGCGAAAGCCGCACGAAGCCGGTAGCGTGGCCGAGCGGTCTAAGGCGCTGGATTAAGGCTCCAGTCTCTTCGGAGGCGTGGGTTCAAATCCCACCGCTGCCAAAGAAGGTTTTGAAGAAACCACCATCCAAGCTGTTGAGCAGCTTATACTCAACTTGGCGCCCTCTGTTGCTCTTTTCAACAGCAGCAACTTGGAAGAGTCGGCTTGACGTTTCTTCAATTCCTTCAAGTTCTCCAATATTCAAAGGGCGTAGGATGGCCCAAGCTGGCCGAACCAACGGAGAACACATCAAAAGAATGCCCAACACGCAGGCGGCCGTATAAAGCAAACCATAAAGCCGCGTCGGCCAGTCCGAAGTCTTAGGAATCTAGCGCTTCTTAGTCTGCATCTGCCAATAGATGACTTGACTGAGATTCTCTAGCTCGCGTGTTACGCCCCCTTCTGTTTTGGCTAGGAATAAGAGGGCCGGGGCTTCTCGGCGGTAGTGTGGCCGAGTGGTCGAAGGCGCTGGATTTAGGCTCCAGTCTCTGTGGAGGCGTGGGTTCGAATCCCACCACTGCCAGCGAAGCTTTTGTGAAGATGTTGGCTCGGTCCATCCTTGGAAAAGCGCCATGTTGAAAATGTCTGTGGCAAGAGCTTGCGTGTACCATGTTGGTGTAGTATCAATGAACGGCAGATGTCCTTGTGGTGGGCTTTTGTTAGACTGATTTCCACATCCTCTGTGTTCACTGGGCGTCTGTTTTATTAATTTTTGTAAAAGATCAGTTGCTTAGTAAATGATCTCAAAAGTTATATTGTTCTCACCAATGCAGTGCGGCACGAGGTTGACCCCAAATATGTCCGCCGATAGAAGAAGAAAAGCAGACACTTTAGCGTCCAAGTGGATAAACTATGCCGTTGCCATTGCAGTGCAAAAGCCGTACGAAGCCGGTAGCGTGGCCGAGCGGTCTAAGGCGCTGGATTAAGGCTCCAGTCTCTTCGGAGGCGTGGGTTCAAATCCCACCGCTGCCAAAGAAGGTTTTGAAGAAACCACCATCCAAGCTGTTGAGCAGCTTATACTCAAATTGGCGCCCTCTGTTGCTCTTTTCAACAGCAGCAACTTGGAAGAGTCGGCTTGACGTTTCTTCAATTCCTTCAAGTTCTCCAATATTCAAAGGGCGTAGGATGGCCTAAGCTGGCCGAACCAACGGAGAACACATCAAAAGAATGCCCAACACGCAGGCGGCCGTATAAAGCAAACCATAAAGCCGCGTCGGCCAGTCCGAAGTCTTAGGAATCTAGCGCTTCTTTGTCTGCATCTGCCAATAGATGACTTGACTGAGATTCTCTAGCTCGCGTGTTACGCCCCCTTCTGTTTTGGCTAGGAATAAGAGGGCCGGGGCTTCTCGGAGGTAGTGTGGCCGAGTGGTCGAAGGCGCTGGATTTAGGCTCCAGTCTCTGTGGAGGCGTGGGTTCGAATCCCACCACTGCCAGCGAAGCTTTTGTGAAGATGTTGGCTCGGTCCATCCTTGGAAAAGCGCCATGTTGAAAATGTCTGTGGCAAGAGCTTGCGTGTACGATGTTGGTGTAGTATCAATGAACGGCAGATGTCCTTGTGGTGGGCTTTTGTTAGACTGATTTCCACATCCTCTGTGTTCACTGGGCGTCTGTTTTATTAATTTTTGTAAAAGATCAGTTGCTTAGTAAATGATCTCAAAAGTTATATTGTTCTCACCAATGCAGTGCGGCACGAGGTTGACCCCAAATATGTCCGCCGATAGAAGAAGAAAAGCAGACACTTTAGCGTCCAAGTGGATAAACTATGCCGTTACCATTGCAGTGCGAAAGCCGCACGAAGCCGGTAGCGTGGCCGAGCGGTCTAAGGCGCTGGATTAAGGCTCCAGTCTCTTCGGAGGCGTGGGTTCAAATCCCACCGCTGCCAAAGAAGGTTTTGAAGAAACCACCATCCAAGCTGTTGAGCAGCTTATACTCAACTTGGCGCCCTCTGTTGCTCTTTTCAACAGCAGCAACTTGGAAGAGTCGGCTTGACGTTTCTTCAATTCCTTCAAGTTCTCCAATATTCAAAGGGCGTAGGATGGCCCAAGCTGGCCGAACCAACGGAGAACACATCAAAAGAATGCCCAACACGCAGGCGGCCGTATAAAGCAAACCATAAAGCCGCGTCGGCCAGTCCGAAGTCTTAGGAATCTAGCGCTTCTTAGTCTGCATCTGCCAATAGATGACTTGACTGAGATTCTCTAGCTCGCGTGTTACGCCCCCTTCTGTTTTGGCTAGGAATAAGAGGGCCGGGGCTTCTCGGCGGTAGTGTGGCCGAGTGGTCGAAGGCGCTGGATTTAGGCTCCAGTCTCTGTGGAGGCGTGGGTTCGAATCCCACCACTGCCAGCGAAGCTTTTGTGAAGATGTTGGCTCGGTCCATCCTTGGAAAAGCGCCATGTTGAAAATGTCTGTGGCAAGACCTTGCGTGTACGATGTTGGTGTAGTATCAATGAACGGCAGATGTCCTTGTGGTGGGCTTTTGTTAGACTGATTTCCACATCCTCTGTGTTCACTGGGCGTCTGTTTTATTAATTTTTGTAAAAGATCAGTTGCTTAGTAAATGATCTCAAAAGTTATATTGTTCTCACCAATGCAGTGCGGCACGAGGTTGACCCCAAATATGTCCGCCGATAGAAGAAGAAAAGCAGACGCTTTAGCGTCCAAGTGGATAAACTATGCCGTTGCCATTGCAGTGCGAAAGCCACACGAAGCCGGTAGCGTGGCCGAGCGGTCTAAGGCGCTGGATTAAGGCTCCAGTCTCTTCGGAGGCGTGGGTTCAAATCCCACCGCTGCCACAGAAGGTTTTGAAGAAACCACCATCCAAGCTGTTGAGCAGCTTATACTCAACTTGGCACCCTCTGTTGCTCTTTTCAACAGCAGCAACTTGGAAGAGTCGGCTTGACGTTTCTTCAATTCCTTCAAGTTCTCCAATATTCAAAGGGCGTAGGATGGCCCAAGCTGGCCGAACCAACGGAGAACACATCAAAAGAATGCCCAACACGCAGGCGGCCGTATAAAGCAAACCATAAAGCCGCGTCGGCCAGTCCGAAGTCTTAGGAATCTAGCGCTTCTTTGTCTGCATCTGCCAATAGATGACTTGACTGAGATTCTCTAGCTCGCGTGTTACGCCCCCTTCTGTTTTGGCTAGGAATAAGAGGGCCGGGGCTTCTCGGAGGTAGTGTGGCCGAGTGGTCGAAGGCGCTGGATTTAGGCTCCAGTCTCTGTGGAGGCGTGGGTTCGAATCCCACCACTGCCAGCGAAGCTTTTGTGAAGATGTTGGCTCGGTCCATCCTTGGAAAAGCGCCATGTTGAAAATGTCTGTGGCAAGAGCTTGCGTGTACGATGTTGGTGTAGTATCAATGAACGGCAGATGTCCTTGTGGTGGGCTTTTGTTAGACTGATTTCCACATCCTCTGTGTTCACTGGGCGTCTGTTTTATTAATTTTTGTAAAAGATCAGTTGCTTAGTAAATGATCTCAAAAGTTATATTGTTCTCACCAATGCAGTGCGGCACGAGGTTGACCCCAAATATGTCCGCCGATAGAAGAAGAAAAGCAGACACTTTAGCGTCCAAGTGGATAAACTATGCCGTTGCCATTGCAGTGCGAAAGCCGCACGAAGCCGGTAGCGTGGCCGAGCGGTCTAAGGCGCTGGATTAAGGCTCCAGTCTCTTCGGAGGCGTGGGTTCAAATCCCACCGCTGCCAAAGAAGGTTTTGAAGAAACCACCATCCAAGCTGTTGAGCAGCTTATACTCAAATTGGCGCCCTCTGTTGCTCTTTTCAACAGCAGCAACTTGGAAGAGTCGGCTTGACGTTTCTTCAATTCCTTCAAGTTCTCCAATATTCAAAGGGCGTAGGATGGCCCAAGCTGGCCGAACCAACGGAGAACACATCATAAGAATGCCCAACACGCAGGCGGCCGTATAAAGCAAACCATAAAGCCGCGTCGGCCAGTCCGAAGTCTTAGGAATCTAGCGCTTCTTAGTCTGCATCTGCCAATAGATGACTTGACTGAGATTCTCTAGCTCGCGTGTTACGCCCCCTTCTGTTTTGGCTAGGAATAAGAGGGCCGGGGCTTCTCGGAGGTAGTGTGGCCGAGTGGTCGAAGGCGCTGGATTTAGGCTCCAGTCTCTGTGGAGGCGTGGGTTCGAATCCCACCACTGCCAGCGAAGCTTTTGTGAAGATGTTGGCTCGGTCCATCCTTGGAAAAGCGCCATGTTGAAAATGTCTGTGGCAAGAGCTTGCGTGTACGATGTTGGTGTAGTATCAATGAACGGCAGATGTCCTTGTGGTGGGCTTTTGTTAGACTGATTTCCACATCCTCTGTGTTCACTGGGCGTCTGTTTTATTAATTTTTGTAAAAGATCAGTTGCTTAGTAAATGATCTCAAAAGTTATATTGTTCTCACCAATGCAGTGCGGCACGAGGTTGACCCCAAATATGTCCGCCGATAGAAGAAGAAAAGCAGACACTTTAGCGTCCAAGTGGATAAACTATGCCGTTGCCATTGCAGTGCGAAAGCCGCACGAAGCCGGTAGCGTGGCCGAGCGGTCTAAGGCGCTGGATTAAGGCTCCAGTCTCTTCGGAGGCGTGGGTTCAAATCCCACCGCTGCCAAAGAAGGTTTTGAAGAAACCACCATCCAAGCTGTTGAGCAGCTTATACTCAACTTGGCGCCCTCTGTTGCTCTTTTCAACAGCAGCAACTTGGAAGAGTCGGCTTGACGTTTCTTCAATTCCTTCAAGTTCTCCAATATTCAAAGGGCGTAGGATGGCCCAAGCTGGCCGAACCAACGGAGAACACATCAAAAGAATGCCCAACACGCAGGCGGCCGTATAAAGCAAACCATAAAGCCGCGTCGGCCAGTCCGAAGTCTTAGGAATCTAGCGCTTCTTAGTCTGCATCTGCCAATAGATGACTTGACTGAGATTCTCTAGCTCGCGTGTTACGCCCCCTTCTGTTTTGGCTAGGAATAAGAGGGCCGGGGCTTCTCGGCGGTAGTGTGGCCGAGTGGTCGAAGGCGCTGGATTTAGGCTCCAGTCTCTGTGGAGGCGTGGGTTCGAATCCCACCACTGCCAGCGAAGCTTTTGTGAAGATGTTGGCTCGGTCCATCCTTGGAAAAGCGCCATGTTGAAAATGTCTGTGGCAAGAGCTTGCGTGTACGATGTTGGTGTAGTATCAATGAACGGCAGATGTCCTTGTGGTGGGCTTTTGTTAGACTGATTTCCACATCCTCTGTGTTCACTGGGCGTCTGTTTTATTAATTTTTGTAAAAGATCAGTTGCTTAGTAAATGATCTCAAAAGTTATATTGTTCTCACCAATGCAGTGCGGCACGAGGTTGACCCCAAATATGTCCGCCGATAGAAGAAGAAAAGCAGACACTTTAGCGTCCAAGTGGATAAACTATGCCGTTGCCATTGCAGTGCGAAAGCCGTACGAAGCCGGTAGCGTGGCCGAGCGGTCTAAGGCGCTGGATTAAGGCTCCAGTCTCTTCGGAGGCGTGGGTTCAAATCCCACCGCTGCCAAAGAAGGTTTTGAAGAAACCACCATCCAAGCTGTTGAGCAGCTTATACTCAAATTGGCGCCCTCTGTTGCTCTTTTCAACAGCAGCAACTTGGAAGAGTCGGCTTGACGTTTCTTCAATTCCTTCAAGTTCTCCAATATTCAAAGGGCGTAGGATGGCCTAAGCTGGCCGAACCAACGGAGAACACATCAAAAGAATGCCCAACACGCAGGCGGCCGTATAAAGCAAACCATAAAGCCGCGTCGGCCAGTCCGAAGTCTTAGGAATCTAGCGCTTCTTTGTCTGCATCTGCCAATAGATGACTTGACTGAGATTCTCTAGCTCGCGTGTTACGCCCCCTTCTGTTTTGGCTAGGAATAAGAGGGCCGGGGCTTCTCGGAGGTAGTGTGGCCGAGTGGTCGAAGGCGCTGGATTTAGGCTCCAGTCTCTGTGGAGGCGTGGGTTCGAATCCCACCACTGCCAGCGAAGCTTTTGTGAAGATGTTGGCTCGGTCCATCCTTGGAAAAGCGCCATGTTGAAAATGTCTGTGGCAAGAGCTTGCGTGTACGATGTTGGTGTAGTATCAATGAACGGCAGATGTCCTTGTGGTGGGCTTTTGTTAGACTGATTTCCACATCCTCTGTGTTCACTGGGCGTCTGTTTTATTAATTTTTGTAAAAGATCAGTTGCTTAGTAAATGATCTCAAAAGTTATATTGTTCTCACCAATGCAGTGCGGCACGAGGTTGACCCCAAATATGTCCGCCGATAGAAGAAGAAAAGCAGACACTTTAGCGTCCAAGTGGATAAACTATGCCGTTGCCATTGCAGTGCGAAAGCCACACGAAGCCGGTAGCGTGGCCGAGCGGTCTAAGGCGCTGGATTAAGGCTCCAGTCTCTTCGGAGGCGTGGGTTCAAATCCCACCGCTGCCACAGAAGGTTTTGAAGAAACCACCATCCAAGCTGTTGAGCAGCTTATACTCAACTTGGCGCCCTCTGTTGCTCTTTTCAACAGCAGCAACTTGGAAGAGTCGGCTTGACGTTTCTTCAATTCCTTCAAGTTCTCCAATATTCAAAGGGCGTAGGATGGCCCAAGCTGGCCGAACCAACGGAGAACACATCAAAAGAATGCCCAACACGCAGGCGGCCGTATAAAGCAAACCATAAAGCCGCTTCGGCCAGTCCGAAGTCTTAGGAATCTAGCGCTTCTTTGTCTGCATCTGCCAATAGATGACTTGACTGAGATTCTCTAGCTCGCGTGTTACGCCCCCTTCTGTTTTGGCTAGGAATAAGAGGGCCGGGGCTTCTCGGAGGTAGTGTGGCCGAGTGGTCGAAGGCGCTGGATTTAGGCTCCAGTCTCTGTGGAGGCGTGGGTTCGAATCCCACCACTGCCAGCGAAGCTTTTGTGAAGATGTTGGCTCGGTCCATCCTTGGAAAAGCGCCATGTTGAAAATGTCTGTGGCAAGAGCTTGCGTGTACGATGTTGGTGTAGTATCAATGAACGGCAGATGTCCTTGTGGTGGGCTTTTGTTAGACTGATTTCCACATCCTCTGTGTTCACTGGGCGTCTGTTTTATTAATTTTTGTAAAAGATCAGTTGCTTAGTAAATGATCTCAAAAGTTATATTGTTCTCACCAATGCAGTGCGGCACGAGGTTGACCCCAAATATGTCCGCCGATAGAAGAAGAAAAGCAGACACTTTAGCGTCCAAGTGGATAAACTATGCCGTTGCCATTGCAGTGCGAAAGCCGCACGAAGCCGGTAGCGTGGCCGAGCGGTCTAAGGCGCTGGATTAAGGCTCCAGTCTCTTCGGAGGCGTGGGTTCAAATCCCACCGCTGCCAAAGAAGGTTTTGAAGAAACCACCATCCAAGCTGTTGAGCAGCTTATACTCAAATTGGCGCCCTCTGTTGCTCTTTTCAACAGCAGCAACTTGGAAGAGTCGGCTTGACGTTTCTTCAATTCCTTCAAGTTCTCCAATATTCAAAGGGCGTAGGATGGCCCAAGCTGGCCGAACCAACGGAGAACACATCAAAAGAAAGCCCAACACGCAGGCGGCCGTATAAAGCAAACCATAAAGCCGCGTCGGCCAGTCCGAAGTCTTAGGAATCTAGCGCTTCTTAGTCTGCATCTGCCAATAGATGACTTGACTGAGATTCTCTAGCTCGCGTGTTACGCCCCCTTCTGTTTTGGCTAGGAATAAGAGGGCCGGGGCTTCTCGGCGGTAGTGTGGCCGAGTGGTCGAAGGCGCTGGATTTAGGCTCCAGTCTCTGTGGAGGCGTGGGTTCGAATCCCACCACTGCCAGCGAAGCTTTTGTGAAGATGTTGGCTCGGTCCATCCTTGGAAAAGCGCCATGTTGAAAATGTCTGTGGCAAGAGCTTGCGTGTACGATGTTGGTGTAGTATCAATGAACGGCAGATGTCCTTGTGGTGGGCTTTTGTTAGACTGATTTCCACATCCTCTGTGTTCACTGGGCGTCTGTTTTATTAATTTTTGTAAAAGATCAGTTGCTTAGTAAATGATCTCAAAAGTTATATTGTTCTCACCAATGCAGTGCGGCACGAGGTTGACCCCAAATATGTCCGCCGATAGAAGAAGAAAAGCAGACACTTTAGCGTCCAAGTGGATAAACTATGCCGTTGCCATTGCAGTGCGAAAGCCACACGAAGCCGGTAGCGTGGCCGAGCGCTCTAAGGCGCTGGATTAAGGCTCCAGTCTCTTCGGAGGCGTGGATTCAAATCCCACCGCTGCCAAAGAAGGTTTTGAAGAAACCACCATCCAAGCTGTTAAGCAGCTTATACTCAACTTGGCGCCCTCTGTTGCTCTTTTCAACAGCAGCAACTTGGAAGAGTCGGCTTGACGTTTCTTCAATTCCTTCAAGTTCTCCAATATTCAAAGGGCGTAGGATGGCCCAAGCTGGCCGAACCAACGGAGAACACATCAAAAGAATGCCCAACACGCAGGCGGCCGTATAAAGCAAACCATAAAGCCGCGTCGGCCAGTCCGAAGTCTTAGGAATCTAGCGCTTCTTTGTCTGCATCTGCCAATAGATGACTTGACTGAGATTCTCTAGCTCGCGTGTTACGCCCCCTTCTGTTTTGGCTAGGAATAAGAGGGCCGGGGCTTCTCGGAGGTAGTGTGGCCGAGTGGTCGAAGGCGCTGGATTTAGGCTCCAGTCTCTGTGGAGGCGTGGGTTCGAATCCCACCACTGCCAGCGAAGCTTTTGTGAAGATGTTGGCTCGGTCCATCCTTGGAAAAGCGCCATGTTGAAAATGTCTGTGGCAAGAGCTTGCGTGTACGATGTTGGTGTAGTATCAATGAACGGCAGATGTCCTTGTGGTGGGCTTTTGTTAGACTGATTTCCAGATCCTCTGTGTTCACTGGGCGTCTGTTTTATTAATTTTTGTAAAAGATCAGTTGCTTAGTAAATGATCTCAAAAGTTATATTGTTCTCACCAATGCAGTGCGGCACGAGGTTGACCCCAAATATGTCCGCCGATAGAAGAAGAAAAGCAGACACTTTAGCGTCCAAGTGGATAAACTATGCCGTTACCATTGCAGTGCGAAAGCCGCACGAAGCCGGTAGCGTGGCCGAGCGGTCTAAGGCGCTGGATTAAGGCTCCAGTCTCTTCGGAGGCGTGGGTTCAAATCCCACCGCTGCCAAAGAAGGTTTTGAAGAAACCACCATCCAAGCTGTTGAGCAGCTTATACTCAACTTGGCGCCCTCTGTTGCTCTTTTCAACAGCAGCAACTTGGAAGAGTCGGCTTGACGTTTCTTCAATTCCTTCAAGTTCTCCAATATTCAAAGGGCGTAGGATGGCCCAAGCTGGCCGAACCAACGGAGAACACATCAAAAGAATGCCCAACACGCAGGCGGCCGTATAAAGCAAACCATAAAGCCGCGTCGGCCAGTCCGAAGTCTTAGGAATCTAGCGCTTCTTAGTCTGCATCTGCCAATAGATGACTTGACTGAGATTCTCTAGCTCGCGTGTTACGCCCCCTTCTGTTTTGGCTAGGAATAAGAGGGCCGGGGCTTCTCGGCGGTAGTGTGGCCGAGTGGTCGAAGGCGCTGGATTTAGGCTCCAGTCTCTGTGGAGGCGTGGGTTCGAATCCCACCACTGCCAGCGAAGCTTTTGTGAAGATGTTGGCTCGGTCCATCCTTGGAAAAGCGCCATGTTGAAAATGTCTGTGGCAAGACCTTGCGTGTATGATGTTGGTGTAGTATCAATGAACGGCAGATGTCCTTGTGGTGGGCTTTTGTTAGACTGATTTCCACATCCTCTGTGTTCACTGGGCGTCTGTTTTATTAATTTTTGTAAAAGATCAGTTGCTTAGTAAATGATCTCAAAAGTTATATTGTTCTCACCAATGCAGTGCGGCACGAGGTTGACCCCAAATATGTCCGCCGATAGAAGAAGAAAAGCAGACACTTTAGCGTCCAAGTGGATAAACTATGCCGTTGCCATTGCAGTGCGAAAGCCACACGAAGCCGGTAGCGTGGCCGAGCGGTCTAAGGCGCTGGATTAAGGCTCCAGTCTCTTCGGAGGCGTGGGTTCAAATCCCACCGCTGCCAAAGAAGGTTTTGAAGAAACCACCATCCAAGCTGTTGAGCAGCTTATACTCAACTTGGCACCCTCTGTTGCTCTTTTCAACAGCAGCAACTTGGAAGAGTCGGCTTGACGTTTCTTCAATTCCTTCAAGTTCTCCAATATTCAAAGGGCGTAGGATGGCCCAAGCTGGCCGAACCAACGGAGAACACATCAAAAGAATGCCCAACACGCAGGCGGCCGTATAAAGCAAACCATAAAGCCGCGTCGGCCAGTCCGAAGTCTTAGGAATCTAGCGCTTCTTTGTCTGCATCTGCCAATAGATGACTTGACTGAGATTCTCTAGCTCGCGTGTTACGCCCCCTTCTGTTTTGGCTAGGAATAAGAGGGCCGGGGCTTCTCGGAGGTAGTGTGGCCGAGTGGTCGAAGGCGCTGGATTTAGGCTCCAGTCTCTGTGGAGGCGTGGGTTCGAATCCCACCACTGCCAGCGAAGCTTTTGTGAAGATGTTGGCTCGGTCCATCCTTGGAAAAGCGCCATGTTGAAAATGTCTGTGGCAAGAGCTTGCGTGTACGATGTTGGTGTAGTATCAATGAACGGCAGATGTCCTTGTGGTGGGCTTTTGTTAGACTGATTTCCACATCCTCTGTGTTCACTGGGCGTCTGTTTTATTAATTTTTGTAAAAGATCAGTTGCTTAGTAAATGATCTCAAAAGTTATATTGTTCTCACCAATGCAGTGCGGCACGAGGTTGACCCCAAATATGTCCGCCGATAGAAGAAGAAAAGCAGACACTTTAGCGTCCAAGTGGATAAACTATGCCGTTGCCATTGCAGTGCGAAAGCCGCACGAAGCCGGTAGCGTGGCCGAGCGGTCTAAGGCGCTGGATTAAGGCTCCAGTCTCTTCGGAGGCGTGGGTTCAAATCCCACCGCTGCCAAAGAAGGTTTTGAAGAAACCACCATCCAAGCTGTTGAGCAGCTTATACTCAAATTGGCGCCCTCTGTTGCTCTTTTCAACAGCAGCAACTTGGAAGAGTCGGCTTGACGTTTCTTCAATTCCTTCAAGTTCTCCAATATTCAAAGGGCGTAGGATGGCCCAAGCTGGCCGAACCAACGGAGAACACATCAAAAGAATGCCCAACACGCAGGCGGCCGTATAAAGCAAACCATAAAGCCGCGTCGGCCAGTCCGAAGTCTTAGGAATCTAGCGCTTCTTAGTCTGCATCTGCCAATAGATGACTTGACTGAGATTCTCTAGCTCGCGTGTTACGCCCCCTTCTGTTTTGGCTAGGAATAAGAGGGCCGGGGCTTCTAGGAGGTACTGTGGCCGAGTGGTCGAAGGCGCTGGATTTAGGCTCCAGTCTCTGTGGAGGCGTGGGTTCGAATCCCACCACTGCCAGCGAAGCTTTTGTGAAGATGTTGGCTCGGTCCATCCTTGGAAAAGCGCCATGTTGAAAATGTCTGTGGCAAGACCTTGCGTGTACGATGTTGGTGTAGTATCAATGAACGGCAGATGTCCTTGTGGTGGGCTTTTGTTAGACTGATTTCCACATCCTCTGTGTTCACTGGGCGTCTGTTTTATTAATTTTTGTAAAAGATCAGTTGCTTAGTAAATGATCTCAAAAGTTATATTGTTCTCACCAATGCAGTGCGGCACGAGGTTGACCCCAAATATGTCCGCCGATAGAAGAAGAAAAGCAGACACTTTAGCGTCCAAGTGGATAAACTATGCCGTTGCCATTGCAGTGCGAAAGCCGCACGAAGCCGGTAGCGTGGCCGAGCGGTCTAAGGCGCTGGATTAAGGCTCCAGTCTCTTCGGAGGCGTGGGTTCAAATCCCACCGCTGCCAAAGAAGGTTTTGAAGAAACCACCATCCAAGCTGTTGAGCAGCTTATACTCAAATTGGCGCCCTCTGTTGCTCTTTTCAACAGCAGCAACTTGGAAGAGTCGGCTTGACGTTTCTTCAATTCCTTCAAGTTCTCCAATATTCAAAGGGCGTAGGATGGCCCAAGCTGGCCGAACCAACGGAGAACACATCAAAAGAATGCCCAACACGCAGGCGGCCGTATAAAGCAAACCATAAAGCCGCGTCGGCCAGTCCGAAGTCTTAGGAATCTAGCGCTTCTTAGTCTGCATCTGCCAATAGATGACTTGACTGAGATTCTCTAGCTCGCGTGTTACGCCCCCTTCTGTTTTGGCTAGGAATAAGAGGGCCGGGGCTTCTAGGAGGTACTGTGGCCGAGTGGTCGAAGGCGCTGGATTTAGGCTCCAGTCTCTGTGGAGGCGTGGGTTCGAATCCCACCACTGCCAGCGAAGCTTTTGTGAAGATGTTGGCTCGGTCCATCCTTGGAAAAGCGCCATGTTGAAAATGTCTGTGGCAAGACCTTGCGTGTACGATGTTGGTGTAGTATCAATGAACGGCAGATGTCCTTGTGGTGGGCTTTTGTTAGACTGATTTCCACATCCTCTGTGTTCACTGGGCGTCTGTTTTATTAATTTTTGTAAAAGATCAGTTGCTTAGTAAATGATCTCAAAAGTTATATTGTTCTCACCAATGCAGTGCGGCACGAGGTTGACCCCAAATATGTCCGCCGATAGAAGAAGAAAAGCAGACACTTTAGCGTCCAAGTGGATAAACTATGCCGTTGCCATTGCAGTGCGAAAGCCGCACGAAGCCGGTAGCGTGGCCGAGCGGTCTAAGGCGCTGGATTAAGGCTCCAGTCTCTTCGGAGGCGTGGGTTCAAATCCCACCGCTGCCAAAGAAGGTTTTGAAGAAACCACCATCCAAGCTGTTGAGCAGCTTATACTCAACTTGGCGCCCTCTGTTGCTCTTTTCAACAGCAGCAACTTGGAAGAGTCGGCTTGACGTTTCTTCAATTCCTTCAAGTTCTCCAATATTCAAAGGGCGTAGGATGGCCCAAGCTGGCCGAACCAACGGAGAACACATCAAAAGAATGCCCAACACGCAGGCGGCCGTATAAAGCAAACCATAAAGCCGCGTCGGCCAGTCCGAAGTCTTAGGAATCTAGCGCTTCTTTGTCTGCATCTGCCAATAGATGACTTGACTGAGATTCTCTAGCTCGCGTGTTACGCCCCCTTCTGTTTTGGCTAGGAATAAGAGGGCCGGGGCTTCTCGGAGGTAGTGTGGCCGAGTGGTCGAAGGCGCTGGATTTAGGCTCCAGTCTCTGTGGAGGCGTGGGTTCGAATCCCACCACTGCCAGCGAAGCTTTTGTGAAGATGTTGGCTCGGTCCATCCTTGGAAAAGCGCCATGTTGAAAATGTCTGTGGCAAGACCTTGCGTGTACGATGTTGGTGTAGTATCAATGAACGGCAGATGTCCTTGTGGTGGGCTTTTGTTAGACTGATTTCCACATCCTCTGTGTTCACTGGGCGTCTGTTTTATTAATTTTTGTAAAAGATCAGTTGCTTAGTAAATGATCTCAAAAGTTATATTGTTCTCACCAATGCAGTGCGGCACGAGGTTGACCCCAAATATGTCCGCCGATAGAAGAAGAAAAGCAGACACTTTAGCGTCCAAGTGGATAAACTATGCCGTTGCCATTGCAGTGCGAAAGCCGCACGAAGCCGGTAGCGTGGCCGAGCGGTCTAAGGCGCTGGATTAAGGCTCCAGTCTCTTCGGAGGCGTGGGTTCAAATCCCACCGCTGCCAAAGAAGGTTTTGAAGAAACCACCATCCAAGCTGTTGAGCAGCTTATACTCAAATTGGCGCCCTCTGTTGCTCTTTTCAACAGCAGCAACTTGGAAGAGTCGGCTTGACGTTTCTTCAATTCCTTCAAGTTCTCCAATATTCAAAGGGCGTAGGATGGCCCAAGCTGGCCGAACCAACGGAGAACACATCAAAAGAATGCCCAACACGCAGGCGGCCGTATAAAGCAAACCATAAAGCCGCGTCGGCCAGTCCGAAGTCTTAGGAATCTAGCGCTTCTTTGTCTGCATCTGCCAATAGATGACTTGACTGAGATTCTCTAGCTCGCGTGTTACGCCCCCTTCTGTTTTGGCTAGGAATAAGAGGGCCGGGGCTTCTCGGAGGTAGTGTGGCCGAGTGGTCGAAGGCGCTGGATTTAGGCTCCAGTCTCTGTGGAGGCGTGGGTTCGAATCCCACCACTGCCAGCGAAGCTTTTGTGAAGATGTTGGCTCGGTCCATCCTTGGAAAAGCGCCATGTTGAAAATGTCTGTGGCAAGACCTTGCGTGTACGATGTTGGTGTAGTATCAATGAACGGCAGATGTCCTTGTGGTGGGCTTTTGTTAGACTGATTTCCACATCCTCTGTGTTCACTGGGCGTCTGTTTTATTAATTTTTGTAAAAGATCAGTTGCTTAGTAAATGATCTCAAAAGTTATATTGTTCTCACCAATGCAGTGCGGCACGAGGTTGACCCCAAATATGTCCGCCGATAGAAGAAGAAAAGCAGACACTTTAGCGTCCAAGTGGATAAACTATGCCGTTGCCATTGCAGTGCGAAAGCCGCACGAAGCCGGTAGCGTGGCCGAGCGGTCTAAGGCGCTGGATTAAGGCTCCAGTCTCTTCGGAGGCGTGGGTTCAAATCCCACCGCTGCCAAAGAAGGTTTTGAAGAAACCACCATCCAAGCTGTTGAGCAGCTTATACTCAAATTGGCGCCCTCTGTTGCTCTTTTCAACAGCAGCAACTTGGAAGAGTCGGCTTGACGTTTCTTCAATTCCTTCAAGTTCTCCAATATTCAAAGGGCGTAGGATGGCCCAAGCTGGCCGAACCAACGGAGAACACATCAAAAGAATGCCCAACACGCAGGCGGCCGTATAAAGCAAACCATAAAGCCGCGTCGGCCAGTCCGAAGTCTTAGGAATCTAGCGCTTCTTAGTCTGCATCTGCCAATAGATGACTTGACTGAGATTCTCTAGCTCGCGTGTTACGCCCCCTTCTGTTTTGGCTAGGAATAAGAGGGCCGGGGCTTCTCGGAGGTAGTGTGGCCGAGTGGTCGAAGGCGCTGGATTTAGGCTCCAGTCTCTGTGGAGGCGTGGGTTCGAATCCCATCACTGCCAGCGAAGCTTTTGTGAAGATGTTGGCTCGGTCCATCCTTGGAAAAGCGCCATGTTGAAAATGTCTGTGGCAAGACCTTGCGTGTACGATGTTGGTGTAGTATCAATGAACGGCAGATGTCCTTGTGGTGGGCTTTTGTTAGACTGATTTCCACATCCTCTGTGTTCACTGGGCGTCTGTTTTATTAATTTTTGTAAAAGATCAGTTGCTTAGTAAATGATCTCAAAAGTTATATTGTTCTCACCAATGCAGTGCGGCACGAGGTTGACCCCAAATATGTCCGCCGATAGAAGAAGAAAAGCAGACACTTTAGCGTCCAAGTGGATAAACTATGCCGTTGCCATTGCAGTGCGAAAGCCGCACGAAGCCGGTAGCGTGGCCGAGCGGTCTAAGGCGCTGGATTAAGGCTCCAGTCTCTTCGGAGGCGTGGGTTCAAATCCCACCGCTGCCAAAGAAGGTTTTGAAGAAGCCACCATCCAAGCTGTTGAGCAGCTTATACTCAACTTGGCGCCCTCTGTTGCTCTTTTCAACAGCAGCAACTTGGAAGAGTCGGCTTGACGTTTCTTCAATTCCTTCAAGTTCTCCAATATTCAAAGGGCGTAGGATGGCCCAAGCTGGCCGAACCAACGGAGAACACATCAAAAGAATGCCCAACACGCAGGCGGCCGTATAAAGCAAACCATAAAGCCGCGTCGGCCAGTCCGAAGTCTTAGGAATCTAGCGCTTCTTTGTCTGCATCTGCCAATAGATGACTTGACTGAGATTCTCTAGCTCGCGTGTTACGCCCCCTTCTGTTTTGGCTAGGAATAAGAGGGCCGGGGCTTCTAGGAGGTACTGTGGCCGAGTGGTCGAAGGCGCTGGATTTAGGCTCCAGTCTCTGTGGAGGCGTGGGTTCGAATCCCACCACTGCCAGCGAAGCTTTTGTGAAGATGTTGGCTCGGTCCATCCTTGGAAAAGCGCCATGTTGAAAATGTCTGTGGCAAGACCTTGCGTGTACGATGTTGGTGTAGTATCAATGAACGGCAGATGTCCTTGTGGTGGGCTTTTGTTAGACTGATTTCCACATCCTCTGTGTTCACTGGGCGTCTGTTTTATTAATTTTTGTAAAAGATCAGTTGCTTAGTAAATGATCTCAAAAGTTATATTGTTCTCACCAATGCAGTGCGGCACGAGGTTGACCCCAAATATGTCCGCCGATAGAAGAAGAAAAGCAGACACTTTAGCGTCCAAGTGGATAAACTATGCCGTTGCCATTGCAGTGCGAAAGCCGCACGAAGCCGGTAGCGTGGCCGAGCGGTCTAAGGCGCTGGATTAAGGCTCCAGTCTCTTCGGAGGCGTGGGTTCAAATCCCACCGCTGCCAAAGAAGGTTTTGAAGAAACCACCATCCAAGCTGTTGAGCAGCTTATACTCAAATTGGCGCCCTCTGTTGCTCTTTTCAACAGCAGCAACTTGGAAGAGTCGGCTTGACGTTTCTTCAATTCCTTCAAGTTCTCCAATATTCAAAGGGCGTAGGATGGCCCAAGCTGGCCGAACCAACGGAGAACACATCAAAAGAATGCCCAACACGCAGGCGGCCGTATAAAGCAAACCATAAAGCCGCGTCGGCCAGTCCGAAGTCTTAGGAATCTAGCGCTTCTTAGTCTGCATCTGCCAATAGATGACTTGACTGAGATTCTCTAGCTCGCGTGTTACGCCCCCTTCTGTTTTGGCTAGGAATAAGAGGGCCGGGGCTTCTCGGAGGTAGTGTGGCCGAGTGGTCGAAGGCGCTGGATTTAGGCTCCAGTCTCTGTGGAGGCGTGGGTTCGAATCCCATCACTGCCAGCGAAGCTTTTGTGAAGATGTTGGCTCGGTCCATCCTTGGAAAAGCGCCATGTTGAAAATGTCTGTGGCAAGACCTTGCGTGTACGATGTTGGTGTAGTATCAATGAACGGCAGATGTCCTTGTGGTGGGCTTTTGTTAGACTGATTTCCACATCCTCTGTGTTCACTGGGCGTCTGTTTTATTAATTTTTGTAAAAGATCAGTTGCTTAGTAAATGATCTCAAAAGTTATATTGTTCTCACCAATGCAGTGCGGCACGAGGTTGACCCCAAATATGTCCGCCGATAGAAGAAGAAAAGCAGACACTTTAGCGTCCAAGTGGATAAACTATGCCGTTGCCATTGCAGTGCGAAAGCCGCACGAAGCCGGTAGCGTGGCCGAGCGGTCTAAGGCGCTGGATTAAGGCTCCAGTCTCTTCGGAGGCGTGGGTTCAAATCCCACCGCTGCCAAAGAAGGTTTTGAAGAAGCCACCATCCAAGCTGTTGAGCAGCTTATACTCAACTTGGCGCCCTCTGTTGCTCTTTTCAACAGCAGCAACTTGGAAGAGTCGGCTTGACGTTTCTTCAATTCCTTCAAGTTCTCCAATATTCAAAGGGCGTAGGATGGCCCAAGCTGGCCGAACCAACGGAGAACACATCAAAAGAATGCCCAACACGCAGGCGGCCGTATAAAGCAAACCATAAAGCCGCGTCGGCCAGTCCGAAGTCTTAGGAATCTAGCGCTTCTTTGTCTGCATCTGCCAATAGATGACTTGACTGAGATTCTCTAGCTCGCGTGTTACGCCCCCTTCTGTTTTGGCTAGGAATAAGAGGGCCGGGGCTTCTAGGAGGTACTGTGGCCGAGTGGTCGAAGGCACTGGATTTAGGCTCCAGTCTCTGTGGAGGCGTGGGTTCGAATCCCACCACTGCCAGCGAAGCTTTTGTGAAGATGTTGGCTCGGTCCATCCTTGGAAAAGCGCCATGTTGAAAATGTCTGTGGCAAGACCTTGCGTGTACGATGTTGGTGTAGTATCAATGAACGGCAGATGTCCTTGTGGTGGGCTTTTGTTAGACTGATTTCCACATCCTCTGTGTTCACTGGGCGTCTGTTTTATTAATTTTTGTAAAAGATCAGTTGCTTAGTAAATGATCTCAAAAGTTATATTGTTCTCACCAATGCAGTGCGGCACGAGGTTGACCCCAAATATGTCCGCCGATAGAAGAAGAAAAGCAGACACTTTAGCGTCCAAGTGGATAAACTATGCCGTTGCCATTGCAGTGCGAAAGCCGCACGAAGCCGGTAGCGTGGCCGAGCGGTCTAAGGCGCTGGATTAAGGCTCCAGTCTCTTCGGAGGCGTGGGTTCAAATCCCACCGCTGCCAAAGAAGGTTTTGAAGAAACCACCATCCAAGCTGTTGAGCAGCTTATACTCAACTTGGCGCCCTCTGTTGCTCTTTTCAACAGCAGCAACTTGGAAGAGTCGGCTTGACGTTTCTTCAATTCCTTCAAGTTCTCCAATATTCAAAGGGCGTAGGATGGCCCAAGCTGGCCGAACCAACGGAGAACACATCAAAAGAATGCCCAACACGCAGGCGGCCGTATAAAGCAAACCATAAAGCCGCGTCGGCCAGTCCGAAGTCTTAGGAATCTAGCGCTTCTTTGTCTGCATCTGCCAATAGATGACTTGACTGAGATTCTCTAGCTCGCGTGTTACGCCCCCTTCTGTTTTGGCTAGGAATAAGAGGGCCGGGGCTTCTCGGAGGTAGTGTGGCAGAGTGGTCGAAGGCGCTGGATTTAGGCTCCAGTCTCTGTGGAGGCGTGGGTTCGAATCCCACCACTGCCAGCGAAGCTTTTGTGAAGATGTTGGCTCGGTCCATCCTTGGAAAAGCGCCATGTTGAAAATGTCTGTGGCAAGACCTTGCGTGTACGATGTTGGTGTAGTATCAATGAACGGCAGATGTCCTTGTGGTGGGCTTTTGTTAGACTGATTTCCACATCCTCTGTGTTCACTGGGCGTCTGTTTTATTAATTTTTGTAAAAGATCAGTTGCTTAGTAAATGATCTCAAAAGTTATATTGTTCTCACCAATGCAGTGCGGCACGAGGTTGACCCCAAATATGTCCGCCGATAGAAGAAGAAAAGCAGACACTTTAGCGTCCAAGTGGATAAACTATGCCGTTGCCATTGCAGTGCGAAAGCCGCACGAAGCCGGTAGCGTGGCCGAGCGGTCTAAGGCGCTGGATTAAGGCTCCAGTCTCTTCGGAGGCGTGGGTTCAAATCCCACCGCTGCCAAAGAAGGTTTTGAAGAAACCACCATCCAAGCTGTTGAGCAGCTTATACTCAAATTGGCGCCCTCTGTTGCTCTTTTCAACAGCAGCAACTTGGAAGAGTCGGCTTGACGTTTCTTCAATTCCTTCAAGTTCTCCAATATTCAAAGGGCGTAGGATGGCCCAAGCTGGCCGAACCAACGGAGAACACATCAAAAGAATGCCCAACACACAGGCGGCCGTATAAAGCAAACCATAAAGCCGCGTCGGCCAGTCCGAAGTCTTAGGAATCTAGCGCTTCTTAGTCTGCATCTGCCAATAGATGACTTGACTGAGATTCTCTAGCTCGCGTGTTACGCCCCCTTCTGTTTTGGCTAGGAATAAGAGGGCCGGGGCTTCTCGGAGGTAGTGTGGCCGAGTGGTCGAAGGCGCTGGATTTAGGCTCCAGTCTCTGTGGAGGCGTGGGTTCGAATCCCATCACTGCCAGCGAAGCTTTTGTGAAGATGTTGGCTCGGTCCATCCTTGGAAAAGCGCCATGTTGAAAATGTCTGTGGCAAGACCTTGCGTGTACGATGTTGGTGTAGTATCAATGAACGGCAGATGTCCTTGTGGTGGGCTTTTGTTAGACTGATTTCCACATCCTCTGTGTTCACTGGGCGTCTGTTTTATTAATTTTTGTAAAAGATCAGTTGCTTAGTAAATGATCTCAAAAGTTATATTGTTCTCACCAATGCAGTGCGGCACGAGGTTGACCCCAAATATGTCCGCCGATAGAAGAAGAAAAGCAGACACTTTAGCGTCCAAGTGGATAAACTATGCCGTTGCCATTGCAGTGCGAAAGCCGCACGAAGCCGGTAGCGTGGCCGAGCGGTCTAAGGCGCTGGATTAAGGCTCCAGTCTCTTCGGAGGCGTGGGTTCAAATCCCACCGCTGCCAAAGAAGGTTTTGAAGAAGCCACCATCCAAGCTGTTGAGCAGCTTATACTCAACTTGGCGCCCTCTGTTGCTCTTTTCAACAGCAGCAACTTGGAAGAGTCGGCTTGACGTTTCTTCAATTCCTTCAAGTTCTCCAATATTCAAAGGGCGTAGGATGGCCCAAGCTGGCCGAACCAACGGAGAACACATCAAAAGAATGCCCAACACGCAGGCGGCCGTATAAAGCAAACCATAAAGCCGCGTCGGCCAGTCCGAAGTCTTAGGAATCTAGCGCTTCTTTGTCTGCATCTGCCAATAGATGACTTGACTGAGATTCTCTAGCTCGCGTGTTACGCCCCCTTCTGTTTTGGCTAGGAATAAGAGGGCCGGGGCTTCTAGGAGGTACTGTGGCCGAGTGGTCGAAGGCACTGGATTTAGGCTCCAGTCTCTGTGGAGGCGTGGGTTCGAATCCCACCACTGCCAGCGAAGCTTTTGTGAAGATGTTGGCTCGGTCCATCCTTGGAAAAGCGCCATGTTGAAAATGTCTGTGGCAAGACCTTGCGTGTACGATGTTGGTGTAGTATCAATGAACGGCAGATGTCCTTGTGGTGGGCTTTTGTTAGACTGATTTCCACATCCTCTGTGTTCACTGGGCGTCTGTTTTATTAATTTTTGTAAAAGATCAGTTGCTTAGTAAATGATCTCAAAAGTTATATTGTTCTCACCAATGCAGTGCGGCACGAGGTTGACCCCAAATATGTCCGCCGATAGAAGAAGAAAAGCAGACACTTTAGCGTCCAAGTGGATAAACTATGCCGTTGCCATTGCAGTGCGAAAGCCGCACGAAGCCGGTAGCGTGGCCGAGCGGTCTAAGGCGCTGGATTAAGGCTCCAGTCTCTTCGGAGGCGTGGGTTCAAATCCCACCGCTGCCAAAGAAGGTTTTGAAGAAACCACCATCCAAGCTGTTGAGCAGCTTATACTCAACTTGGCGCCCTCTGTTGCTCTTTTCAACAGCAGCAACTTGGAAGAGTCGGCTTGACGTTTCTTCAATTCCTTCAAGTTCTCCAATATTCAAAGGGCGTAGGATGGCCCAAGCTGGCCGAACCAACGGAGAACACATCAAAAGAATGCCCAACACGCAGGCGGCCGTATAAAGCAAACCATAAAGCCGCGTCGGCCAGTCCGAAGTCTTAGGAATCTAGCGCTTCTTTGTCTGCATCTGCCAATAGATGACTTGACTGAGATTCTCTAGCTCGCGTGTTACGCCCCCTTCTGTTTTGGCTAGGAATAAGAGGGCCGGGGCTTCTCGGAGGTAGTGTGGCAGAGTGGTCGAAGGCGCTGGATTTAGGCTCCAGTCTCTGTGGAGGCGTGGGTTCGAATCCCACCACTGCCAGCGAAGCTTTTGTGAAGATGTTGGCTCGGTCCATCCTTGGAAAAGCGCCATGTTGAAAATGTCTGTGGCAAGACCTTGCGTGTACGATGTTGGTGTAGTATCAATGAACGGCAGATGTCCTTGTGGTGGGCTTTTGTTAGACTGATTTCCACATCCTCTGTGTTCACTGGGCGTCTGTTTTATTAATTTTTGTAAAAGATCAGTTGCTTAGTAAATGATCTCAAAAGTTATATTGTTCTCACCAATGCAGTGCGGCACGAGGTTGACCCCAAATATGTCCGCCGATAGAAGAAGAAAAGCAGACACTTTAGCGTCCAAGTGGATAAACTATGCCGTTGCCATTGCAGTGCGAAAGCCGCACGAAGCCGGTAGCGTGGCCGAGCGGTCTAAGGCGCTGGATTAAGGCTCCAGTCTCTTCGGAGGCGTGGGTTCAAATCCCACCGCTGCCAAAGAAGGTTTTGAAGAAACCACCATCCAAGCTGTTGAGCAGCTTATACTCAAATTGGCGCCCTCTGTTGCTCTTTTCAACAGCAGCAACTTGGAAGAGTCGGCTTGACGTTTCTTCAATTCCTTCAAGTTCTCCAATATTCAAAGGGCGTAGGATGGCCCAAGCTGGCCGAACCAACGGAGAACACATCAAAAGAATGCCCAACACACAGGCGGCCGTATAAAGCAAACCATAAAGCCGCGTCGGCCAGTCCGAAGTCTTAGGAATCTAGCGCTTCTTAGTCTGCATCTGCCAATAGATGACTTGACTGAGATTCTCTAGCTCGCGTGTTACGCCCCCTTCTGTTTTGGCTAGGAATAAGAGGGCCGGGGCTTCTCGGAGGTAGTGTGGCCGAGTGGTCGAAGGCGCTGGATTTAGGCTCCAGTCTCTGTGGAGGCGTGGGTTCGAATCCCATCACTGCCAGCGAAGCTTTTGTGAAGATGTTGGCTCGGTCCATCCTTGGAAAAGCGCCATGTTGAAAATGTCTGTGGCAAGACCTTGCGTGTACGATGTTGGTGTAGTATCAATGAACGGCAGATGTCCTTGTGGTGGGCTTTTGTTAGACTGATTTCCACATCCTCTGTGTTCACTGGGCGTCTGTTTTATTAATTTTTGTAAAAGATCAGTTGCTTAGTAAATGATCTCAAAAGTTATATTGTTCTCACCAATGCAGTGCGGCACGAGGTTGACCCCAAATATGTCCGCCGATAGAAGAAGAAAAGCAGACACTTTAGCGTCCAAGTGGATAAACTATGCCGTTGCCATTGCAGTGCGAAAGCCGCACGAAGCCGGTAGCGTGGCCGAGCGGTCTAAGGCGCTGGATTAAGGCTCCAGTCTCTTCGGAGGCGTGGGTTCAAATCCCACCGCTGCCAAAGAAGGTTTTGAAGAAACCACCATCCAAGCTGTTGAGCAGCTTATACTCAAATTGGCGCCCTCTGTTGCTCTTTTCAACAGCAGCAACTTGGAAGAGTCGGCTTGACGTTTCTTCAATTCCTTCAAGTTCTCCAATATTCAAAGGGCGTAGGATGGCCCAAGCTGGCCGAACCAACGGAGAACACATCAAAAGAATGCCCAACACGCAGGCGGCCGTATAAAGCAAACCATAAAGCCGCGTCGGCCAGTCCGAAGTCTTAGGAATCTAGCGCTTCTTAGTCTGCATCTGCCAATAGATGACTTGACTGAGATTCTCTAGCTCGCGTGTTACGCCCCCTTCTGCTTTGGCTAGGAATAAGAGGGCCGGGGCTTCTAGGAGGTACTGTGGCCGAGTGGTCGAAGGCGCTGGATTTAGGCTCCAGTCTCTGTGGAGGCGTGGGTTCGAATCCCACCACTGCCAGCGAAGCTTTTGTGAAGATGTTGGCTCGGTCCATCCTTGGAAAAGCGCCATGTTGAAAATGTCTGTGGCAAGACCTTGCGTGTACGATGTTGGTGTAGTATCAATGAACGGCAGATGTCCTTGTGGTGGGCTTTTGTTAGACTGATTTCCACATCCTCTGTGTTCACTGGGCGTCTGTTTTATTAATTTTTGTAAAAGATCAGTTGCTTAGTAAATGATCTCAAAAGTTATATTGTTCTCACCAATGCAGTGCGGCACGAGGTTGACCCCAAATATGTCCGCCGATAGAAGAAGAAAAGCAGACACTTTAGCGTCCAAGTGGATAAACTATGCCGTTGCCATTGCAGTGCGAAAGCCGCACGAAGCCGGTAGCGTGGCCGAGCGGTCTAAGGCGCTGGATTAAGGCTCCAGTCTCTTCGGAGGCGTGGGTTCAAATCCCACCGCTGCCAAAGAAGGTTTTGAAGAAACCACCATCCAAGCTGTTGAGCAGCTTATACTCAACTTGGCGCCCTCTGTTGCTCTTTTCAACAGCAGCAACTTGGAAGAGTCGGCTTGACGTTTCTTCAATTCCTTCAAGTTCTCCAATATTCAAAGGGCGTAGGATGGCCCAAGCTGGCCGAACCAACGGAGAACACATCAAAAGAATGCCCAACACGCAGGCGGCCGTATAAAGCAAACCATAAAGCCGCGTCGGCCAGTCCGAAGTCTTAGGAATCTAGCGCTTCTTTGTCTGCATCTGCCAATAGATGACTTGACTGAGATTCTCTAGCTCGCGTGTTACGCCCCCTTCTGTTTTGGCTAGGAATAAGAGGGCCGGGGCTTCTCGGAGGTAGTGTGGCCGAGTGGTCGAAGGCGCTGGATTTAGGCTCCAGTCTCTGTGGAGGCGTGGGTTCGAATCCCACCACTGCCAGCGAAGCTTTTGTGAAGATGTTGGCTCGGTCCATCCTTGGAAAAGCGCCATGTTGAAAATGTCTGTGGCAAGACCTTGCGTGTACGATGTTGGTGTAGTATCAATGAACGGCAGATGTCCTTGTGGTGGGCTTTTGTTAGACTGATTTCCACATCCTCTGTGTTCACTGGGCGTCTGTTTTATTAATTTTTGTAAAAGATCAGTTGCTTAGTAAATGATCTCAAAAGTTATATTGTTCTCACCAATGCAGTGCGGCACGAGGTTGACCCCAAATATGTCCGCCGATAGAAGAAGAAAAGCAGACACTTTAGCGTCCAAGTGGATAAACTATGCCGTTGCCATTGCAGTGCGAAAGCCGCACGAAGCCGGTAGCGTGGCCGAGCGGTCTAAGGCGCTGGATTAAGGCTCCAGTCTCTTCGGAGGCGTGGGTTCAAATCCCACCGCTGCCAAAGAAGGTTTTGAAGAAACCACCATCCAAGCTGTTGAGCAGCTTATACTCAAATTGGCGCCCTCTGTTGCTCTTTTCAACAGCAGCAACTTGGAAGAGTCGGCTTGACGTTTCTTCAATTCCTTCAAGTTCTCCAATATTCAAAGGGCGTAGGATGGCCCAAGCTGGCCGAACCAACGGAGAACACATCAAAAGAATGCCCAACACGCAGGCGGCCGTATAAAGCAAACCATAAAGCCGCGTCGGCCAGTCCGAAGTCTTAGGAATCTAGCGCTTCTTTGTCTGCATCTGCCAATAGATGACTTGACTGAGATTCTCTAGCTCGCGTGTTACGCCCCCTTCTGTTTTGGCTAGGAATAAGAGGGCCGGGGCTTCTCGGAGGTAGTGTGGCCGAGTGGTCGAAGGCGCTGGATTTAGGCTCCAGTCTCTGTGGAGGCGTGGGTTCGAATCCCACCACTGCCAGCGAAGCTTTTGTGAAGATGTTGGCTCGGTCCATCCTTGGAAAAGCGCCATGTTGAAAATGTCTGTGGCAAGACCTTGCGTGTACGATGTTGGTGTAGTATCAATGAACGGCAGATGTCCTTGTGGTGGGCTTTTGTTAGACTGATTTCCACATCCTCTGTGTTCACTGGGCGTCTGTTTTATTAATTTTTGTAAAAGATCAGTTGCTTAGTAAATGATCTCAAAAGTTATATTGTTCTCACCAATGCAGTGCGGCACGAGGTTGACCCCAAATATGTCCGCCGATAGAAGAAGAAAAGCAGACACTTTAGCGTCCAAGTGGATAAACTATGCCGTTGCCATTGCAGTGCGAAAGCCGCACGAAGCCGGTAGCGTGGCCGAGCGGTCTAAGGCGCTGGATTAAGGCTCCAGTCTCTTCGGAGGCGTGGGTTCAAATCCCACCGCTGCCAAAGAAGGTTTTGAAGAAACCACCATCCAAGCTGTTGAGCAGCTTATACTCAAATTGGCGCCCTCTGTTGCTCTTTTCAACAGCAGCAACTTGGAAGAGTCGGCTTGACGTTTCTTCAATTCCTTCAAGTTCTCCAATATTCAAAGGGCGTAGGATGGCCCAAGCTGGCCGAACCAACGGAGAACACATCAAAAGAATGCCCAACACGCAGGCGGCCGTATAAAGCAAACCATAAAGCCGCGTCGGCCAGTCCGAAGTCTTAGGAATCTAGCGCTTCTTAGTCTGCATCTGCCAATAGATGACTTGACTGAGATTCTCTAGCTCGCGTGTTACGCCCCCTTCTGTTTTGGCTAGGAATAAGAGGGCCGGGGCTTCTCGGAGGTAGTGTGGCCGAGTGGTCGAAGGCGCTGGATTTAGGCTCCAGTCTCTGTGGAGGCGTGGGTTCGAATCCCATCACTGCCAGCGAAGCTTTTGTGAAGATGTTGGCTCGGTCCATCCTTGGAAAAGCGCCATGTTGAAAATGTCTGTGGCAAGACCTTGCGTGTACGATGTTGGTGTAGTATCAATGAACGGCAGATGTCCTTGTGGTGGGCTTTTGTTAGACTGATTTCCACATCCTCTGTGTTCACTGGGCGTCTGTTTTATTAATTTTTGTAAAAGATCAGTTGCTTAGTAAATGATCTCAAAAGTTATATTGTTCTCACCAATGCAGTGCGGCACGAGGTTGACCCCAAATATGTCCGCCGATAGAAGAAGAAAAGCAGACACTTTAGCGTCCAAGTGGATAAACTATGCCGTTGCCATTGCAGTGCGAAAGCCGCACGAAGCCGGTAGCGTGGCCGAGCGGTCTAAGGCGCTGGATTAAGGCTCCAGTCTCTTCGGAGGCGTGGGTTCAAATCCCACCGCTGCCAAAGAAGGTTTTGAAGAAGCCACCATCCAAGCTGTTGAGCAGCTTATACTCAACTTGGCGCCCTCTGTTGCTCTTTTCAACAGCAGCAACTTGGAAGAGTCGGCTTGACGTTTCTTCAATTCCTTCAAGTTCTCCAATATTCAAAGGGCGTAGGATGGCCCAAGCTGGCCGAACCAACGGAGAACACATCAAAAGAATGCCCAACACGCAGGCGGCCGTATAAAGCAAACCATAAAGCCGCGTCGGCCAGTCCGAAGTCTTAGGAATCTAGCGCTTCTTTGTCTGCATCTGCCAATAGATGACTTGACTGAGATTCTCTAGCTCGCGTGTTACGCCCCCTTCTGTTTTGGCTAGGAATAAGAGGGCCGGGGCTTCTAGGAGGTACTGTGGCCGAGTGGTCGAAGGCGCTGGATTTAGGCTCCAGTCTCTGTGGAGGCGTGGGTTCGAATCCCACCACTGCCAGCGAAGCTTTTGTGAAGATGTTGGCTCGGTCCATCCTTGGAAAAGCGCCATGTTGAAAATGTCTGTGGCAAGACCTTGCGTGTACGATGTTGGTGTAGTATCAATGAACGGCAGATGTCCTTGTGGTGGGCTTTTGTTAGACTGATTTCCACATCCTCTGTGTTCACTGGGCGTCTGTTTTATTAATTTTTGTAAAAGATCAGTTGCTTAGTAAATGATCTCAAAAGTTATATTGTTCTCACCAATGCAGTGCGGCACGAGGTTGACCCCAAATATGTCCGCCGATAGAAGAAGAAAAGCAGACACTTTAGCGTCCAAGTGGATAAACTATGCCGTTGCCATTGCAGTGCGAAAGCCGCACGAAGCCGGTAGCGTGGCCGAGCGGTCTAAGGCGCTGGATTAAGGCTCCAGTCTCTTCGGAGGCGTGGGTTCAAATCCCACCGCTGCCAAAGAAGGTTTTGAAGAAACCACCATCCAAGCTGTTGAGCAGCTTATACTCAAATTGGCGCCCTCTGTTGCTCTTTTCAACAGCAGCAACTTGGAAGAGTCGGCTTGACGTTTCTTCAATTCCTTCAAGTTCTCCAATATTCAAAGGGCGTAGGATGGCCCAAGCTGGCCGAACCAACGGAGAACACATCAAAAGAATGCCCAACACGCAGGCGGCCGTATAAAGCAAACCATAAAGCCGCGTCGGCCAGTCCGAAGTCTTAGGAATCTAGCGCTTCTTAGTCTGCATCTGCCAATAGATGACTTGACTGAGATTCTCTAGCTCGCGTGTTACGCCCCCTTCTGTTTTGGCTAGGAATAAGAGGGCCGGGGCTTCTCGGAGGTAGTGTGGCCGAGTGGTCGAAGGCGCTGGATTTAGGCTCCAGTCTCTGTGGAGGCGTGGGTTCGAATCCCATCACTGCCAGCGAAGCTTTTGTGAAGATGTTGGCTCGGTCCATCCTTGGAAAAGCGCCATGTTGAAAATGTCTGTGGCAAGACCTTGCGTGTACGATGTTGGTGTAGTATCAATGAACGGCAGATGTCCTTGTGGTGGGCTTTTGTTAGACTGATTTCCACATCCTCTGTGTTCACTGGGCGTCTGTTTTATTAATTTTTGTAAAAGATCAGTTGCTTAGTAAATGATCTCAAAAGTTATATTGTTCTCACCAATGCAGTGCGGCACGAGGTTGACCCCAAATATGTCCGCCGATAGAAGAAGAAAAGCAGACACTTTAGCGTCCAAGTGGATAAACTATGCCGTTGCCATTGCAGTGCGAAAGCCGCACGAAGCCGGTAGCGTGGCCGAGCGGTCTAAGGCGCTGGATTAAGGCTCCAGTCTCTTCGGAGGCGTGGGTTCAAATCCCACCGCTGCCAAAGAAGGTTTTGAAGAAGCCACCATCCAAGCTGTTGAGCAGCTTATACTCAACTTGGCGCCCTCTGTTGCTCTTTTCAACAGCAGCAACTTGGAAGAGTCGGCTTGACGTTTCTTCAATTCCTTCAAGTTCTCCAATATTCAAAGGGCGTAGGATGGCCCAAGCTGGCCGAACCAACGGAGAACACATCAAAAGAATGCCCAACACGCAGGCGGCCGTATAAAGCAAACCATAAAGCCGCGTCGGCCAGTCCGAAGTCTTAGGAATCTAGCGCTTCTTTGTCTGCATCTGCCAATAGATGACTTGACTGAGATTCTCTAGCTCGCGTGTTACGCCCCCTTCTGTTTTGGCTAGGAATAAGAGGGCCGGGGCTTCTAGGAGGTACTGTGGCCGAGTGGTCGAAGGCACTGGATTTAGGCTCCAGTCTCTGTGGAGGCGTGGGTTCGAATCCCACCACTGCCAGCGAAGCTTTTGTGAAGATGTTGGCTCGGTCCATCCTTGGAAAAGCGCCATGTTGAAAATGTCTGTGGCAAGACCTTGCGTGTACGATGTTGGTGTAGTATCAATGAACGGCAGATGTCCTTGTGGTGGGCTTTTGTTAGACTGATTTCCACATCCTCTGTGTTCACTGGGCGTCTGTTTTATTAATTTTTGTAAAAGATCAGTTGCTTAGTAAATGATCTCAAAAGTTATATTGTTCTCACCAATGCAGTGCGGCACGAGGTTGACCCCAAATATGTCCGCCGATAGAAGAAGAAAAGCAGACACTTTAGCGTCCAAGTGGATAAACTATGCCGTTGCCATTGCAGTGCGAAAGCCGCACGAAGCCGGTAGCGTGGCCGAGCGGTCTAAGGCGCTGGATTAAGGCTCCAGTCTCTTCGGAGGCGTGGGTTCAAATCCCACCGCTGCCAAAGAAGGTTTTGAAGAAACCACCATCCAAGCTGTTGAGCAGCTTATACTCAACTTGGCGCCCTCTGTTGCTCTTTTCAACAGCAGCAACTTGGAAGAGTCGGCTTGACGTTTCTTCAATTCCTTCAAGTTCTCCAATATTCAAAGGGCGTAGGATGGCCCAAGCTGGCCGAACCAACGGAGAACACATCAAAAGAATGCCCAACACGCAGGCGGCCGTATAAAGCAAACCATAAAGCCGCGTCGGCCAGTCCGAAGTCTTAGGAATCTAGCGCTTCTTTGTCTGCATCTGCCAATAGATGACTTGACTGAGATTCTCTAGCTCGCGTGTTACGCCCCCTTCTGTTTTGGCTAGGAATAAGAGGGCCGGGGCTTCTCGGAGGTAGTGTGGCAGAGTGGTCGAAGGCGCTGGATTTAGGCTCCAGTCTCTGTGGAGGCGTGGGTTCGAATCCCACCACTGCCAGCGAAGCTTTTGTGAAGATGTTGGCTCGGTCCATCCTTGGAAAAGCGCCATGTTGAAAATGTCTGTGGCAAGACCTTGCGTGTACGATGTTGGTGTAGTATCAATGAACGGCAGATGTCCTTGTGGTGGGCTTTTGTTAGACTGATTTCCACATCCTCTGTGTTCACTGGGCGTCTGTTTTATTAATTTTTGTAAAAGATCAGTTGCTTAGTAAATGATCTCAAAAGTTATATTGTTCTCACCAATGCAGTGCGGCACGAGGTTGACCCCAAATATGTCCGCCGATAGAAGAAGAAAAGCAGACACTTTAGCGTCCAAGTGGATAAACTATGCCGTTGCCATTGCAGTGCGAAAGCCGCACGAAGCCGGTAGCGTGGCCGAGCGGTCTAAGGCGCTGGATTAAGGCTCCAGTCTCTTCGGAGGCGTGGGTTCAAATCCCACCGCTGCCAAAGAAGGTTTTGAAGAAACCACCATCCAAGCTGTTGAGCAGCTTATACTCAAATTGGCGCCCTCTGTTGCTCTTTTCAACAGCAGCAACTTGGAAGAGTCGGCTTGACGTTTCTTCAATTCCTTCAAGTTCTCCAATATTCAAAGGGCGTAGGATGGCCCAAGCTGGCCGAACCAACGGAGAACACATCAAAAGAATGCCCAACACACAGGCGGCCGTATAAAGCAAACCATAAAGCCGCGTCGGCCAGTCCGAAGTCTTAGGAATCTAGCGCTTCTTAGTCTGCATCTGCCAATAGATGACTTGACTGAGATTCTCTAGCTCGCGTGTTACGCCCCCTTCTGTTTTGGCTAGGAATAAGAGGGCCGGGGCTTCTCGGAGGTAGTGTGGCCGAGTGGTCGAAGGCGCTGGATTTAGGCTCCAGTCTCTGTGGAGGCGTGGGTTCGAATCCCATCACTGCCAGCGAAGCTTTTGTGAAGATGTTGGCTCGGTCCATCCTTGGAAAAGCGCCATGTTGAAAATGTCTGTGGCAAGACCTTGCGTGTACGATGTTGGTGTAGTATCAATGAACGGCAGATGTCCTTGTGGTGGGCTTTTGTTAGACTGATTTCCACATCCTCTGTGTTCACTGGGCGTCTGTTTTATTAATTTTTGTAAAAGATCAGTTGCTTAGTAAATGATCTCAAAAGTTATATTGTTCTCACCAATGCAGTGCGGCACGAGGTTGACCCCAAATATGTCCGCCGATAGAAGAAGAAAAGCAGACACTTTAGCGTCCAAGTGGATAAACTATGCCGTTGCCATTGCAGTGCGAAAGCCGCACGAAGCCGGTAGCGTGGCCGAGCGGTCTAAGGCGCTGGATTAAGGCTCCAGTCTCTTCGGAGGCGTGGGTTCAAATCCCACCGCTGCCAAAGAAGGTTTTGAAGAAACCACCATCCAAGCTGTTGAGCAGCTTATACTCAAATTGGCGCCCTCTGTTGCTCTTTTCAACAGCAGCAACTTGGAAGAGTCGGCTTGACGTTTCTTCAATTCCTTCAAGTTCTCCAATATTCAAAGGGCGTAGGATGGCCCAAGCTGGCCGAACCAACGGAGAACACATCAAAAGAATGCCCAACACGCAGGCGGCCGTATAAAGCAAACCATAAAGCCGCGTCGGCCAGTCCGAAGTCTTAGGAATCTAGCGCTTCTTAGTCTGCATCTGCCAATAGATGACTTGACTGAGATTCTCTAGCTCGCGTGTTACGCCCCCTTCTGTTTTGGCTAGGAATAAGAGGGCCGGGGCTTCTCGGAGGTAGTGTGGCCGAGTGGTCGAAGGCGCTGGATTTAGGCTCCAGTCTCTGTGGAGGCGTGGGTTCGAATCCCATCACTGCCAGCGAAGCTTTTGTGAAGATGTTGGCTCGGTCCATCCTTGGAAAAGCGCCATGTTGAAAATGTCTGTGGCAAGACCTTGCGTGTACGATGTTGGTGTAGTATCAATGAACGGCAGATGTCCTTGTGGTGGGCTTTTGTTAGACTGATTTCCACATCCTCTGTGTTCACTGGGCGTCTGTTTTATTAATTTTTGTAAAAGATCAGTTGCTTAGTAAATGATCTCAAAAGTTATATTGTTCTCACCAATGCAGTGCGGCACGAGGTTGACCCCAAATATGTCCGCCGATAGAAGAAGAAAAGCAGACACTTTAGCGTCCAAGTGGATAAACTATGCCGTTGCCATTGCAGTGCGAAAGCCGCACGAAGCCGGTAGCGTGGCCGAGCGGTCTAAGGCGCTGGATTAAGGCTCCAGTCTCTTCGGAGGCGTGGGTTCAAATCCCACCGCTGCCAAAGAAGGTTTTGAAGAAGCCACCATCCAAGCTGTTGAGCAGCTTATACTCAACTTGGCGCCCTCTGTTGCTCTTTTCAACAGCAGCAACTTGGAAGAGTCGGCTTGACGTTTCTTCAATTCCTTCAAGTTCTCCAATATTCAAAGGGCGTAGGATGGCCCAAGCTGGCCGAACCAACGGAGAACACATCAAAAGAATGCCCAACACGCAGGCGGCCGTATAAAGCAAACCATAAAGCCGCGTCGGCCAGTCCGAAGTCTTAGGAATCTAGCGCTTCTTTGTCTGCATCTGCCAATAGATGACTTGACTGAGATTCTCTAGCTCGCGTGTTACGCCCCCTTCTGTTTTGGCTAGGAATAAGAGGGCCGGGGCTTCTAGGAGGTACTGTGGCCGAGTGGTCGAAGGCGCTGGATTTAGGCTCCAGTCTCTGTGGAGGCGTGGGTTCGAATCCCACCACTGCCAGCGAAGCTTTTGTGAAGATGTTGGCTCGGTCCATCCTTGGAAAAGCGCCATGTTGAAAATGTCTGTGGCAAGACCTTGCGTGTACGATGTTGGTGTAGTATCAATGAACGGCAGATGTCCTTGTGGTGGGCTTTTGTTAGACTGATTTCCACATCCTCTGTGTTCACTGGGCGTCTGTTTTATTAATTTTTGTAAAAGATCAGTTGCTTAGTAAATGATCTCAAAAGTTATATTGTTCTCACCAATGCAGTGCGGCACGAGGTTGACCCCAAATATGTCCGCCGATAGAAGAAGAAAAGCAGACACTTTAGCGTCCAAGTGGATAAACTATGCCGTTGCCATTGCAGTGCGAAAGCCGCACGAAGCCGGTAGCGTGGCCGAGCGGTCTAAGGCGCTGGATTAAGGCTCCAGTCTCTTCGGAGGCGTGGGTTCAAATCCCACCGCTGCCAAAGAAGGTTTTGAAGAAACCACCATCCAAGCTGTTGAGCAGCTTATACTCAACTTGGCGCCCTCTGTTGCTCTTTTCAACAGCAGCAACTTGGAAGAGTCGGCTTGACGTTTCTTCAATTCCTTCAAGTTCTCCAATATTCAAAGGGCGTAGGATGGCCCAAGCTGGCCGAACCAACGGAGAACACATCAAAAGAATGCCCAACACGCAGGCGGCCGTATAAAGCAAACCATAAAGCCGCGTCGGCCAGTCCGAAGTCTTAGGAATCTAGCGCTTCTTTGTCTGCATCTGCCAATAGATGACTTGACTGAGATTCTCTAGCTCGCGTGTTACGCCCCCTTCTGTTTTGGCTAGGAATAAGAGGGCCGGGGCTTCTCGGCGGTAGTGTGGCCGAGTGGTCGAAGGCGCTGGATTTAGGCTCCAGTCTCTGTGGAGGCGTGGGTTCGAATCCCACCACTGCCAGCGAAGCTTTTGTGAAGATGTTGGCTCGGTCCATCCTTGGAAAAGCGCCATGTTGAAAATGTCTGTGGCAAGACCTTGCGTGTACGATGTTGGTGTAGTATCAATGAACGGCAGATGTCCTTGTGGTGGGCTTTTGTTAGACTGATTTCCACATCCTCTGTGTTCACTGGGCGTCTGTTTTATTAATTTTTGTAAAAGATCAGTTGCTTAGTAAATGATCTCAAAAGTTATATTGTTCTCACCAATGCAGTGCGGCACGAGGTTGACCCCAAATATGTCCGCCGATAGAAGAAGAAAAGCAGACACTTTAGCGTCCAAGTGGATAAACTATGCCGTTGCCATTGCAGTGCGAAAGCCGCACGAAGCCGGTAGCGTGGCCGAGCGGTCTAAGGCGCTGGATTAAGGCTCCAGTCTCTTCGGAGGCGTGGGTTCAAATCCCACCGCTGCCAAAGAAGGTTTTGAAGAAACCACCATCCAAGCTGTTGAGCAGCTTATACTCAAATTGGCGCCCTCTGTTGCTCTTTTCAACAGCAGCAACTTGGAAGAGTCGGCTTGACGTTTCTTCAATTCCTTCAAGTTCTCCAATATTCAAAGGGCGTAGGATGGCCCAAGCTGGCCGAACCAACGGAGAACACATCAAAAGAATGCCCAACACGCAGGCGGCCGTATAAAGCAAACCATAAAGCCGCGTCGGCCAGTCCGAAGTCTTAGGAATCTAGCGCTTCTTAGTCTGCATCTGCCAATAGATGACTTGACTGAGATTCTCTAGCTCGCGTGTTACGCCCCCTTCTGTTTTGGCTAGGAATAAGAGGGCCGGGGCTTCTCGGAGGTAGTGTGGCCGAGTGGTCGAAGGCGCTGGATTTAGGCTCCAGTCTCTGTGGAGGCGTGGGTTCGAATCCCATCACTGCCAGCGAAGCTTTTGTGAAGATGTTGGCTCGGTCCATCCTTGGAAAAGCGCCATGTTGAAAATGTCTGTGGCAAGACCTTGCGTGTACGATGTTGGTGTAGTATCAATGAACGGCAGATGTCCTTGTGGTGGGCTTTTGTTAGACTGATTTCCACATCCTCTGTGTTCACTGGGCGTCTGTTTTATTAATTTTTGTAAAAGATCAGTTGCTTAGTAAATGATCTCAAAAGTTATATTGTTCTCACCAATGCAGTGCGGCACGAGGTTGACCCCAAATATGTCCGCCGATAGAAGAAGAAAAGCAGACACTTTAGCGTCCAAGTGGATAAACTATGCCGTTGCCATTGCAGTGCGAAAGCCGCACGAAGCCGGTAGCGTGGCCGAGCGGTCTAAGGCGCTGGATTAAGGCTCCAGTCTCTTCGGAGGCGTGGGTTCAAATCCCACCGCTGCCAAAGAAGGTTTTGAAGAAACCACCATCCAAGCTGTTGAGCAGCTTATACTCAAATTGGCGCCCTCTGTTGCTCTTTTCAACAGCAGCAACTTGGAAGAGTCGGCTTGACGTTTCTTCAATTCCTTCAAGTTCTCCAATATTCAAAGGGCGTAGGATGGCCCAAGCTGGCCGAACCAACGGAGAACACATCAAAAGAATGCCCAACACGCAGGCGGCCGTATAAAGCAAACCATAAAGCCGCGTCGGCCAGTCCGAAGTCTTAGGAATCTAGCGCTTCTTAGTCTGCATCTGCCAATAGATGACTTGACTGAGATTCTCTAGCTCGCGTGTTACGCCCCCTTCTGTTTTGGCTAGGAATAAGAGGGCCGGGGCTTCTCGGAGGTAGTGTGGCCGAGTGGTCGAAGGCGCTGGATTTAGGCTCCAGTCTCTGTGGAGGCGTGGGTTCGAATCCCATCACTGCCAGCGAAGCTTTTGTGAAGATGTTGGCTCGGTCCATCCTTGGAAAAGCGCCATGTTGAAAATGTCTGTGGCAAGACCTTGCGTGTACGATGTTGGTGTAGTATCAATGAACGGCAGATGTCCTTGTGGTGGGCTTTTGTTAGACTGATTTCCACATCCTCTGTGTTCACTGGGCGTCTGTTTTATTAATTTTTGTAAAAGATCAGTTGCTTAGTAAATGATCTCAAAAGTTATATTGTTCTCACCAATGCAGTGCGGCACGAGGTTGACCCCAAATATGTCCGCCGATAGAAGAAGAAAAGCAGACACTTTAGCGTCCAAGTGGATAAACTATGCCGTTGCCATTGCAGTGCGAAAGCCGCACGAAGCCGGTAGCGTGGCCGAGCGGTCTAAGGCGCTGGATTAAGGCTCCAGTCTCTTCGGAGGCGTGGGTTCAAATCCCACCGCTGCCAAAGAAGGTTTTGAAGAAACCACCATCCAAGCTGTTGAGCAGCTTATACTCAACTTGGCGCCCTCTGTTGCTCTTTTCAACAGCAGCAACTTGGAAGAGTCGGCTTGACGTTTCTTCAATTCCTTCAAGTTCTCCAATATTCAAAGGGCGTAGGATGGCCCAAGCTGGCCGAACCAACGGAGAACACATCAAAAGAATGCCCAACACGCAGGCGGCCGTATAAAGCAAACCATAAAGCCGCGTCGGCCAGTCCGAAGTCTTAGGAATCTAGCGCTTCTTTGTCTGCATCTGCCAATAGATGACTTGACTGAGATTCTCTAGCTCGCGTGTTACGCCCCCTTCTGTTTTGGCTAGGAATAAGAGGGCCGGGGCTTCTCGGAGGTAGTGTGGCCGAGTGGTCGAAGGCGCTGGATTTAGGCTCCAGTCTCTGTGGAGGCGTGGGTTCGAATCCCACCACTGCCAGCGAAGCTTTTGTGAAGATGTTGGCTCGGTCCATCCTTGGAAAAGCGCCATGTTGAAAATGTCTGTGGCAAGACCTTGCGTGTACGATGTTGGTGTAGTATCAATGAACGGCAGATGTCCTTGTGGTGGGCTTTTGTTAGACTGATTTCCACATCCTCTGTGTTCACTGGGCGTCTGTTTTATTAATTTTTGTAAAAGATCAGTTGCTTAGTAAATGATCTCAAAAGTTATATTGTTCTCACCAATGCAGTGCGGCACGAGGTTGACCCCAAATATGTCCGCCGATAGAAGAAGAAAAGCAGACACTTTAGCGTCCAAGTGGATAAACTATGCCGTTGCCATTGCAGTGCGAAAGCCGCACGAAGCCGGTAGCGTGGCCGAGCGGTCTAAGGCGCTGGATTAAGGCTCCAGTCTCTTCGGAGGCGTGGGTTCAAATCCCACCGCTGCCAAAGAAGGTTTTGAAGAAACCACCATCCAAGCTGTTGAGCAGCTTATACTCAAATTGGCGCCCTCTGTTGCTCTTTTCAACAGCAGCAACTTGGAAGAGTCGGCTTGACGTTTCTTCAATTCCTTCAAGTTCTCCAATATTCAAAGGGCGTAGGATGGCCCAAGCTGGCCGAACCAACGGAGAACACATCAAAAGAATGCCCAACACGCAGGCGGCCGTATAAAGCAAACCATAAAGCCGCGTCGGCCAGTCCGAAGTCTTAGGAATCTAGCGCTTCTTAGTCTGCATCTGCCAATAGATGACTTGACTGAGATTCTCTAGCTCGCGTGTTACGCCCCCTTCTGTTTTGGCTAGGAATAAGAGGGCCGGGGCTTCTCGGAGGTAGTGTGGCCGAGTGGTCGAAGGCGCTGGATTTAGGCTCCAGTCTCTGTGGAGGCGTGGGTTCGAATCCCATCACTGCCAGCGAAGCTTTTGTGAAGATGTTGGCTCGGTCCATCCTTGGAAAAGCGCCATGTTGAAAATGTCTGTGGCAAGACCTTGCGTGTACGATGTTGGTGTAGTATCAATGAACGGCAGATGTCCTTGTGGTGGGCTTTTGTTAGACTGATTTCCACATCCTCTGTGTTCACTGGGCGTCTGTTTTATTAATTTTTGTAAAAGATCAGTTGCTTAGTAAATGATCTCAAAAGTTATATTGTTCTCACCAATGCAGTGCGGCACGAGGTTGACCCCAAATATGTCCGCCGATAGAAGAAGAAAAGCAGACACTTTAGCGTCCAAGTGGATAAACTATGCCGTTGCCATTGCAGTGCGAAAGCCGCACGAAGCCGGTAGCGTGGCCGAGCGGTCTAAGGCGCTGGATTAAGGCTCCAGTCTCTTCGGAGGCGTGGGTTCAAATCCCACCGCTGCCAAAGAAGGTTTTGAAGAAGCCACCATCCAAGCTGTTGAGCAGCTTATACTCAACTTGGCGCCCTCTGTTGCTCTTTTCAACAGCAGCAACTTGGAAGAGTCGGCTTGACGTTTCTTCAATTCCTTCAAGTTCTCCAATATTCAAAGGGCGTAGGATGGCCCAAGCTGGCCGAACCAACGGAGAACACATCAAAAGAATGCCCAACACGCAGGCGGCCGTATAAAGCAAACCATAAAGCCGCGTCGGCCAGTCCGAAGTCTTAGGAATCTAGCGCTTCTTTGTCTGCATCTGCCAATAGATGACTTGACTGAGATTCTCTAGCTCGCGTGTTACGCCCCCTTCTGTTTTGGCTAGGAATAAGAGGGCCGGGGCTTCTAGGAGGTACTGTGGCCGAGTGGTCGAAGGCGCTGGATTTAGGCTCCAGTCTCTGTGGAGGCGTGGGTTCGAATCCCACCACTGCCAGCGAAGCTTTTGTGAAGATGTTGGCTCGGTCCATCCTTGGAAAAGCGCCATGTTGAAAATGTCTGTGGCAAGACCTTGCGTGTACGATGTTGGTGTAGTATCAATGAACGGCAGATGTCCTTGTGGTGGGCTTTTGTTAGACTGATTTCCACATCCTCTGTGTTCACTGGGCGTCTGTTTTATTAATTTTTGTAAAAGATCAGTTGCTTAGTAAATGATCTCAAAAGTTATATTGTTCTCACCAATGCAGTGCGGCACGAGGTTGACCCCAAATATGTCCGCCGATAGAAGAAGAAAAGCAGACACTTTAGCGTCCAAGTGGATAAACTATGCCGTTGCCATTGCAGTGCGAAAGCCGCACGAAGCCGGTAGCGTGGCCGAGCGGTCTAAGGCGCTGGATTAAGGCTCCAGTCTCTTCGGAGGCGTGGGTTCAAATCCCACCGCTGCCAAAGAAGGTTTTGAAGAAACCACCATCCAAGCTGTTGAGCAGCTTATACTCAAATTGGCGCCCTCTGTTGCTCTTTTCAACAGCAGCAACTTGGAAGAGTCGGCTTGACGTTTCTTCAATTCCTTCAAGTTCTCCAATATTCAAAGGGCGTAGGATGGCCCAAGCTGGCCGAACCAACGGAGAACACATCAAAAGAATGCCCAACACGCAGGCGGCCGTATAAAGCAAACCATAAAGCCGCGTCGGCCAGTCCGAAGTCTTAGGAATCTAGCGCTTCTTAGTCTGCATCTGCCAATAGATGACTTGACTGAGATTCTCTAGCTCGCGTGTTACGCCCCCTTCTGTTTTGGCTAGGAATAAGAGGGCCGGGGCTTCTCGGAGGTAGTGTGGCCGAGTGGTCGAAGGCGCTGGATTTAGGCTCCAGTCTCTGTGGAGGCGTGGGTTCGAATCCCATCACTGCCAGCGAAGCTTTTGTGAAGATGTTGGCTCGGTCCATCCTTGGAAAAGCGCCATGTTGAAAATGTCTGTGGCAAGACCTTGCGTGTACGATGTTGGTGTAGTATCAATGAACGGCAGATGTCCTTGTGGTGGGCTTTTGTTAGACTGATTTCCACATCCTCTGTGTTCACTGGGCGTCTGTTTTATTAATTTTTGTAAAAGATCAGTTGCTTAGTAAATGATCTCAAAAGTTATATTGTTCTCACCAATGCAGTGCGGCACGAGGTTGACCCCAAATATGTCCGCCGATAGAAGAAGAAAAGCAGACACTTTAGCGTCCAAGTGGATAAACTATGCCGTTGCCATTGCAGTGCGAAAGCCGCACGAAGCCGGTAGCGTGGCCGAGCGGTCTAAGGCGCTGGATTAAGGCTCCAGTCTCTTCGGAGGCGTGGGTTCAAATCCCACCGCTGCCAAAGAAGGTTTTGAAGAAGCCACCATCCAAGCTGTTGAGCAGCTTATACTCAACTTGGCGCCCTCTGTTGCTCTTTTCAACAGCAGCAACTTGGAAGAGTCGGCTTGACGTTTCTTCAATTCCTTCAAGTTCTCCAATATTCAAAGGGCGTAGGATGGCCCAAGCTGGCCGAACCAACGGAGAACACATCAAAAGAATGCCCAACACGCAGGCGGCCGTATAAAGCAAACCATAAAGCCGCGTCGGCCAGTCCGAAGTCTTAGGAATCTAGCGCTTCTTTGTCTGCATCTGCCAATAGATGACTTGACTGAGATTCTCTAGCTCGCGTGTTACGCCCCCTTCTGTTTTGGCTAGGAATAAGAGGGCCGGGGCTTCTCGGAGGTAGTGTGGCCGAGTGGTCGAAGGCGCTGGATTTAGGCTCCAGTCTCTGTGGAGGCGTGGGTTCGAATCCCACCACTGCCAGCGAAGCTTTTGTGAAGATGTTGGCTCGGTCCATCCTTGGAAAAGCGCCATGTTGAAAATGTCTGTGGCAAGACCTTGCGTGTACGATGTTGGTGTAGTATCAATGAACGGCAGATGTCCTTGTGGTGGGCTTTTGTTAGACTGATTTCCACATCCTCTGTGTTCACTGGGCGTCTGTTTTATTAATTTTTGTAAAAGATCAGTTGCTTAGTAAATGATCTCAAAAGTTATATTGTTCTCACCAATGCAGTGCGGCACGAGGTTGACCCCAAATATGTCCGCCGATAGAAGAAGAAAAGCAGACACTTTAGCGTCCAAGTGGATAAACTATGCCGTTGCCATTGCAGTGCGAAAGCCGCACGAAGCCGGTAGCGTGGCCGAGCGGTCTAAGGCGCTGGATTAAGGCTCCAGTCTCTTCGGAGGCGTGGGTTCAAATCCCACCGCTGCCAAAGAAGGTTTTGAAGAAACCACCATCCAAGCTGTTGAGCAGCTTATACTCAACTTGGCGCCCTCTGTTGCTCTTTTCAACAGCAGCAACTTGGAAGAGTCGGCTTGACGTTTCTTCAATTCCTTCAAGTTCTCCAATATTCAAAGGGCGTAGGATGGCCCAAGCTGGCCGAACCAACGGAGATCACATCAAAAGAATGCCCAACACGCAGGCGGCCGTATAAAGCAAACCATAAAGCCGCGTCGGCCAGTCCGAAGTCTTAGGAATCTAGCGCTTCTTTGTCTGCATCTGCCAATAGATGACTTGACTGAGATTCTCTAGCTCGCGTGTTACGCCCCCTTCTGTTTTGGCTAGGAATAAGAGGGCCGGGGCTTCTCGGAGGTAGTGTGGCCGAGTGGTCGAAGGCGCTGGATTTAGGCTCCAGTCTCTGTGGAGGCGTGGGTTCGAATCCCACCACTGCCAGCGAAGCTTTTGTGAAGATGTTGGCTCGGTCCATCCTTGGAAAAGCGCCATGTTGAAAATGTCTGTGGCAAGACCTTGCGTGTACGATGTTGGTGTAGTATCAATGAACGGCAGATGTCCTTGTGGTGGGCTTTTGTTAGACTGATTTCCACATCCTCTGTGTTCACTGGGCGTCTGTTTTATTAATTTTTGTAAAAGATCAGTTGCTTAGTAAATGATCTCAAAAGTTATATTGTTCTCACCAATGCAGTGCGGCACGAGGTTGACCCCAAATATGTCCGCCGATAGAAGAAGAAAAGCAGACACTTTAGCGTCCAAGTGGATAAACTATGCCGTTGCCATTGCAGTGCGAAAGCCGCACGAAGCCGGTAGCGTGGCCGAGCGGTCTAAGGCGCTGGATTAAGGCTCCAGTCTCTTCGGAGGCGTGGGTTCAAATCCCACCGCTGCCAAAGAAGGTTTTGAAGAAACCACCATCCAAGCTGTTGAGCAGCTTATACTCAACTTGGCGCCCTCTGTTGCTCTTTTCAACAGCAGCAACTTGGAAGAGTCGGCTTGACGTTTCTTCAATTCCTTCAAGTTCTCCAATATTCAAAGGGCGTAGGATGGCCCAAGCTGGCCGAACCAACGGAGATCACATCAAAAGAATGCCCAACACGCAGGCGGCCGTATAAAGCAAACCATAAAGCCGCGTCGGCCAGTCCGAAGTCTTAGGAATCTAGCGCTTCTTTGTCTGCATCTGCCAATAGATGACTTGACTGAGATTCTCTAGCTCGCGTGTTACGCCCCCTTCTGTTTTGGCTAGGAATAAGAGGGCCGGGGCTTCTCGGAGGTAGTGTGGCCGAGTGGTCGAAGGCGCTGGATTTAGGCTCCAGTCTCTGTGGAGGCGTGGGTTCGAATCCCACCACTGCCAGCGAAGCTTTTGTGAAGATGTTGGCTCGGTCCATCCTTGGAAAAGCGCCATGTTGAAAATGTCTGTGGCAAGACCTTGCGTGTACGATGTTGGTGTAGTATCAATGAACGGCAGATGTCCTTGTGGTGGGCTTTTGTTAGACTGATTTCCACATCCTCTGTGTTCACTGGGCGTCTGTTTTATTAATTTTTGTAAAAGATCAGTTGCTTAGTAAATGATCTCAAAAGTTATATTGTTCTCACCAATGCAGTGCGGCACGAGGTTGACCCCAAATATGTCCGCCGATAGAAGAAGAAAAGCAGACACTTTAGCGTCCAAGTGGATAAACTATGCCATTGCCATTGCAGTGCGAAAGCCGTACGAAGCCGGTAGCGTGGCCGAGCGGTCTAAGGCGCTGGATTAAGGCTCCAGTCTCTTCGGAGGCGTGGGTTCAAATCCCACCGCTGCCAAAGAAGGTTTTGAAGAAACCACCATCCAAGCTGTTGAGCAGCTTATACTCAAATTGGCGCCCTCTGTTGCTCTTTTCAACAGCAGCAACTTGGAAGAGTCGGCTTGACGTTTCTTCAATTCCTTCAAGTTCTCCAATATTCAAAGGGCGTAGGATGGCCCAAGCTGGCCGAACCAACGGAGAACACATCAAAAGAATGCCCAACACGCAGGCGGCCGTATAAAGCAAACCATAAAGCCGCGTCGGCCAGTCCGAAGTCTTAGGAATCTAGCGCTTCTTAGTCTGCATCTGCCAATAGATGACTTGACTGAGATTCTCTAGCTCGCGTGTTACGCCCCCTTCTGTTTTGGCTAGGAATAAGAGGGCCGGGGCTTCTCGGAGGTAGTGTGGCCGAGTGGTCGAAGGCGCTGGATTTAGGCTCCAGTCTCTGTGGAGGCGTGGGTTCGAATCCCACCACTGCCAGTGAAGCTTTTGTGAAGATGTTGGCTCGGTCCATCCTTGGAAAAGCGCCATGTTGAAAATGTCTGTGGCAAGACCTTGCGTGTACGATGTTGGTGTAGTATCAATGAACGGCAGATGTCCTTGTGGTGGGCTTTTGTTAGACTGATTTCCACATCCTCTGTGTTCACTGGGCGTCTGTTTTATTAATTTTTGTAAAAGATCAGTTGCTTAGTAAATGATCTCAAAAGTTATATTGTTCTCACCAATGCAGTGCGGCACGAGGTTGACCCCAAATATGTCCGCCGATAGAAGAAGAAAAGCAGACACTTTAGCGTCCAAGTGGATAAACTATGCCGTTGCCATTGCAGTGCGAAAGCCGCACGAAGCCGGTAGCGTGGCCGAGCGGTCTAAGGCGCTGGATTAAGGCTCCAGTCTCTTCGGAGGCGTGGGTTCAAATCCCACCGCTGCCAAAGAAGGTTTTGAAGAAGCCACCATCCAAGCTGTTGAGCAGCTTATACTCAACTTGGCGCCCTCTGTTGCTCTTTTCAACAGCAGCAACTTGGAAGAGTCGGCTTGACGTTTCTTCAATTCCTTCAAGTTCTCCAATATTCAAAGGGCGTAGGATGGCCCAAGCTGGCCGAACCAACGGAGAACACATCAAAAGAATGCCCAACACGCAGGCGGCCGTATAAAGCAAACCATAAAGCCGCGTCGGCCAGTCCGAAGTCTTAGGAATCTAGCGCTTCTTTGTCTGCATCTGCCAATAGATGACTTGACTGAGATTCTCTAGCTCGCGTGTTACGCCCCCTTCTGTTTTGGCTAGGAATAAGAGGGCCGGGGCTTCTAGGAGGTAGTGTGGCCGAGTGGTCGAAGGCGCTGGATTTAGGCTCCAGTCTCTGTGGAGGCGTGGGTTCGAATCCCACCACTGCCAGCGAAGCTTTTGTGAAGATGTTGGCTCGGTCCATCCTTGGAAAAGCGCCATGTTGAAAATGTCTGTGGCAAGACCTTGCGTGTACGATGTTGGTGTAGTATCAATGAACGGCAGATGTCCTTGTGGTGGGCTTTTGTTAGACTGATTTCCACATCCTCTGTGTTCACTGGGCGTCTGTTTTATTAATTTTTGTAAAAGATCAGTTGCTTAGTAAATGATCTCAAAAGTTATATTGTTCTCACCAATGCAGTGCGGCACGAGGTTGACCCCAAATATGTCCGCCGATAGAAGAAGAAAAGCAGACACTTTAGCGTCCAAGTGGATAAACTATGCCGTTGCCATTGCAGTGCGAAAGCCGCACGAAGCCGGTAGCGTGGCCGAGCGGTCTAAGGCGCTGGATTAAGGCTCCAGTCTCTTCGGAGGCGTGGGTTCAAATCCCACCGCTGCCAAAGAAGGTTTTGAAGAAGCCACCATCCAAGCTGTTGAGCAGCTTATACTCAACTTGGTGCCCTCTGTTGCTCTTTTCAACAGCAGCAACTTGGAAGAGTCGGCTTGACGTTTCTTCAATTCCTTCAAGTTCTCCAATATTCAAAGGGCGTAGGATGGCCCAAGCTGGCCGAACCAACGGAGAACACATCAAAAGAATGCCCAACACGCAGGCGGCCGTATAAAGCAAACCATAAAGCCGCGTCGGCCAGTCCGAAGTCTTAGGAATCTAGCGCTTCTTTGTCTGCATCTGCCAATAGATGACTTGACTGAGATTCTCTAGCTCGCGTGTTACGCCCCCTTCTGTTTTGGCTAGGAATAAGAGGGCCGGGGCTTCTAGGAGGTAGTGTGGCCGAGTGGTCGAAGGCGCTGGATTTAGGCTCCAGTCTCTGTGGAGGCGTGGGTTCGAATCCCACCACTGCCAGCGAAGCTTTTGTGAAGATGTTGGCTCGGTCCATCCTTGGAAAAGCGCCATGTTGAAAATGTCTGTGGCAAGACCTTGCGTGTACGATGTTGGTGTAGTATCAATGAACGGCAGATGTCCTTGTGGTGGGCTTTTGTTAGACTGATTTCCACATCCTCTGTGTTCACTGGGCGTCTGTTTTATTAATTTTTGTAAAAGATCAGTTGCTTAGTAAATGATCTCAAAAGTTATATTGTTCTCACCAATGCAGTGCGGCACGAGGTTGACCCCAAATATGTCCGCCGATAGAAGAAGAAAAGCAGACACTTTAGCGTCCAAGTGGATAAACTATGCCGTTGCCATTGCAGTGCGAAAGCCGCACAAAGCCGGTAGCGTGGCCGAGCGGTCTAAGGCGCTGGATTAAGGCTCCAGTCTCTTCGGAGGCGTGGGTTCAAATCCCACCGCTGCCAAAGAAGGTTTTGAAGAAACCACCATCCAAGCTGTTGAGCAGCTTATACTCAACTTGGCGCCCTCTGTTGCTCTTTTCAACAGCAGCAACTTGGAAGAGTCGGCTTGACGTTTCTTCAATTCCTTCAAGTTCTCCAATATTCAAAGGGCGTAGGATGGCCCAAGCTGGCCGAACCAACGGAGATCACATCAAAAGAATGCCCAACACGCAGGCGGCCGTATAAAGCAAACCATAAAGCCGCGTCGGCCAGTCCGAAGTCTTAGGAATCTAGCGCTTCTTTGTCTGCATCTGCCAATAGATGACTTGACTGAGATTCTCTAGCTCGCGTGTTACGCCCCCTTCTGTTTTGGCTAGGAATAAGAGGGCCGGGGCTTCTCGGAGGTAGTGTGGCCGAGTGGTCGAAGGCGCTGGATTTAGGCTCCAGTCTCTGTGGAGGCGTGGGTTCGAATCCCACCACTGCCAGCGAAGCTTTTGTGAAGATGTTGGCTCGGTCCATCCTTGGAAAAGCGCCATGTTGAAAATGTCTGTGGCAAGACCTTGCGTGTACGATGTTGGTGTAGTATCAATGAACGGCAGATGTCCTTGTGGTGGGCTTTTGTTAGACTGATTTCCACATCCTCTGTGTTCACTGGGCGTCTGTTTTATTAATTTTTGTAAAAGATCAGTTGCTTAGTAAATGATCTCAAAAGTTATATTGTTCTCACCAATGCAGTGCGGCACGAGGTTGACCCCAAATATGTCCGCCGATAGAAGAAGAAAAGCAGACACTTTAGCGTCCAAGTGGATAAACTATGCCGTTGCCATTGCAGTGCGAAAGCCGCACGAAGCCGGTAGCGTGGCCGAGCGGTCTAAGGCGCTGGATTAAGGCTCCAGTCTCTTCGGAGGCGTGGGTTCAAATCCCACCGCTGCCAAAGAAGGTTTTGAAGAAGCCACCATCCAAGCTGTTGAGCAGCTTATACTCAACTTGGCGCCCTCTGTTGCTCTTTTCAACAGCAGCAACTTGGAAGAGTCGGCTTGACGTTTCTTCAATTCCTTCAAGTTCTCCAATATTCAAAGGGCGTAGGATGGCCCAAGCTGGCCGAACCAACGGAGAACACATCAAAAGAATGCCCAACACGCAGGCGGCCGTATAAAGCAAACCATAAAGCCGCGTCGGCCAGTCCGAAGTCTTAGGAATCTAGCGCTTCTTTGTCTGCATCTGCCAATAGATGACTTGACTGAGATTCTCTAGCTCGCGTGTTACGCCCCCTTCTGTTTTGGCTAGGAATAAGAGGGCCGGGGCTTCTAGGAGGTAGTGTGGCCGAGTGGTCGAAGGCGCTGGATTTAGGCTCCAGTCTCTGTGGAGGCGTGGGTTCGAATCCCACCACTGCCAGCGAAGCTTTTGTGAAGATGTTGGCTCGGTCCATCCTTGGAAAAGCGCCATGTTGAAAATGTCTGTGGCAAGACCTTGCGTGTACGATGTTGGTGTAGTATCAATGAACGGCAGATGTCCTTGTGGTGGGCTTTTGTTAGACTGATTTCCACATCCTCTGTGTTCACTGGGCGTCTGTTTTATTAATTTTTGTAAAAGATCAGTTGCTTAGTAAATGATCTCAAAAGTTATATTGTTCTCACCAATGCAGTGCGGCACGAGGTTGACCCCAAATATGTCCGCCGATAGAAGAAGAAAAGCAGACACTTTAGCGTCCAAGTGGATAAACTATGCCGTTGCCATTGCAGTGCGAAAGCCGCACGAAGCCGGTAGCGTGGCCGAGCGGTCTAAGGCGCTGGATTAAGGCTCCAGTCTCTTCGGAGGCGTGGGTTCAAATCCCACCGCTGCCAAAGAAGGTTTTGAAGAAACCACCATCCAAGCTGTTGAGCAGCTTATACTCAACTTGGCGCCCTCTGTTGCTCTTTTCAACAGCAGCAACTTGGAAGAGTCGGATTGACGTTTCTTCAATTCCTTCAAGTTCTCCAATATTCAAAGGGCGTAGGATGGCCCAAGCTGGCCGAACCAACGGAGATCACATCAAAAGAATGCCCAACACGCAGGCGGCCGTATAAAGCAAACCATAAAGCCGCGTCGGCCAGTCCGAAGTCTTAGGAATCTAGCGCTTCTTTGTCTGCATCTGCCAATAGATGACTTGACTGAGATTCTCTAGCTCGCGTGTTACGCCCCCTTCTGTTTTGGCTAGGAATAAGAGGGCCGGGGCTTCTCGGAGGTAGTGTGGCCGAGTGGTCGAAGGCGCTGGATTTAGGCTCCAGTCTCTGTGGAGGCGTGGGTTCGAATCCCACCACTGCCAGCGAAGCTTTTGTGAAGATGTTGGCTCGGTCCATCCTTGGAAAAGCGCCATGTTGAAAATGTCTGTGGCAAGACCTTGCGTGTACGATGTTGGTGTAGTATCAATGAACGGCAGATGTCCTTGTGGTGGGCTTTTGTTAGACTGATTTCCACATCCTCTGTGTTCACTGGGCGTCTGTTTTATTAATTTTTGTAAAAGATCAGTTGCTTAGTAAATGATCTCAAAAGTTATATTGTTCTCACCAATGCAGTGCGGCACGAGGTTGACCCCAAATATGTCCGCCGATAGAAGAAGAAAAGCAGACACTTTAGCGTCCAAGTGGATAAACTATGCCGTTGCCATTGCAGTGCGAAAGCCGCACAAAGCCGGTAGCGTGGCCGAGCGGTCTAAGGCGCTGGATTAAGGCTCCAGTCTCTTCGGAGGCGTGGGTTCAAATCCCACCGCTGCCAAAGAAGGTTTTGAAGAAACCACCATCCAAGCTGTTGAGCAGCTTATACTCAACTTGGCGCCCTCTGTTGCTCTTTTCAACAGCAGCAACTTGGAAGAGTCGGCTTGACGTTTCTTCAATTCCTTCAAGTTCTCCAATATTCAAAGGGCGTAGGATGGCCCAAGCTGGCCGAACCAACGGAGAACACATCAAAAGAATGCCCAACACGCAGGCGGCCGTATAAAGCAAACCATAAAGCCGCGTCGGCCAGTCCGAAGTCTTAGGAATCTAGCGCTTCTTTGTCTGCATCTGCCAATAGATGACTTGACTGAGATTCTCTAGCTCGCGTGTTACGCCCCCTTCTGTTTTGGCTAGGAATAAGAGGGCCGGGGCTTCTAGGAGGTAGTGTGGCCGAGTGGTCGAAGGCGCTGGATTTAGGCTCCAGTCTCTGTGGAGGCGTGGGTTCGAATCCCACCACTGCCAGCGAAGCTTTTGTGAAGATGTTGGCTCGGTCCATCCTTGGAAAAGCGCCATGTTGAAAATGTCTGTGGCAAGACCTTGCGTGTACGATGTTGGTGTAGTATCAATGAACGGCAGATGTCCTTGTGGTGGGCTTTTGTTAGACTGATTTCCACATCCTCTGTGTTCACTGGGCGTCTGTTTTATTAATTTTTGTAAAAGATCAGTTGCTTAGTAAATGATCTCAAAAGTTATATTGTTCTCACCAATGCAGTGCGGCACGAGGTTGACCCCAAATATGTCCGCCGATAGAAGAAGAAAAGCAGACACTTTAGCGTCCAAGTGGATAAACTATGCCGTTGCCATTGCAGTGCGAAAGCCGCACGAAGCCGGTAGCGTGGCCGAGCGGTCTAAGGCGCTGGATTAAGGCTCCAGTCTCTTCGGAGGCGTGGGTTCAAATCCCACCGCTGCCAAAGAAGGTTTTGAAGAAACCACCATCCAAGCTGTTGAGCAGCTTATACTCAACTTGGCGCCCTCTGTTGCTCTTTTCAACAGCAGCAACTTGGAAGAGTCGGATTGACGTTTCTTCAATTCCTTCAAGTTCTCCAATATTCAAAGGGCGTAGGATGGCCCAAGCTGGCCGAACCAACGGAGATCACATCAAAAGAATGCCCAACACGCAGGCGGCCGTATAAAGCAAACCATAAAGCCGCGTCGGCCAGTCCGAAGTCTTAGGAATCTAGCGCTTCTTTGTCTGCATCTGCCAATAGATGACTTGACTGAGATTCTCTAGCTCGCGTGTTACGCCCCCTTCTGTTTTGGCTAGGAATAAGAGGGCCGGGGCTTCTCGGAGGTAGTGTGGCCGAGTGGTCGAAGGCGCTGGATTTAGGCTCCAGTCTCTGTGGAGGCGTGGGTTCGAATCCCACCACTGCCAGCGAAGCTTTTGTGAAGATGTTGGCTCGGTCCATCCTTGGAAAAGCGCCATGTTGAAAATGTCTGTGGCAAGACCTTGCGTGTACGATGTTGGTGTAGTATCAATGAACGGCAGATGTCCTTGTGGTGGGCTTTTGTTAGACTGATTTTCACATCCTCTGTGTTCACTGGGCGTCTGTTTTATTAATTTTTGTAAAAGATCAGTTGCTTAGTAAATGATCTCAAAAGTTATATTGTTCTCACCAATGCAGTGCGGCACGAGGTTGACCCCAAATATGTCCGCCGATAGAAGAAGAAAAGCAGACACTTTAGCGACCAAGTGGATAAACTATGCCGTTGCCATTGCAGTGCGAAAGCCTCTTCGGAGGCGTGGGTTCAAATCCCACCGCTGCCAAAGAAGGTTTTGAAGAAACCACCATCCAAGCTGTTGAGCAGCTTATACTCAACTTGGCGCCCTCTGTTGCTCTTTTCAACAGCAGCAACTTGGAAGAGTCAGCTTGACGTTTCTTCAATTCCTTCAAGTTCTCCAATATTCAAAGGGCGTAGGATGGCCCAAGCTGGCCGAACCAACGGAGAACACATCAAAAGAATGCCCAACACGCAGGCGGCCGTATAAAGCAAACCATAAAGCCGCGTCGGCCAGTCCGAAGTCTTAGGAATCTAGCGCTTCTTTGTCTGCATCTGCCAATAGATGACTTGACTGAGATTCTCTAGCTCGCGTGTTACGCCCCCTTCTGTTTTGGCTAGGAATAAGAGGGCCGGGGCTTCTAGGAGGTAGTGTGGCCGAGTGGTCGAAGGCGCTGGATTTAGGCTCCAGTCTCTGTGGAGGCGTGGGTTCGAATCCCACCACTGCCAGCGAAGCTTTTGTGAAGATGTTGGCTCGGTCCATCCTTGGAAAAGCGCCATGTTGAAAATGTCTGTGGCAAGACCTTGCGTGTACGATGTTGGTGTAGTATCAATGAACGGCAGATGTCCTTGTGGTGGGCTTTTGTTAGACTGATTTCCACATCCTCTGTGTTCACTGGGCGTCTGTTTTATTAATTTTTGTAAAAGATCAGTTGCTTAGTAAATGATCTCAAAAGTTATATTGTTCTCACCAATGCAGTGCGGCACGAGGTTGACCCCAAATATGTCCGCCGATAGAAGAAGAAAAGCAGACACTTTAGCGTCCAAGTGGATAAACTATGACGTTGCCATTGCAGTGCGAAAGCCACACGAAGCCGGTAGCGTGGCCGAGCGGTCTAAGGCGCTGGATTAAGGCTCCAGTCTCTTCGGAGGCGTGGGTTCAAATCCCACCGCTGCCAAAGAAGGTTTTGAAGAAACCACCATCCAAGCTGTTGAGCAGCTTATACTCAAATTGGCGCCCTCTGTTGCTCTTTTCAACAGCAGCAACTTGGAAGAGTCGGCTTGACGTTTCTTCAATTCCTTCAAGTTCTCCAATATTCAAAGGGCGTAGGATGGCCCAAGCTGGCCGAACCAACGGAGAACACATCAAAAGAATGCCCAACACGCAGGCGGCCGTATAAAGCAAACCATAAAGCCGCGTCGGCCAGTCCGAAGTCTTAGGAATCTAGCGCTTCTTTGTCTGCATCTGCCAATAGATGACTTGACTGAGATTCTCTAGCTCGCGTGTTACGCCCCCTTCTGTTTTGGCTAGGAATAAGAGGGCCGGGGCTTCTAGGAGGTAGTGTGGCCGAGTGGTCGAAGGCGCTGAATTTAGGCTCCAGTCTCTGTGGAGGCGTGGGTTCGAATCCCACCACTGCCAGCGAAGCTTTTGTGAAGATGTTGGCTCGGTCCATCCTTGGAAAAGCGCCATGTTGAAAATGTCTGTGGCAAGACCTTGCGTGTACGATGTTGGTGTAGTATCAATGAACGGCAGATGTCCTTGTGGTGGGCTTTTGTTAGACTGATTTCCACATCCTCTGTGTTCACTGGGCGTCTGTTTTATTAATTTTTGTAAAAGATCAGTTGCTTAGTAAATGATCTCAAAAGTTATATTGTTCTCACCAATGCAGTGCGGCACGAGGTTGACCCCAAATATGTCCGCCGATAGAAGAAGAAAAGCAGACACTTTAGCGTCCAAGTGGATAAACTATGACGTTGCCATTGCAGTGCGAAAGCCGCACGAAGCCGGTAGCGTGGCCGAGCGGTCTAAGGCGCTGGATTAAGGCTCCAGTCTCTTCGGAGGCGTGGGTTCAAATCCCACCGCTGCCAAAGAAGATTTTGAAGAAACCACCATCCAAGCTGTTGAGCAGCTTATACTCAAATTGGCGCCCTCTGTTGCTCTTTTCAACAGCAGCAACTTGGAAGAGTCGGCTTGACGTTTCTTCAATTCCTTCAAGTTCTCCAATATTCAAAGGGCGTAGGATGGCCCAAGCTGGCCGAACCAACGGAGAACACATCAAAAGAATGCCCAACACGCAGGCGGCCGTATAAAGCAAACCATAAAGCCGCGTCGGCCAGTCCGAAGTCTTAGGAATCTAGCGCTTCTTTGTCTGCATCTGCCAATAGATGACTTGACTGAGATTCTCTAGCTCGCGTGTTACGCCCCCTTCTGTTTTGGCTAGGAATAAGAGGGCCGGGGCTTCTCGGAGGTAGTGTGGCCGAGTGGTCGAAGGCGCTGGATTTAGGCTCCAGTCTCTGTGGAGGCGTGGGTTCGAATCCCACCACTGCCAGCGAAGCTTTTGTGAAGATGTTGGCTCGGTCCATCCTTGGAAAAGCGCCATGTTGAAAATGTCTGTGGCAAGACCTTGCGTGTACGATGTTGGTGTAGTATCAATGAACGGCAGATGTCCTTGTGGTGGGCTTTTGTTAGACTGATTTCCACATCCTCTGTGTTCACTGGGCGTCTGTTTTATTAATTTTTGTAAAAGATCAGTTGCTTAGTAAATGATCTCAAAATTTATATTGTTCTCACCAATGCAGTGCGGCACGAGGTTGACCCCAAATATGTCCGCCGATAGAAGAAGAAAAGCAGACACTTTAGCGTCCAAGTGGATAAACTATGCCGTTGCCATTGCAGTGCGAAAGCCGCACGAAGCCGGTAGCGTGGCCGAGCGGTCTAAGGCGCTGGATTAAGGCTCCAGTCTCTTCGGAGGCGTGGGTTCAAATCCCACCGCTGCCAAAGAAGGTTTTGAAGAAACCACCATCCAAGCTGTTGAGCAGCTTATACTCAACTTGGCGCCCTCTGTTGCTCTTTTCAACAGCAGCAACTTGGAAGAGTCGGCTTGACGTTTCTTCAATTCCTTCAAGTTCTCCAATATTCAAAGGGCGTAGGATGGCCCAAGCTGGCCGAACCAACGGAGAACACATCAAAAGAATGCCCAACACGCAGGCGGCCGTATAAAGCAAACCATAAAGCCGCGTCGGCCAGTCCGAAGTCTTAGGAATCTAGCGCTTCTTTGTCTGCATCTGCCAATAGATGACTTGACTGAGATTCTCTAGCTCGCGTGTTACGCCCCCTTCTGTTTTGGCTAGGAATAAGAGGGCCGGGGCTTCTCGGAGGTAGTGTGGCCGAGTGGTCGAAGGCGCTGGATTTAGGCTCCAGTCTCTGTGGAGGCGTGGGTTCGAATCCCACCACTGCCAGCGAAGCTTTTGTGAAGATGTTGGCTCGGTCCATCCTTGGAAAAGCGCCATGTTGAAAATGTCTGTGGCAAGACCTTGCGTGTACGATGTTGGTGTAGTATCAATGAACGGCAGATGTCCTTGTGGTGGGCTTTTGTTAGACTGATTTCCACATCCTCTGTGTTCACTGGGCGTCTGTTTTATTAATTTTTGTAAAAGATCAGTTGCTTAGTAAATGATCTCAAAAGTTATATTGTTCTCACCAATGCAGTGCGGCACGAGGTTGACCCCAAATATGTCCGCCGATAGAAGAAGAAAAGCAGACACTTTAGCGTCCAAGTGGATAAACTATGCCGTTGCCATTGCAGTGCGAAAGCCGCACGAAGCCGGTAGCGTGGCCGAGCGGTCTAAGGCGCTGGATTAAGGCTCCAGTCTCTTCGGAGGCGTGGGTTCAAATCCCACCGCTGCCAAAGAAGGTTTTGAAGAAACCACCATCCAAGCTGTTGAGCAGCTTATACTCAAATTGGCGCCCTCTGTTGCTCTTTTCAACAGCAGCAACTTGGAAGAGTCGGCTTGACGTTTCTTCAATTCCTTCAAGTTCTCCAATATTCAAAGGGCGTAGGATGGCCCAAGCTGGCCGAACCAACGGAGAACACATCAAAAGAATGCCCAACACGCAGGCGGCCGTATAAAGCAAACCATAAAGCCGCGTCGGCCAGTCCGAAGTCTTAGGAATCTAGCGCTTCTTTGTCTGCATCTGCCAATAGATGACTTGACTGAGATTCTCTAGCTCGCGTGTTACGCCCCCTTCTGTTTTGGCTAGGAATAAGAGGGCCGGGGCTTCTCGGAGGTAGTGTGGCCGAGTGGTCGAAGGCGCTGGATTTAGGCTCCAGTCTCTGTGGAGGCGTGGGTTCGAATCCCACCACTGCCAGCGAAGCTTTTGTGAAGATGTTGGCTCGGTCCATCCTTGGAAAAGCGCCATGTTGAAAATGTCTGTGGCAAGACCTTGCGTGTACGATGTTGGTGTAGTATCAATGAACGGCAGATGTCCTTGTGGTGGGCTTTTGTTAGACTGATTTTCACATCCTCTGTGTTCACTGGGCGTCTGTTTTATTAATTTTTGTAAAAGATCAGTTGCTTAGTAAATGATCTCAAAAGTTATATTGTTCTCACCAATGCAGTGCGGCACGAGGTTGACCCCAAATATGTCCGCCGATAAAAGAAGAAAAGCAGACACTTTAGCGACCAAGTGGATAAACTATGCCGTTGCCATTGCAGTGCGAAAGCCTCTTCGGAGGCGTGGGTTCAAATCCCACCGCTGCCAAAGAAGGTTTTGAAGAAACCACCATCCAAGCTGTTGAGCAGCTTATACTCAACTTGGCGCCCTCTGTTGCTCTTTTCAACAGCAGCAACTTGGAAGAGTCGGCTTGACGTTTCTTCAATTCCTTCAAGTTCTCCAATATTCAAAGGGCGTAGGATGGCCCAAGCTGGCCGAACCAACGGAGAACACATCAAAAGAATGCCCAACACGCAGGCGGCCGTATAAAGCAAACCATAAAGCCGCGTCGGCCAGTCCGAAGTCTTAGGAATCTAGCGCTTCTTTGTCTGTATCTGCCAATAGATGACTTGACTGAGATTCTCTAGCTCGCGTGTTACGCCCCCTTCTGTTTTGGCTAGGAATAAGAGGGCCGGGGCTTCTCGGCGGTAGTGTGGCCGAGTGGTCGAAGGCGCTGGATTTAGGCTCCAGTCTCTGTGGAGGCGTGGGTTCGAATCCCACCACTGCCAGCGAAGCTTTTGTGAAGATGTTGGCTCGGTCCATCCTTGGAAAAGCGCCATGTTGAAAATGTCTGTGGCAAGAGCTTGCGTGTACGATGTTGGTGTAGTATCAATGAACGGCAGATGTCCTTGTGGTAGGCTTTTGTTAGACTGATTTCCACATCCTCTGTGTTCACTGGGCGTCTGTTTTATTAATTTTTGTAAAAGATCAGTTGCTTAGTAAATGATCTCAAAAGTTATATTGTTCTCACCAATGCAGTGCGGCACGAGGTTGACCCCAAATATGTCCGCCGATAGAAGAAGAAAAGCAGACACTTTAGCGTCCAAGTGGATAAACTATGCCGTTGCCATTGCAGTGCGAAAGCCACACGAAGCCGGTAGCGTGGCCGAGCGGTCTAAGGCGCTAGATTAAGGCTCCAGTCTCTTCGGAGGCGTGGGTTCAAATCCCACCGCTGCCAAAGAAGGTTTTGAAGAAACCACCATCCAAGCTGTTGAGCAGCTTATACTCAACTTGGCGCCCTCTGTTGCTCTTTTCAACAGCAGCAACTTGGAAGAGTCGGCTTGACGTTTCTTCAATTCCTTCAAGTTCTCCAATATTCAAAGGGCGTAGGATGGCCCAAGCTGGCCGAACCAACGGAGAACACAACAAAAGAATGCCCAACACGCAGGCGGCCGTATAAAGCAAACCATAAAGCCGCGTCGGCCAGTCCGAAGTCTTAGGAATCTAGCGCTTCTTTGTCTGCATCTGCCAATAGATGACTTGACTGAGATTCTCTAGCTCGCGTGTTACGCCCCCTTCTGTTTTGGCTTGGAATAAGAGAGCCGGGGCTTCTCGGAGGTAGTGTGGCCGAGTGGTCGAAGGCACTGGATTTAGGCTCCAGTCTCTGTGGAGGCGTGGGTTCGAATCCCACCACTGCCAGCGAAGCTTTTGTGAAGATGTTGGCTCGGTCCATCCTTGGAAAAGCGCCATGTTGAAAATGTCTGTGGCAAGAGCTTGCGTGTACGATGTTGGTGTAGTATCAATGAACGGCAGATGTCCTTGTGGTGGGCTTTTGTTAGACTGATTTCCACATCCTCTGTGTTCACTGGGCGTCTGTTTTATTAATTTTTGTAAAAGATCAGTTGCTTAGTAAATGATCTCAAAAGTTATATTGTTCTCACCAATGCAGTGCGGCACGAGGTTGACCCCAAATATGTCCGCCGATAGAAGAAGAAAAGCAGACACTTTAGCGTCCAAGTGGATAAACTATGCCGTTGCCATTGCAGTGCGAAAGCCGCACGAAGCCGGTAGCGTGGCCGAGCGGTCTAAGGCGCTGGATTAAGGCTCCAGTCTCTTCGGAGGCGTGGGTTCAAATCCCACCGCTGCCAAAGAAGGTTTTGAAGAAACCACCATCCAAGCTGTTGAGCAGCTTATACTCAAATTGGCGCCCTCTGTTGCTCTTTTCAACAGCAGCAACTTGGAAGAGTCGGCTTGACGTTTCTTCAATTCCTTCAAGTTCTCCAATATTCAAAGGGCGTAGGATGGCCCAAGCTGGCCGAACCAACGGAGAACACATCAAAAGAATGCCCAACACGCAGGCGGCCGTATAAAGCAAACCATAAAGCCGCGTCGGCCAGTCCGAAGTCTTAGGAATCTAGCGCTTCTTTGTCTGCATCTGCCAATAGATGACTTGACTGAGATTCTCTAGCTCGCGTGTTACGCCCCCTTCTGTTTTGGCTAGGAATAAGAGGGCCGGGGATTCTCGGAGGTAGTGTGGCCGAGTGGTCGAAGGCGCTGGATTTAGGCTCCAGTCTCTGTGGAGGCGTGGGTTCAAATCCCACCACTGCCAGCGAAGCTTTTGTGAAGATGTTGGCTCGGTCCATCCTTGGAAAAGCGCCATGTTGAAAATGTCTGTGGCAAGAGCTTGCGTGTACGATGTTGGTGTAGTATCAATGAACGGCAGATGTCCTTGTGGTGGGCTTTTGTTAGACTGATTTCCACATCCTCTGTGTTCACTGGGCGTCTGTTTTATTAATTTTTGTAAAAGATCAGTTGCTTAGTAAATGATCTCAAAAGTTATATTGTTCTCACCAATGCAGTGCGGCACGAGGTTGACCCCAAATATGTCCGCCGATAGAAGAAGAAAAGCAGACACTTTAGCGTCCAAGTGGATAAACTATGCCGTTGCCATTGCAGTGCGAAAGCCGCACGAAGCCGGTAGCGTGGCCGAGCGGTCTAAGGCGCTGGATTAAGGCTCCAGTCTCTTCGGAGGCGTGGGTTCAAATCCCACCGCTGCCAAAGAAGGTTTTGAAGAAACCACCATCCAAGCTGTTGAGCAGCTTATACTCAAATTGGCGCCCTCTGTTGCTCTTTTCAACAGCAGCAACTTGGAAGAGTCGGCTTGACGTTTCTTCAATTCCTTCAAGTTCTCCAATATTCAAAGGGCGTAGGATGGCCCAAGCTGGCCGAACCAACGGAGAACACATCAAAAGAATGCCCAACACGCAGGCGGCCGTATAAAGCAAACCATAAAGCCGCGTCGGCCAGTCCGAAGTCTTAGGAATCTAGCGCTTCTTTGTCTGCATCTGCCAATAGATGACTTGACTGAGATTCTCTAGCTCGCGTGTTACGCCCCCTTCTGTTTTGGCTAGGAATAAGAGGGCCGGGGCTTCTCGGAGGTAGTGTGGCCGAGTGGTCGAAGGCGCTGGATTTAGGCTCCAGTCTCTGTGGAGGCGTGGGTTCGAATCCCACCACTGCCAGCGAAGCTTTTGTGAAGATGTTGGCTCGGTCCATCCTTGGAAAAGCGCCATGTTGAAAATGTCTGTGGCAAGAGCTTGCGTGTACGATGTTGGTGTAGTATCAATGAACGGCAGATGTCCTTGTGGTGGGCTTTTGTTAGACTGATTTCCACATCCTCTGTGTTCACTGGGCGTCTGTTTTATTAATTTTTGTAAAAGATCAGTTGCTTAGTAAATGATCTCAAAAGTTATATTGTTCTCACCAATGCAGTGCGGCACGAGGTTGACCCCAAATATGTCCGCCGATAGAAGAAGAAAAGCAGACACTTTAGCGTCCAAGTGGATAAACTATGCCGTTGCCATTGCAGTGCGAAAGCCGCACGAAGCCGGTAGCGTGGCCGAGCGGTCTAAGGCGCTGGATTAAGGCTCCAGTCTCTTCGGAGGCGTGGGTTCAAATCCCACCGCTGCCAAAGAAGGTTTTGAAGAAACCACCATCCAAGCTGTTGAGCAGCTTATACTCAACTTGGCGCCCTCTGTTGCTCTTTTCAACAGCAGCAACTTGGAAGAGTCGGCTTGACGTTTCTTCAATTCCTTCAAGTTCTCCAATATTCAAAGGGCGTAGGATGGCCCAAGCTGGCCGAACCAACGGAGAACACGTCAAAAGAATGCCCAACACGCAGGCGGCCGTATAAAGCAAACCATAAAGCCGCGTCGGCCAGTCCGAAGTCTTAGGAATCTAGCGCTTCTTTGTCTGCATCTGCCAATAGATGACTTGACTGAGATTCTCTAGCTCGCGTGTTACGCCCCCTTCTGTTTTGGCTAGGAATAAGAGGGCCGGGGCTTGTAGGAGGTAGTGTGGCCGAGTGGTCGAAGGCGCTGGATTTAGGCTCCAGTCTCTGTGGAGGCGTGGGTTCGAATCCCACCACTGCCAGCGAAGCTTTTGTGAAGATGTTGGCTCGGTCCATCCTTGGAAAAGCGCCATGTTGAAAATGTCTGTGGCAAGAGCTTGCGTGTACGATGTTGGTGTAGTATCAATGAACGGCAGATGTCCTTGTGGTGGGCTTTTGTTAGACTGATTTCCACATCCTCTGTGTTCACTGGGCGTCTGTTTTATTAATTTTTGTAAAAGATCAGTTGCTTAGTAAATGATCTCAAAAGTTATATTGTTCTCACCAATGCAGTGCGGCACGAGGTTGACCCCAAATATGTCCGCCGATAGAAGAAGAAAAGCAGACACTTTAGCGTCCAAGTGGATAAACTATGCCGTTGCCATTGCAGTGCGAAAGCCGTACGAAGCCGGTAGCGTGGCCGAGCGGTTTAAGGCGCTGGATTAAGGCTCCAGTCTCTTCGGAGGCGTGGGTTCAAATCCCACCGCTGCCAAAGAAGGTTTTGAAGAAACCACCATCCAAGCTGTTGAGCAGCTTATACTCAACTTGGCGCCCTCTGTTGCTCTTTTCAACAGCAGCAACTTGGAAGAGTCGGCTTGACGTTTCTTCAATTCCTTCAAGTTCTCCAATATTCAAAGGGCGTAGGATGGCCCAAGCTGGCCGAACCAACGGAGAACACATCAAAAGAATGCCCAACACGCAGGCGACCGTATAAAGCAAACCATAAAGCCGCGTCGGCCAGTCCGAAGTCTTAGGAATCTAGCGCTTCTTTGTCTGCATCTGCCAATAGATGACTTGACTGAGATTCTCTAGCTCGCGTGTTACGCCCCCTTCTGTTTTGGCTAGGAATAAGAGAGCCGGGGCTTCTCGGAGGTAGTGTGGCCGAGTGGTCGAAGGCACTGGATTTAGGCTCCAGTCTCTGTGGAGGCGTGGGTTCGAATCCCACCACTGCCAGCGAAGCTTTTGTGAAGATGTTGGCTCGGTCCATCCTTGGAAAAGCGCCATGTTGAAAATGTCTGTGGCAAGAGCTTGTGTGTACGATGTTGGTGTAGTATCAATGAACGGCAGATGTCCTTGTGGTGGGCTTTTGTTAGACTGATTTCCACATCCTCTGTGTTCACTGGGCGTCTGTTTTATTAATTTTTGTAAAAGATCAGTTGCTTAGTAAATGATCTCAAAAGTTATATTGTTCTCACCAATGCAGTGCGGCACGAGGTTGACCCCAAATATGTCCGCCGATAGAAGAAGAAAAGCAGACACTTTAGCGTCCAAGTGGATAAACTATGCCGTTGCCATTGCAGTGCGAAAGCCGCACGAAGCCGGTAGCGTGGCCGAGCGGTCTAAGGCGCTGGATTAAGGCTCCAGTCTCTTCGGAGGCGTGGGTTCAAATCCCACCGCTGCCAAAGAAGGTTTTGAAGAAACCACCATCCAAGCTGTTGAGCAGCTTATACTCAACTTGGCGCCCTCTGTTGCTCTTTTCAACAGCAGCAACTTGGAAGAGTCGGCTTGACGTTTCTTCAATTCCTTCAAGTTCTCCAATATTCAAAGGGCGTAGGATGGCCCAAGCTGGCCGAACCAACGGAGAACACATCAAAAGAATGCCCAACACGCAGGCGGCCGTATAAAGCAAACCATAAAGCCGCGTCGGCCAGTCCGAAGTCTTAGGAATCTAGCGCTTCTTTGTCTGCATCTGCCAATAGATGACTTGACTGAGATTCTCTAGCTCGCGTGTTACGCCCCCTTCTGTTTTGGCTAGGAATAAGAGGGCCGGGGCTTCTCGGAGGTAGTGTGGCCGAGTGGTCGAAGGCGCTGGATTTAGGCTCCAGTCTCTGTGGAGGCGTGGGTTCAAATCCCACCACTGCCAGCGAAGCTTTTGTGAAGATGTTGGCTCGGTCCATCCTTGGAAAAGCGCCATGTTGAAAATGTCTGTGGCAAGACCTTGCGTGTACGATGTTGGTGTAGTATCAATAAACGGCAGATGTCCTTGTGGTGGGCTTTTGTTAGACTGATTTCCACATCCTCTGTGTTCACTGGGCGTCTGTTTTATTAATTTTTGTAAAAGATCAGTTGCTTAGTAAATGATCTCAAAAGTTATATTGTTCTCACCAATGCAGTGCGGCACGAGGTTGACCCCAAATATGTCCGCCGATAGAAGAAGAAAAGCAGACACTTTAGCGTCCAAGTGGATAAACTATGCCGTTGCCATTGCAGTGCGAAAGCCGCACGAAGCCGGTAGCGTGGCCGAGCGGTCTAAGGCGCTGGATTAAGGCTCCAGTCTCTTCGGAGGCGTGGGTTCAAATCCCACCGCTGCCAAAGAAGGTTTTGAAGAAACCACCATCCAAGCTGTTGAGCAGCTTATACTCAAATTGGCGCCCTCTGTTGCTCTTTTCAACAGCAGCAACTTGGAAGAGTCGGCTTGACGTTTCTTCAATTCCTTCAAGTTCTCCAATATTCAAAGGGCGTAGGATGGCCCAAGCTGGCCGAACCAACGGAGAACACATCAAAAGAATGCCCAACACGCAGGCGGCCGTATAAAGCAAACCATAAAGCCGCGTCGGCCAGTCCAAAGTCTTAGGAATCTAGCGCTTCTTAGTCTGCATCTGCCAATAGATGACTTGACTGAGATTCTCTAGCTCGCGTGTTACGCCCCCTTCTGTTTTGGCTAGGAATAAGAGGGCCGGGGCTTCTCGGCGGTAGTGTGGCCGAGTGGTCGAAGGCGCTGGATTTAGGCTCCAGTCTCTGTGGAGGCGTGGGTTCGAATCCCACCACTGCCAGCGAAGCTTTTGTGAAGATGTTGGCTCGGTCCATCCTTGGAAAAGCGCCATGTTGAAAATGTCTGTGGCAAGAGCTTGCGTGTACGATGTTGGTGTAGTATCAATGAACGGCAGATGTCCTTGTGGTGGGCTTTTGTTAGACTGATTTCCACATCCTCTGTGTTCACTGGGCGTCTGTTTTATTAATTTTTGTAAAAGATCAGTTGCTTAGTAAATGATCTCAAAAGTTATATTGTTCTCACCAATGCAGTGCGGCACGAGGTTGACCCCAAATATGTCCGCCGATAGAAGAAGAAAAGCAGACACTTTAGCGTCCAAGTGGATAAACTATGCCGTTGCCATTGCAGTGCGAAAGCCGCACGAAGCCGGTAGCGTGGCCGAGCGGTCTAAGGCGCTGGATTAAGGCTCCAGTCTCTTCGGAGGCGTCGGTTCAAATCCCACCGCTGCCAAAGAAGGTTTTGAAGAAACCACCATCCAAGCTGTTGAGCAGCTTATACTCAACTTGGCGCCCTCTGTTGCTCTTTTCAACAGCAGCAACTTGGAAGAGTCGGCTTGACGTTTCTTCAATTCCTTCAAGTTCTCCAATATTCAAAGGGCGTAGGATGGCCCAAGCTGGCCGAACCAACGGAGAACACGTCAAAAGAATGCCCAACACGCAGGCGGCCGTATAAAGCAAACCATAAAGCCGCGTCGGCCAGTCCGAAGTCTTAGGAATCTAGCGCTTCTTTGTCTGCATCTGCCAATAGATGACTTGACTGAGATTCTCTAGCTCGCGTGTTACGCCCCCTTCTGTTTTGGCTAGGAATAAGAGGGCCGGGGCTTCTCGGAGGTAGTGTGGCCGAGTGGTCGAAGGCGCTGGATTTAGGCTCCAGTCTCTGTGGAGGCGTGGGTTCGAATCCCACCACTGCCAGCGAAGCTTTTGTGAAGATGTTGGCTCGGTCCATCCTTGGAAAAGCGCCATGTTGAAAATGTCTGTGGCAAGAGCTTGCGTGTACGATGTTGGTGTAGTATCAATGAACGGCAGATGTCCTTGTGGTGGGCTTTTGTTAGACTGATTTCCACATCCTCTGTGTTCACTGGGCGTCTGTTTTATTAATTTTTGTAAAAGATCAGTTGCTTAGTAAATGATCTCAAAAGTTATATTGTTCTCACCAATGCAGTGCGGCACGAGGTTGACCCCAAATATGTCCGCCGATAGAAGAAGAAAAGCAGACACTTTAGCGTCCAAGTGGATAAACTATGCCGTTGCCATTGCAGTGCGAAAGCCGCACGAAGCCGGTAGCGTGGCCGAGCGGTCTAAGGCGCTGGATTAAGGCTCCAGTCTCTTCGGAGGCGTGGGTTCAAATCCCACCGCTGCCAAAGAAGGTTTTGAAGAAACCACCATCCAAGCTGTTGAGCAGCTTATACTCAACTTGGCGCCCTCTGTTGCTCTTTTCAACAGCAGCAACTTGGAAGAGTCGGCTTGACGTTTCTTCAATTCCTTCAAGTTCTCCAATATTCAAAGGGCGTAGGATGGCCCAAGCTGGCCGAACCAACGGAGAACACGTCAAAAGAATGCCCAACACGCAGGCGGCCGTATAAAGCAAACCATAAAGCCGCGTCGGCCAGTCCGAAGTCTTAGGAATCTAGCGCTTCTTTGTCTGCATCTGCCAATAGATGACTTGACTGAGATTCTCTAGCTCGCGTGTTACGCCCCCTTCTGTTTTGGCTAGGAATAAGAGGGCCGGGGCTTCTCGGAGGTAGTGTGGCCGAGTGGTCGAAGGCGCTGGATTTAGGCTCCAGTCTCTGTGGAGGCGTGGGTTCGAATCCCACCACTGCCAGCGAAGCTTTTGTGAAGATGTTGGCTCGGTCCATCCTTGGAAAAGCGCCATGTTGAAAATGTCTGTGGCAAGAGCTTGCGTGTACGATGTTGGTGTAGTATCAATGAACGGCAGATGTCCTTGTGGTGGGCTTTTGTTAGACTGATTTCCACATCCTCTGTGTTCACTGGGCGTCTGTTTTATTAATTTTTGTAAAAGATCAGTTGCTTAGTAAATGATCTCAAAAGTTATATTGTTCTCACCAATGCAGTGCGGCACGAGGTTGACCCCAAATATGTCCGCCGATAGAAGAAGAAAAGCAGACACTTTAGCGTCCAAGTGGATAAACTATGCCGTTGCCATTGCAGTGCGAAAGCCGCACGAAGCCGGTAGCGTGGCCGAGCGGTCTAAGGCGCTGGATTAAGGCTCCAGTCTCTTCGGAGGCGTGGGTTCAAATCCCACCGCTGCCAAAGAAGGTTTTGAAGAAACCACCATCCAAGCTGTTGAGCAGCTTATACTCAAATTGGCGCCCTCTGTTGCTCTTTTCAACAGCAGCAACTTGGAAGAGTCGGCTTGACGTTTCTTCAATTCCTTCAAGTTCTCCAATATTCAAAGGGCGTAGGATGGCCCAAGCTGGCCGAACCAACGGAGAACACATCAAAAGAATGCCCAACACGCAGGCGGCCGTATAAAGCAAACCATAAAGCCGCGTCGGCCAGTCCGAAGTCTTAGGAATCTAGCGCTTCTTTGTCTGCATCTGCCAATAGATGACTTGACTGAGATTCTCTAGCTCGCGTGTTACGCCCCCTTCTGTTTTGGCTAGGAATAAGAGGGCCGGGGCTTCTCGGAGGTAGTGTGGCCGAGTGGTCGAAGGCGCTGGATTTAGGCTCCAGTCTCTGTGGAGGCGTGGGTTCGAATCCCACCACTGCCAGCGAAGCTTTTGTGAAGATGTTGGCTCGGTCCATCCTTGGAAAAGCGCCATGTTGAAAATGTCTGTGGCAAGAGCTTGCGTGTACGATGTTGGTGTAGTATCAATGAACGGCAGATGTCCTTGTGGTGGGCTTTTGTTAGACTGATTTCCACATCCTCTGTGTTCACTGGGCGTCTGTTTTATTAATTTTTGTAAAAGATCAGTTGCTTAGTAAATGATCTCAAAAGTTATATTGTTCTCACCAATGCAGTGCGGCACGAGGTTGACCCCAAATATGTCCGCCGATAGAAGAAGAAAAGCAGACACTTTAGCGTCCAAGTGGATAAACTATGCCGTTGCCATTGCAGTGCGAAAGCCGCACGAAGCCGGTAGCGTGGCCGAGCGGTCTAAGGCGCTGGATTAAGGCTCCAGTCTCTTCGGAGGCGTGGGTTCAAATCCCACCGCTGCCAAAGAAGGTTTTGAAGAAACCACCATCCAAGCTGTTCAGCAGCTTATACTCAAATTGGCGCCCTCTGTTGCTCTTTTCAACAGCAGCAACTTGGAAGAGTCGGCTTGACGTTTCTTCAATTCCTTCAAGTTCTCCAATATTCAAAGGGCGTAGGATGGCCCAAGCTGGCCGAACCAACGGAGAACACATCAAAAGAATGCCCAACACGCAGGCGGCCGTATAAAGCAAACCATAAAGCCGCGTCGGCCAGTCCGAAGTCTTAGGAATCTAGCGCTTCTTAGTCTGCATCTGCCAATAGATGACTTGACTGAGATTCTCTAGCTCGCGTGTTACGCCCCCTTCTGTTTTGGCTAGGAATAAGAGGGCCGGGGCTTCTCGGAGGTAGTGTGGCCGAGTGGTCGAAGGCGCTGGATTTAGGCTCCAGTCTCTGTGGAGGCGTGGGTTCGAATCCCACCACTGCCAGCGAAGCTTTTGTGAAGATGTTGGCTCGGTCCATCCTTGGAAAAGCGCCATGTTGAAAATGTCTGTGGCAAGACCTTGCGTGTACGATGTTGGTGTAGTATCAATAAACGGCAGATGTCCTTGTGGTGGGCTTTTGTTAGACTGATTTCCACATCCTCTGTGTTCACTGGGCGTCTGTTTTATTAATTTTTGTAAAAGATCAGTTGCTTAGTAAATGATCTCAAAAGTTATATTGTTCTCACCAATGCAGTGCGGCACGAGGTTGACCCCAAATATGTCCGCCGATAGAAGAAGAAAAGCAGACACTTTAGCGTCCAAGTGGATAAACTATGCCGTTGCCATTGCAGTGCGAAAGCCGCACGAAGCCGGTAGCGTGGCCGAGCGGTCTAAGGCGCTGGATTAAGGCTCCAGTCTCTTCGGAGGCGTGGGTTCAAATCCCACCGCTGCCAAAGAAGGTTTTGAAGAAACCACCATCCAAGCTGTTGAGCAGCTTATACTCAAATTGGCGCCCTCTGTTGCTCTTTTCAACAGCAGCAACTTGGAAGAGTCGGCTTGACGTTTCTTCAATTCCTTCAAGTTCTCCAATATTCAAAGGGCGTAGGATGGCCCAAGCTGGCCGAACCAACGGAGAACACATCAAAAGAATGCCCAACACGCAGGCGGCCGTATAAAGCAAACCATAAAGCCGCGTCGGCCAGTCCGAAGTCTTAGGAATCTAGCGCTTCTTAGTCTGCATCTGCCAATAGATGACTTGACTGAGATTCTCTAGCTCGCGTGTTACGCCCCCTTCTGTTTTGGCTAGGAATAAGAGGGCCGGGGCTTCTCGGCGGTAGTGTGGCCGAGTGGTCGAAGGCGCTGGATTTAGGCTCCAGTCTCTGTGGAGGCGTGGGTTCGAATCCCACCACTGCCAGCGAAGCTTTTGTGAAGATGTTGGCTCGGTCCATCCTTGGAAAAGCGCCATGTTGAAAATGTCTGTGGCAAGAGCTTGCGTGTACGATGTTGGTGTAGTATCAATGAACGGCAGATGTCCTTGTGGTGGGCTTTTGTTAGACTGATTTCCACATCCTCTGTGTTCACTGGGCGTCTGTTTTATTAATTTTTGTAAAAGATCAGTTGCTTAGTAAATGATCTCAAAAGTTATATTGTTCTCACCAATGCAGTGCGGCACGAGGTTGACCCCAAATATGTCCGCCGATAGAAGAAGAAAAGCAGACACTTTAGCGTCCAAGTGGATAAACTATGCCGTTGCCATTGCAGTGCGAAAGCCGCACGAAGCCGGTAGCGTGGCCGAGCGGTCTAAGGCGCTGGATTAAGGCTCCAGTCTCTTCGGAGGCGTGGGTTCAAATCCCACCGCTGCCAAAGAAGGTTTTGAAGAAACCACCATCCAAGCTGTTGAGCAGCTTATACTCAAATTGGCGCCCTCTGTTGCTCTTTTCAACAGCAGCAACTTGGAAGAGTCGGCTTGACGTTTCTTCAATTCCTTCAAGTTCTCCAATATTCAAAGGGCGTAGGATGGCCCAAGCTGGCCGAACCAACGGAGAACACATCAAAAGAATGCCCAACACGCAGGCGGCCGTATAAAGCAAACCATAAAGCCGCGTCGGCCAGTCCGAAGTCTTAGGAATCTAGCGCTTCTTAGTCTGCATCTGCCAATAGATGACTTGACTGAGATTCTCTAGCTCGCGTGTTACGCCCCCTTCTGTTTTGGCTAGGAATAAGAGGGCCGGGGCTTCTCGGCGGTAGTGTGGCCGAGTGGTCGAAGGCGCTGGATTTAGGCTCCAGTCTCTGTGGAGGCGTGGGTTCGAATCCCACCACTGCCAGCGAAGCTTTTGTGAAGATGTTGGCTCGGTCCATCCTTGGAAAAGCGCCATGTTGAAAATGTCTGTGGCAAGAGCTTGCGTGTACGATGTTGGTGTAGTATCAATGAACGGCAGATGTCCTTGTGGTGGGCTTTTGTTAGACTGATTTCCACATCCTCTGTGTTCACTGGGCGTCTGTTTTATTAATTTTTGTAAAAGATCAGTTGCTTAGTAAATGATCTCAAAAGTTATATTGTTCTCACCAATGCAGTGCGGCACGAGGTTGACCCCAAATATGTCCGCCGATAGAAGAAGAAAAGCAGACACTTTAGCGTCCAAGTGGATAAACTATGCCGTTGCCATTGCAGTGCGAAAGCCGCACGAAGCCGGTAGCGTGGCCGAGCGGTCTAAGGCGCTGGATTAAGGCTCCAGTCTCTTCGGAGGCGTGGGTTCAAATCCCACCGCTGCCAAAGAAGGTTTTGAAGAAACCACCTTCCAAGCTGTTGAGCAGCTTATACTCAAATTGGCGCCCTCTGTTGCTCTTTTCAACAGCAGCAACTTGGAAGAGTCGGCTTGACGTTTCTTCAATTCCTTCAAGTTCTCCAATATTCAAAGGGCGTAGGATGGCCCAAGCTGGCCGAACCAACGGAGAACACGTCAAAAGAATGCCCAACACGCAGGCGGCCGTATAAAGCAAACCATAAAGCCGCGTCGGCCAGTCCGAAGTCTTAGGAATCTAGCGCTTCTTTGTCTGCATCTGCCAATAGATGACTTGACTGAGATTCTCTAGCTCGCGTGTTACGCCCCCTTCTGTTTTGGCTAGGAATAAGAGGGCCGGGGCTTCTCGGAGGTAGTGTGGCCGAGTGGTCGAAGGCGCTGGATTTAGGCTCCAGTCTCTGTGGAGGCGTGGGTTCGAATCCCACCACTGCCAGCGAAGCTTTTGTGAAGATGTTGGCTCGGTCCATCCTTGGAAAAGCGCCATGTTGAAAATGTCTGTGGCAAGAGCTTGCGTGTACGATGTTGGTGTAGTATCAATGAACGGCAGATGTCCTTGTGGTGGGCTTTTGTTAGACTGATTTCCACATCCTCTGTGTTCACTGGGCGTCTGTTTTATTAATTTTTGTAAAAGATCAGTTGCTTAGTAAATGATCTCAAAAGTTATATTGTTCTCACCAATGCAGTGCGGCACGAGGTTGACCCCAAATATGTCCGCCGATAGAAGAAGAAAAGCAGACACTTTAGCGTCCAAGTGGATAAACTATGCCGTTGCCATTGCAGTGCGAAAGCCGCACGAAGCCGGTAGCGTGGCCGAGCGGTCTAAGGCGCTGGATTAAGGCTCCAGTCTCTTCGCAGGCGTGGGTTCAAATCCCACCGCTGCCAAAGAAGGTTTTGAAGAAACCACCATCCAAGCTGTTGAGCAGCTTATACTCAACTTGGCGCCCTCTGTTGCTCTTTTCAACAGCAGCAACTTGGAAGAGTCGGCTTGACGTTTCTTCAATTCCTTCAAGTTCTCCAATATTCAAAGGGCGTAGGATGGCCCAAGCTGGCCGAACCAACGGAGAACACATCAAAAGAATGCCCAACACGCAGGCGGCCGTATAAAGCAAACCATAAAGCCGCGTCGGCCAGTCCGAAGTCTTAGGAATCTAGCGCTTCTTTGTCTGTATCTGCCAATAGATGACTTGACTGAGATTCTCTAGCTCGCGTGTTACGCCCCCTTCTGTTTTGGCTAGGAATAAGAGGGGCGGGGCTTCTCGGCGGTAGTGTGGCCGAGTGGTCGAAGGCGCTGGATTTAGGCTCCAGTCTCTGTGGAGGCGTGGGTTCGAATCCCACCACTGCCAGCGAAGCTTTTGTGAAGATGTTGGCTCGGTCCATCCTTGGAAAAGCGCCATGTTGAAAATGTCTGTGGCAAGAGCTTGCGTGTACGATGTTGGTGTAGTATCAATGAACGGCAGATGTCCTTGTGGTGGGCTTTTGTTAGACTGATTTCCACATCCTCTGTGTTCACTGGGCGTCTGTTTTATTAATTTTTGTAAAAGATCAGTTGCTTAGTAAATGATCTCAAAAGTTATATTGTTCTCACCAATGCAGTGCGGCACGAGGTTGACCCCAAATATGTCCGCCGATAGAAGAAGAAAAGCAGACACTTTAGCGTCCAAGTGGATAAACTATGCCGTTGCCATTGCAGTGCGAAAGCCGCACGAAGCCGGTAGCGTGGCCGAGCGGTCTAAGGCGCTGGATTAAGGCTCCAGTCTCTTCGGAGGCGTGGGTTCAAATCCCACCGCTGCCAAAGAAGGTTTTGAAGAAACCACCATCCAAGCTGTTGAGCAGCTTATACTCAAATTGGCGCCCTCTGTTGCTCTTTTCAACAGCAGCAACTTGGAAGAGTCGGCTTGACGTTTCTTCAATTCCTTCAAGTTCTCCAATATTCAAAGGGCGTAGGATGGCCCAAGCTGGCCGAACCAACGGAGAACACATCAAAAGAATGCCCAACACGCAGGCGGCCGTATAAAGCAAACCATAAAGCCGCGTCGGCCAGTCCGAAGTCTTAGGAATCTAGCGCTTCTTAGTCTGCATCTGCCAATAGATGACTTGACTGAGATTCTCTAGCTCGCGTGTTACGCCCCCTTCTGTTTTGGCTAGGAATAAGAGGGCCGGGGCTTCTCGGAGGTAGTGTGGCCGAGTGGTCGAAGGCGCTGGATTTAGGCTCCAGTCTCTGTGGAGGCGTGGGTTCGAATCCCACCACTGCCAGCGAAGCTTTTGTGAAGATGTTGGCTCGGTCCATCCTTGGAAAAGCGCCATGTTGAAAATGTCTGTGGCAAGACCTTGCGTGTACGATGTTGGTGTAGTATCAATAAACGGCAGATGTCCTTGTGGTGGGCTTTTGTTAGACTGATTTCCACATCCTCTGTGTTCACTGGGCGTCTGTTTTATTAATTTTTGTAAAAGATCAGTTGCTTAGTAAATGATCTCAAAAGTTATATTGTTCTCACCAATGCAGTGCGGCACGAGGTTGACCCCAAATATGTCCGCCGATAGAAGAAGAAAAGCAGACACTTTAGCGTCCAAGTGGATAAACTATGCCGTTGCCATTGCAGTGCGAAAGCCGCACGAAGCCGGTAGCGTGGCCGAGCGGTCTAAGGCGCTGGATTAAGGCTCCAGTCTCTTCGGAGGCGTGGGTTCAAATCCCACCGCTGCCAAAGAAGGTTTTGAAGAAACCACCATCCAAGCTGTTGAGCAGCTTATACTCAAATTGGCGCCCTCTGTTGCTCTTTTCAACAGCAGCAACTTGGAAGAGTCGGCTTGACGTTTCTTCAATTCCTTCAAGTTCTCCAATATTCAAAGGGCGTAGGATGGCCCAAGCTGGCCGAACCAACGGAGAACACATCAAAAGAATGCCCAACACGCAGGCGGCCGTATAAAGCAAACCATAAAGCCGCGTCGGCCAGTCCGAAGTCTTAGGAATCTAGCGCTTCTTAGTCTGCATCTGCCAATAGATGACTTGACTGAGATTCTCTAGCTCGCGTGTTACGCCCCCTTCTGTTTTGGCTAGGAATAAGAGGGCCGGGGCTTCTCGGCGGTAGTGTGGCCGAGTGGTCGAAGGCGCTGGATTTAGGCTCCAGTCTCTGTGGAGGCGTGGGTTCGAATCCCACCACTGCCAGCGAAGCTTTTGTGAAGATGTTGGCTCGGTCCATCCTTGGAAAAGCGCCATGTTGAAAATGTCTGTGGCAAGAGCTTGCGTGTACGATGTTGGTGTAGTATCAATGAACGGCAGATGTCCTTGTGGTGGGCTTTTGTTAGACTGATTTCCACATCCTCTGTGTTCACTGGGCGTCTGTTTTATTAATTTTTGTAAAAGATCAGTTGCTTAGTAAATGATCTCAAAAGTTATATTGTTCTCACCAATGCAGTGCGGCACGAGGTTGACCCCAAATATGTCCGCCGATAGAAGAAGAAAAGCAGACACTTTAGCGTCCAAGTGGATAAACTATGCCGTTGCCATTGCAGTGCGAAAGCCGCACGAAGCCGGTAGCGTGGCCGAGCGGTCTAAGGCGCTGGATTAAGGCTCCAGTCTCTTCGGAGGCGTGGGTTCAAATCCCACCGCTGCCAAAGAAGGTTTTGAAGAAACCACCTTCCAAGCTGTTGAGCAGCTTATACTCAAATTGGCGCCCTCTGTTGCTCTTTTCAACAGCAGCAACTTGGAAGAGTCGGCTTGACGTTTCTTCAATTCCTTCAAGTTCTCCAATATTCAAAGGGCGTAGGATGGCCCAAGCTGGCCGAACCAACGGAGAACACGTCAAAAGAATGCCCAACACGCAGGCGGCCGTATAAAGCAAACCATAAAGCCGCGTCGGCCAGTCCGAAGTCTTAGGAATCTAGCGCTTCTTTGTCTGCATCTGCCAATAGATGACTTGACTGAGATTCTCTAGCTCGCGTGTTACGCCCCCTTCTGTTTTGGCTAGGAATAAGAGGGCCGGGGCTTCTCGGAGGTAGTGTGGCCGAGTGGTCGAAGGCGCTGGATTTAGGCTCCAGTCTCTGTGGAGGCGTGGGTTCGAATCCCACCACTGCCAGCGAAGCTTTTGTGAAGATGTTGGCTCGGTCCATCCTTGGAAAAGCGCCATGTTGAAAATGTCTGTGGCAAGAGCTTGCGTGTACGATGTTGGTGTAGTATCAATGAACGGCAGATGTCCTTGTGGTGGGCTTTTGTTAGACTGATTTCCACATCCTCTGTGTTCACTGGGCGTCTGTTTTATTAATTTTTGTAAAAGATCAGTTGCTTAGTAAATGATCTCAAAAGTTATATTGTTCTCACCAATGCAGTGCGGCACGAGGTTGACCCCAAATATGTCCGCCGATAGAAGAAGAAAAGCAGACACTTTAGCGTCCAAGTGGATAAACTATGCCGTTGCCATTGCAGTGCGAAAGCCGCACGAAGCCGGTAGCGTGGCCGAGCGGTCTAAGGCGCTGGATTAAGGCTCCAGTCTCTTCGCAGGCGTGGGTTCAAATCCCACCGCTGCCAAAGAAGGTTTTGAAGAAACCACCATCCAAGCTGTTGAGCAGCTTATACTCAACTTGGCGCCCTCTGTTGCTCTTTTCAACAGCAGCAACTTGGAAGAGTCGGCTTGACGTTTCTTCAATTCCTTCAAGTTCTCCAATATTCAAAGGGCGTAGGATGGCCCAAGCTGGCCGAACCAACGGAGAACACATCAAAAGAATGCCCAACACGCAGGCGGCCGTATAAAGCAAACCATAAAGCCGCGTCGGCCAGTCCGAAGTCTTAGGAATCTAGCGCTTCTTTGTCTGTATCTGCCAATAGATGACTTGACTGAGATTCTCTAGCTCGCGTGTTACGCCCCCTTCTGTTTTGGCTAGGAATAAGAGGGGCGGGGCTTCTCGGCGGTAGTGTGGCCGAGTGGTCGAAGGCGCTGGATTTAGGCTCCAGTCTCTGTGGAGGCGTGGGTTCGAATCCCACCACTGCCAGCGAAGCTTTTGTGAAGATGTTGGCTCGGTCCATCCTTGGAAAAGCGCCATGTTGAAAATGTCTGTGGCAAGAGCTTGCGTGTACGATGTTGGTGTAGTATCAATGAACGGCAGATGTCCTTGTGGTGGGCTTTTGTTAGACTGATTTCCACATCCTCTGTGTTCACTGGGCGTCTGTTTTATTAATTTTTGTAAAAGATCAGTTGCTTAGTAAATGATCTCAAAAGTTATATTGTTCTCACCAATGCAGTGCGGCACGAGGTTGACCCCAAATATGTCCGCCGATAGAAGAAGAAAAGCAGACACTTTAGCGTCCAAGTGGATAAACTATGCCGTTGCCATTGCAGTGCGAAAGCCGCACGAAGCCGGTAGCGTGGCCGAGCGGTCTAAGGCGCTGGATTAAGGCTCCAGTCTCTTCGGAGGCGTGGGTTCAAATCCCACCGCTGCCAAAGAAGGTTTTGAAGAAACCACCATCCAAGCTGTTGAGCAGCTTATACTCAAATTGGCGCCCTCTGTTGCTCTTTTCAACAGCAGCAACTTGGAAGAGTCGGCTTGACGTTTCTTCAATTCCTTCAAGTTCTCCAATATTCAAAGGGCGTAGGATGGCCCAAGCTGGCCGAACCAACGGAGAACACGTCAAAAGAATGCCCAACACGCAGGCGGCCGTATAAAGCAAACCATAAAGCCGCGTCGGCCAGTCCGAAGTCTTAGGAATCTAGCGCTTCTTTGTCTGCATCTGCCAATAGATGACTTGACTGAGATTCTCTAGCTCGCGTGTTACGCCCCCTTCTGTTTTGGCTAGGAATAAGAGGGCCGGGGCTTCTCGGAGGTAGTGTGGCCGAGTGGTCGAAGGCGCTGGATTTAGGCTCCAGTCTCTGTGGAGGCGTGGGTTCGAATCCCACCACTGCCAGCGAAGCTTTTGTGAAGATGTTGGCTCGGTCCATCCTTGGAAAAGCGCCATGTTGAAAATGTCTGTGGCAAGAGCTTGCGTGTACGATGTTGGTGTAGTATCAATGAACGGCAGATGTCCTTGTGGTGGGCTTTTGTTAGACTGATTTCCACATCCTCTGTGTTCACTGGGCGTCTGTTTTATTAATTTTTGTAAAAGATCAGTTGCTTAGTAAATGATCTCAAAAGTTATATTGTTCTCACCAATGCAGTGCGGCACGAGGTTGACCCCAAATATGTCCGCCGATAGAAGAAGAAAAGCAGACACTTTAGCGTCCAAGTGGATAAACTATGCCGTTGCCATTGCAGTGCGAAAGCCGCACGAAGCCGGTAGCGTGGCCGAGCGGTCTAAGGCGCTGGATTAAGGCTCCAGTCTCTTCGCAGGCGTGGGTTCAAATCCCACCGCTGCCAAAGAAGGTTTTGAAGAAACCACCATCCAAGCTGTTGAGCAGCTTATACTCAACTTGGCGCCCTCTGTTGCTCTTTTCAACAGCAGCAACTTGGAAGAGTCGGCTTGACGTTTCTTCAATTCCTTCAAGTTCTCCAATATTCAAAGGGCGTAGGATGGCCCAAGCTGGCCGAACCAACGGAGAACACATCAAAAGAATGCCCAACACGCAGGCGGCCGTATAAAGCAAACCATAAAGCCGCGTCGGCCAGTCCGAAGTCTTAGGAATCTAGCGCTTCTTTGTCTGTATCTGCCAATAGATGACTTGACTGAGATTCTCTAGCTCGCGTGTTACGCCCCCTTCTGTTTTGGCTAGGAATAAGAGGGCCGGGGCTTCTCGGCGGTAGTGTGGCCGAGTGGTCGAAGGCGCTGGATTTAGGCTCCAGTCTCTGTGGAGGCGTGGGTTCGAATCCCACCACTGCCAGCGAAGCTTTTGTGAAGATGTTGGCTCGGTCCATCCTTGGAAAAGCGCCATGTTGAAAATGTCTGTGGCAAGAGCTTGCGTGTACGATGTTGGTGTAGTATCAATGAACGGCAGATGTCCTTGTGGTGGGCTTTTGTTAGACTGATTTCCACATCCTCTGTGTTCACTGGGCGTCTGTTTTATTAATTTTTGTAAAAGATCAGTTGCTTAGTAAATGATCTCAAAAGTTATATTGTTCTCACCAATGCAGTGCGGCACGAGGTTGACCCCAAATATGTCCGCCGATAGAAGAAGAAAAGCAGACACTTTAGCGTCCAAGTGGATAAACTATGCCGTTGCCATTGCAGTGCGAAAGCCACACGAAGCCGGTAGCGTGGCCGAGCGGTCTAAGGCGCTGGATTAAGGCTCCAGTCTCTTCGGAGGCGTGGGTTCAAATCCCACCGCTGCCAAAGAAGGTTTTGAAGAAACCACCATCCAAGCTGTTGAGCAGCTTATACTCAACTTGGCGCCCTCTGTTGCTCTTTTCAACAGCAGCAACTTGGAAGAGTCGGCTTGACGTTTCTTCAATTCCTTCAAGTTCTCCAATATTCAAAGGGCGTAGGATGGCCCAAGCTGGCCGAACCAACGGAGAACACAACAAAAGAATGCCCAACACGCAGGCGGCCGTATAAAGCAAACCATAAAGCCGCGTCGGCCAGTCCGAAGTCTTAGGAATCTAGCGCTTCTTTGTCTGCATCTGCCAATAGATGACTTGACTGAGATTCTCTAGCTCGCGTGTTACGCCCCCTTCTGTTTTGGCTAGGAATAAGAGAGCCGGGGCTTCTCGGAGGTAGTGTGGCCGAGTGGTCGAAGGCACTGGATTTAGGCTCCAGTCTCTGTGGAGGCGTGGGTTCGAATCCCACCACTGCCAGCGAAGCTTTTGTGAAGATGTTGGCTCGGTCCATCCTTGGAAAAGCGCCATGTTGAAAATGTCTGTGGCAAGAGCTTGCGTGTACGATGTTGGTGTAGTATCAATGAACGGCAGATGTCCTTGTGGTGGGCTTTTGTTAGACTGATTTCCACATCCTCTGTGTTCACTGGGCGTCTGTTTTATTAATTTTTGTAAAAGATCAGTTGCTTAGTAAATGATCTCAAAAGTTATATTGTTCTCACCAATGCAGTGCGGCACGAGGTTGACCCCAAATATGTCCGCCGATAGAAGAAGAAAAGCAGACACTTTAGCGTCCAAGTGGATAAACTATGCCGTTGCCATTGCAGTGCGAAAGCCGCACGAAGCCGGTAGCGTGGCCGAGCGGTCTAAGGCGCTGGATTAAGGCTCCAGTCTCTTCGGAGGCGTGGGTTCAAATCCCACCGCTGCCAAAGAAGGTTTTGAAGAAACCACCATCCAAGCTGTTGAGCAGCTTATACTCAAATTGGCGCCCTCTGTTGCTCTTTTCAACAGCAGCAACTTGGAAGAGTCGGCTTGACGTTTCTTCAATTCCTTCAAGTTCTCCAATATTCAAAGGGCGTAGGATGGCCCAAGCTGGCCGAACCAACGGAGAACACATCAAAAGAATGCCCAACACGCAGGCGGCCGTATAAAGCAAACCATAAAGCCGCGTCGGCCAGTCCGAAGTCTTAGGAATCTAGCGCTTCTTAGTCTGCATCTGCCAATAGATGACTTGACTGAGATTCTCTAGCTCGCGTGTTACGCCCCCTTCTGTTTTGGCTAGGAATAAGAGGGCCGGGGCTTCTCGGAGGTAGTGTGGCCGAGTGGTCGAAGGCGCTGGATTTAGGCTCCAGTCTCTGTGGAGGCGTGGGTTCGAATCCCACCACTGCCAGCGAAGCTTTTGTGAAGATGTTGGCTCGGTCCATCCTTGGAAAAGCGCCATGTTGAAAATGTCTGTGGCAAGACCTTGCGTGTACGATGTTGGTGTAGTATCAATAAACGGCAGATGTCCTTGTGGTGGGATTTTGTTAGACTGATTTCCACATCCTCTGTGTTCACTGGGCGTCTGTTTTATTAATTTTTGTAAAAGATCAGTTGCTTAGTAAATGATCTCAAAAGTTATATTGTTCTCACCAATGCAGTGCGGCACGAGGTTGACCCCAAATATGTCCGCCGATAGAAGAAGAAAAGCAGACACTTTAGCGTCCAAGTGGATAAACTATGCCGTTGCCATTGCAGTGCGAAAGCCGCACGAAGCCGGTAGCGTGGCCGAGCGGTCTAAGGCGCTGGATTAAGGCTCCAGTCTCTTCGGAGGCGTGGGTTCAAATCCCACCGCTGCCAAAGAAGGTTTTGAAGAAACCACCATCCAAGCTGTTGAGCAGCTTATACTCAAATTGGCGCCCTCTGTTGCTCTTTTCAACAGCAGCAACTTGGAAGAGTCGGCTTGACGTTTCTTCAATTCCTTCAAGTTCTCCAATATTCAAAGGGCGTAGGATGGCCCAAGCTGGCCGAACCAACGGAGAACACATCAAAAGAATGCCCAACACGCAGGCGGCCGTATAAAGCAAACCATAAAGCCGCGTCGGCCAGTCCGAAGTCTTAGGAATCTAGCGCTTCTTAGTCTGCATCTGCCAATAGATGACTTGACTGAGATTCTCTAGCTCGCGTGTTACGCCCCCTTCTGTTTTGGCTAGGAATAAGAGGGCCGGGGCTTCTCGGCGGTAGTGTGGCCGAGTGGTCGAAGGCGCTGGATTTAGGCTCCAGTCTCTGTGGAGGCGTGGGTTCGAATCCCACCACTGCCAGCGAAGCTTTTGTGAAGATGTTGGCTCGGTCCATCCTTGGAAAAGCGCCATGTTGAAAATGTCTGTGGCAAGAGCTTGCGTGTACGATGTTGGTGTAGTATCAATGAACGGCAGATGTCCTTGTGGTGGGCTTTTGTTAGACTGATTTCCACATCCTCTGTGTTCACTGGGCGTCTGTTTTATTAATTTTTGTAAAAGATCAGTTGCTTAGTAAATGATCTCAAAAGTTATATTGTTCTCACCAATGCAGTGCGGCACGAGGTTGACCCCAAATATGTCCGCCGATAGAAGAAGAAAAGCAGACACTTTAGCGTCCAAGTGGATAAACTATGCCGTTGCCATTGCAGTGCGAAAGCCCTACGAAGCCGGTAGCGTGGCCGAGCGGTCTAAGGCGCTGGATTAAGGCTCGAGTCTCTTCGGAGGCGTGGGTTCAAATCCCACCGCTGCCAAAGAAGGTTTTGAAGAAACCACCATCCAAGCTGTTGAGCAGCTTATACTCAACTTGGCGCCCTCTGTTGCTCTTTTCAACAGCAGCAACTTGGAAGAGTCGGCTTGACGTTTCTTCAATTCCTTCAAGTTCTCCAATATTCAAAGGGCGTAGGATGGCCCAAGCTGGCCGAACCAACGGAGAACACATCAAAAGAATGCCCAACACGCAGGCGGCCGTATAAAGCAAACCATAAAGCCGCGTCGGCCAGTCCGAAGTCTTAGGAATCTAGCGCTTCTTTGTCTGCATCTGCCAATAGATGACTTGACTGAGATTCTCTAGCTCGCGTGTTACGCCCCCTTCTGTTTTGGCTAGGAATAAGAGAGCCGGGGCTTCTCGGAGGTAGTGTGGCCGAGTGGTCGAAGGCACTGGATTTAGGCTCCAGTCTCTGTGGAGGCGTGGGTTCGAATCCCACCACTGCCAGCGAAGCTTTTGTGAAGATGTTGGCTCGGTCCATCCTTGGAAAAGCGCCATGTTGAAAATGTCTGTGGCAAGAGCTTGCGTGTACGATGTTGGTGTAGTATCAATGAACGGCAGATGTCCTTGTGGTGGGCTTTTGTTAGACTGATTTCCACATCCTCTGTGTTCACTGGGCGTCTGTTTTATTAATTTTTGTAAAAGATCAGTTGCTTAGTAAATGATCTCAAAAGTTATATTGTTCTCACCAATGCAGTGCGGCACGAGGTTGACCCCAAATATGTCCGCCGATAGAAGAAGAAAAGCAGACACTTTAGCGTCCAAGTGGATAAACTATGCCGTTGCCATTGCAGTGCGAAAGCCGCACGAAGCCGGTAGCGTGGCCGAGCGGTCTAAGGCGCTGGATTAAGGCTCCAGTCTCTTCGGAGGCGTGGGTTCAAATCCCACCGCTGCCAAAGAAGGTTTTGAAGAAACCACCATCCAAGCTGTTGAGCAGCTTATACTCAAATTGGCGCCCTCTGTTGCTCTTTTCAACAGCAGCAACTTGGAAGAGTCGGCTTGACGTTTCTTCAATTCCTTCAAGTTCTCCAATATTCAAAGGGCGTAGGATGGCCCAAGCTGGCCGAACCAACGGAGAACACATCAAAAGAATGCCCAACACGCAGGCGGCCGTATAAAGCAAACCATAAAGCCGCGTCGGCCAGTCCGAAGTCTTAGGAATCTAGCGCTTCTTAGTCTGCATCTGCCAATAGATGACTTGACTGAGATTCTCTAGCTCGCGTGTTACGCCCCCTTCTGTTTTGGCTAGGAATAAGAGGGCCGGGGCTTCTCGGAGGTAGTGTGGCCGAGTGGTCGAAGGCGCTGGATTTAGGCTCCAGTCTCTGTGGAGGCGTGGGTTCGAATCCCACCACTGCCAGCGAAGCTTTTGTGAAGATGTTGGCTCGGTCCATCCTTGGAAAAGCGCCATGTTGAAAATGTCTGTGGCAAGACCTTGCGTGTACGATGTTGGTGTAGTATCAATAAACGGCAGATGTCCTTGTGGTGGGATTTTGTTAGACTGATTTCCACATCCTCTGTGTTCACTGGGCGTCTGTTTTATTAATTTTTGTAAAAGATCAGTTGCTTAGTAAATGATCTCAAAAGTTATATTGTTCTCACCAATGCAGTGCGGCACGAGGTTGACCCCAAATATGTCCGCCGATAGAAGAAGAAAAGCAGACACTTTAGCGTCCAAGTGGATAAACTATGCCGTTGCCATTGCAGTGCGAAAGCCGCACGAAGCCGGTAGCGTGGCCGAGCGGTCTAAGGCGCTGGATTAAGGCTCCAGTCTCTTCGGAGGCGTGGGTTCAAATCCCACCGCTGCCAAAGAAGGTTTTGAAGAAACCACCATCCAAGCTGTTGAGCAGCTTATACTCAAATTGGCGCCCTCTGTTGCTCTTTTCAACAGCAGCAACTTGGAAGAGTCGGCTTGACGTTTCTTCAATTCCTTCAAGTTCTCCAATATTCAAAGGGCGTAGGATGGCCCAAGCTGGCCGAACCAACGGAGAACACATCAAAAGAATGCCCAACACGCAGGCGGCCGTATAAAGCAAACCATAAAGCCGCGTCGGCCAGTCCGAAGTCTTAGGAATCTAGCGCTTCTTAGTCTGCATCTGCCAATAGATGACTTGACTGAGATTCTCTAGCTCGCGTGTTACGCCCCCTTCTGTTTTGGCTAGGAATAAGAGGGCCGGGGCTTCTCGGCGGTAGTGTGGCCGAGTGGTCGAAGGCGCTGGATTCAGGCTCCAGTCTCTGTGGAGGCGTGGGTTCGAATCCCACCACTGCCAGCGAAGCTTTTGTGAAGATGTTGGCTCGGTCCATCCTTGGAAAAGCGCCATGTTGAAAATGTCTGTGGCAAGAGCTTGCGTGTACGATGTTGGTGTAGTATCAATGAACGGCAGATGTCCTTGTGGTGGGCTTTTGTTAGACTGATTTCCACATCCTCTGTGTTCACTGGGCGTCTGTTTTATTAATTTTTGTAAAAGATCAGTTGCTTAGTAAATGATCTCAAAAGTTATATTGTTCTCACCAATGCAGTGCGGCACGAGGTTGACCCCAAATATGTCCGCCGATAGAAGAAGAAAAGCAGACACTTTAGCGTCCAAGTGGATAAACTATGCCGTTGCCATTGCAGTGCGAAAGCCGTACGAAGCCGGTAGCGTGGCCGAGCGGTCTAAGGCGCTGGATTAAGGCTCCAGTCTCTTCGGAGGCGTGGGTTCAAATCCCACCGCTGCCAAAGAAGGTTTTGAAGAAACCACCATCCAAGCTGTTGAGCAGCTTATACTCAACTTGGCGCCCTCTGTTGCTCTTTTCAACAGCAGCAACTTGGAAGAGTCGGCTTGACGTTTCTTCAATTCCTTCAAGTTCTCCAATATTCAAAGGGCGTAGGATGGCCCAAGCTGGCCGAACCAACGGAGAACACATCAAAAGAATGCCCAACACGCAGGCGGCCGTATAAAGCAAACCATAAAGCCGCGTCGGCCAGTCCGAAGTCTTAGGAATCTAGCGCTTCTTTGTCTGCATCTGCCAATAGATGACTTGACTGAGATTCTCTAGCTCGCGTGTTACGCCCCCTTCTGTTTTGGCTAGGAATAAGAGAGCCGGGGCTTCTCGGAGGTAGTGTGGCCGAGTGGTCGAAGGCACTGGATTTAGGCTCCAGTCTCTGTGGAGGCGTGGGTTCGAATCCCACCACTGCCAGCGAAGCTTTTGTGAAGATGTTGGCTCGGTCCATCCTTGGAAAAGCGCCATGTTGAAAATGTCTGTGGCAAGAGCTTGCGTGTACGATGTTGGTGTAGTATCAATGAACGGCAGATGTCCTTGTGGTGGGCTTTTGTTAGACTGATTTCCACATCCTCTGTGTTCACTGGGCGTCTGTTTTATTAATTTTTGTAAAAGATCAGTTGCTTAGTAAATGATCTCAAAAGTTATATTGTTCTCACCAATGCAGTGCGGCACGAGGTTGACCCCAAATATGTCCGCCGATAGAAGAAGAAAAGCAGACACTTTAGCGTCCAAGTGGATAAACTATGCCGTTGCCATTGCAGTGCGAAAGCCGCACGAAGCCGGTAGCGTGGCCGAGCGGTCTAAGGCGCTGGATTAAGGCTCCAGTCTCTTCGGAGGCGTGGGTTCAAATCCCACCGCTGCCAAAGAAGGTTTTGAAGAAACCACCATCCAAGCTGTTGAGCAGCTTATACTCAAATTGGCGCCCTCTGTTGCTCTTTTCAACAGCAGCAACTTGGAAGAGTCGGCTTGACGTTTCTTCAATTCCTTCAAGTTCTCCAATATTCAAAGGGCGTAGGATGGCCCAAGCTGGCCGAACCAACGGAGAACACATCAAAAGAATGCCCAACACGCAGGCGGCCGTATAAAGCAAACCATAAAGCCGCGTCGGCCAGTCCGAAGTCTTAGGAATCTAGCGCTTCTTTGTCTGCATCTGCCAATAGATGACTTGACTGAGATTCTCTAGCTCGCGTGTTACGCCCCCTTCTGTTTTGGCTAGGAATAAGAGGGCCGGGGCTTCTCGGAGGTAGTGTGGCCGAGTGGTCGAAGGCGCTGGATTTAGGCTCCAGTCTCTGTGGAGGCGTGGGTTCGAATCCCACCACTGCCAGCGAAGCTTTTGTGAAGATGTTGGCTCGGTCCATCCTTGGAAAAGCGCCATGTTGAAAATGTCTGTGGCAAGAGCTTGCGTGTACGATGTTGGTGTAGTTTCAATGAACGGCAGATGTCCTTGTAGTGGGCTTTTGTTAGACTGATTTCCACATCCTCTGTGTTCACTGGGCATCTGTTTTATTAATTTTTGTAAAAGATCAGTTGCTTAGTAAATGATCTCAAAAGTTATATTGTTCTCACCAATGCAGTGCGGCACGAGGTTGACCCCAAATATGTCCGCCGATAGAAGAAGAAAAGCAGACACTTTAGCGTCCAAGTGGATAAACTATGCCGTTGCCATTGCAGTGCGAAAGCCGCACAAAGCCGGTAGCGTGGCCGAGCGGTCTAAGGCGCTGGATTAAGGCTCCAGTCTCTTCGGAGGCGTGGGTTCAAATCCCACCGCTGCCAAAGAAGGTTTTGAAGAAACCACCATCCAAGCTGTTGAGCAGCTTATACTCAACTTGGCGCCCTCTGTTGCTCTTTTCAACAGCAGCAACTTGGAAGAGTCGGCTTGACGTTTCTTCAATTCCTTCAAGTTCTCCAATATTCAAAGGGCGTAGGATGGCCCAAGCTGGCCGAACCAACGGAGAACACAACAAAAGAATGCCCAACACGCAGGCGGCCGTATAAAGCAAACCATAAAGCCGCGTCGGCCAGTCCGAAGTCTTAGGAATCTAGCGCTTCTTTGTCTGCATCTGCCAATAGATGACTTGACTGAGATTCTCTAGCTCGCGTGTTACGCCCCCTTCTGTTTTGGCTAGGAATAAGAGAGCCGGGGCTTCTCGGAGGTAGTGTGGCCGAGTGGTCGAAGGCACTGGATTTAGGCTCCAGTCTCTGTGGAGGCGTGGGTTCGAATCCCACCACTGCCAGCGAAGCTTTTGTGAAGATGTTGGCTCGGTCCATCCTTGGAAAAGCGCCATGTTGAAAATGTCTGTGGCAAGAGCTTGCGTGTACGATGTTGGTGTAGTATCAATGAACGGCAGATGTCCTTGTGGTGGGCTTTTGTTAGACTGATTTCCACATCCTCTGTGTTCACTGGGCGTCTGTTTTATTAATTTTTGTAAAAGATCAGTTGCTTAGTAAATGATCTCAAAAGTTATATTGTTCTCACCAATGCAGTGCGGCACGAGGTTGACCCCAAATATGTCCGCCGATAGAAGAAGAAAAGCAGACACTTTAGCGTCCAAGTGGATAAACTATGCCGTTGCCATTGCAGTGCGAAAGCCGCACGAAGCCGGTAGCGTGGCCGAGCGGTCTAAGGCGCTGGATTAAGGCTCCAGTCTCTTCGGAGGCGTGGGTTCAAATCCCACCGCTGCCAAAGAAGGTTTTGAAGAAACCACCATCCAAGCTGTTGAGCAGCTTATACTCAACTTGGCGCCCTCTGTTGCTCTTTTCAACAGCAGCAACTTGGAAGAGTCGGCTTGACGTTTCTTCAATTCCTTCAAGTTCTCCAATATTCAAAGGGCGTAGGATGGCCCAAGCTGGCCGAACCAACGGAGAACACATCAAAAGAATGCCCAACACGCAGGCGGCCGTATAAAGCAAACCATAAAGCCGCGTCGGCCAGTCCGAAGTCTTAGGAATCTAGCGCTTCTTTGTCTGTATCTGCCAATAGATGACTTGACTGAGATTCTCTAGCTCGCGTGTTACGCCCCCTTCTGTTTTGGCTAGGAATAAGAGGGCCGGGGCTTCTCGGCGGTAGTGTGGCCGAGTGGTCGAAGGCGCTGGATTTAGGCTCCAGTCTCTGTGGAGGCGTGGGTTCGAATCCCACCACTGCCAGCGAAGCTTTTGTGAAGATGTTGGCTCGGTCCATCCTTGGAAAAGCGCCATGTTGAAAATGTCTGTGGCAAGAGCTTGCGTGTACGATGTTGGTGTAGTATCAATGAACGGCAGATGTCCTTGTGGTGGGCTTTTGTTAGACTGATTTCCACATCCTCTGTGTTCACTGGGCGTCTGTTTTATTAATTTTTGTAAAAGATCAGTTGCTTAGTAAATGATCTCAAAAGTTATATTGTTCTCACCAATGCAGTGCGGCACGAGGTTGACCCCAAATATGTCCGCCGATAGAAGAAGAAAAGCAGACACTTTAGCGTCCAAGTGGATAAACTATGCCGTTGCCATTGCAGTGCGAAAGCCGCACGAAGCCGGTAGCGTGGCCGAGCGGTCTAAGGCGCTGGATTAAGGCTCCAGTCTCTTCGGAGGCGTGGGTTCAAATCCCACCGCTGCCAAAGAAGGTTTTGAAGAAACCACCATCCAAGCTGTTGAGCAGCTTATACTCAAATTGGCGCCCTCTGTTGCTCTTTTCAACAGCAGCAACTTGGAAGAGTCGGCTTGACGTTTCTTCAATTCCTTCAAGTTCTCCAATATTCAAAGGGCGTAGGATGGCCCAAGCTGGCCGAACCAACGGAGAACACATCAAAAGAATGCCCAACACGCAGGCGGCCGTATAAAGCAAACCATAAAGCCGCGTCGGCCAGTCCGAAGTCTTAGGAATCTAGCGCTTCTTTGTCTGCATCTGCCAATAGATGACTTGACTGAGATTCTCTAGCTCGCGTGTTACGCCCCCTTCTGTTTTGGCTAGGAATAAGAGGGCCGGGGCTTCTCGGAGGTAGTGTGGCCGAGTGGTCGAAGGCGCTGGATTTAGGCTCCAGTCTCTGTGGAGGCGTGGGTTCGAATCCCACCACTGCCAGCGAAGCTTTTGTGAAGATGTTGGCTCGGTCCATCCTTGGAAAAGCGCCATGTTGAAAATGTCTGTGGCAAGAGCTTGCGTGTACGATGTTGGTGTAGTTTCAATGAACGGCAGATGTCCTTGTAGTGGGCTTTTGTTAGACTGATTTCCACATCCTCTGTGTTCACTGGGCATCTGTTTTATTAATTTTTGTAAAAGATCAGTTGCTTAGTAAATGATCTCAAAAGTTATATTGTTCTCACCAATGCAGTGCGGCACGAGGTTGACCCCAAATATGTCCGCCGATAGAAGAAGAAAAGCAGACACTTTAGCGTCCAAGTGGATAAACTATGCCGTTGCCATTGCAGTGCGAAAGCCGCACGAAGCCGGTAGCGTGGCCGAGCGGTCTAAGGCGCTGGATTAAGGCTCCAGTCTCTTCGGAGGCGTGGGTTCAAATCCCACCGCTGCCAAAGAAGGTTTTGAAGAAACCACCATCCAAGCTGTTGAGCAGCTTATACTCAACTTGGCGCCCTCTGTTGCTCTTTTCAACAGCAGCAACTTGGAAGAGTCGGCTTGACGTTTCTTCAATTCCTTCAAGTTCTCCAATATTCAAAGGGCGTAGGATGGCCCAAGCTGGCCGAACCAACGGAGAACACATCAAAAGAATGCCCAACACGCAGGCGGCCGTATAAAGCAAACCATAAAGCCGCGTCGGCCAGTCCGAAGTCTTAGGAATCTAGCGCTTCTTTGTCTGCATCTGCCAATAGATGACTTGACTGAGATTCTCTAGCTCGCGTGTTACGCCCCCTTCTGTTTTGGCTAGGAATAAGAGGGCCGGGGCTTCTCGGAGGTAGTGTGGCCGAGTGGTCGAAGGCGCTGGATTTAGGCTCCAGTCTCTGTGGAGGCGTGGGTTCGAATCCCACCACTGCCAGCGAAGCTTTTGTGAAGATGTTGGCTCGGTCCATCCTTGGAAAAGCGCCATGTTGAAAATGTCTGTGGCAAGAGCTTGCGTGTACGATGTTGGTGTAGTTTCAATGAACGGCAGATGTCCTTGTAGTGGGCTTTTGTTAGACTGATTTCCACATCCTCTGTGTTCACTGGGCATCTGTTTTATTAATTTTTGTAAAAGATCAGTTGCTTAGTAAATGATCTCAAAAGTTATATTGTTCTCACCAATGCAGTGCGGCACGAGGTTGACCCCAAATATGTCCGCCGATAGAAGAAGAAAAGCAGACACTTTAGCGTCCAAGTGGATAAACTATGCCGTTGCCATTGCAGTGCGAAAGCCGCACGAAGCCGGTAGCGTGGCCGAGCGGTCTAAGGCGCTGGATTAAGGCTCCAGTCTCTTCGGAGGCGTGGGTTCAAATCCCACCGCTGCCAAAGAAGGTTTTGAAGAAACCACCATCCAAGCTGTTGAGCAGCTTATACTCAACTTGGCGCCCTCTGTTGCTCTTTTCAACAGCAGCAACTTGGAAGAGTCGGCTTGACGTTTCTTCAATTCCTTCAAGTTCTCCAATATTCAAAGGGCGTAGGATGGCCCAAGCTGGCCGAACCAACGGAGAACACAACAAAAGAATGCCCAACACGCAGGCGGCCGTATAAAGCAAACCATAAAGCCGCGTCGGCCAGTCCGAAGTCTTAGGAATCTAGCGCTTCTTTGTCTGCATCTGCCAATAGATGACTTGACTGAGATTCTCTAGCTCGCGTGTTACGCCCCCTTCTGTTTTGGCTAGGAATAAGAGAGCCGGGGCTTCTCGGAGGTAGTGTGGCCGAGTGGTCGAAGGCACTGGATTTAGGCTCCAGTCTCTGTGGAGGCGTGGGTTCGAATCCCACCACTGCCAGCGAAGCTTTTGTGAAGATGTTGGCTCGGTCCATCCTTGGAAAAGCGCCATGTTGAAAATGTCTGTGGCAAGAGCTTGCGTGTACGATGTTGGTGTAGTATCAATGAACGGCAGATGTCCTTGTGGTGGGCTTTTGTTAGACTGATTTCCACATCCTCTGTGTTCACTGGGCGTCTGTTTTATTAATTTTTGTAAAAGATCAGTTGCTTAGTAAATGATCTCAAAAGTTATATTGTTCTCACCAATGCAGTGCGGCACGAGGTTGACCCCAAATATGTCCGCCGATAGAAGAAGAAAAGCAGACACTTTAGCGTCCAAGTGGATAAACTATGCCGTTGCCATTGCAGTGCGAAAGCCGCACGAAGCCGGTAGCGTGGCCGAGCGGTCTAAGGCGCTGGATTAAGGCTCCAGTCTCTTCGGAGGCGTGGGTTCAAATCCCACCGCTGCCAAAGAAGGTTTTGAAGAAACCACCATCCAAGCTGTTGAGCAGCTTATACTCAACTTGGCGCCCTCTGTTGCTCTTTTCAACAGCAGCAACTTGGAAGAGTCGGCTTGACGTTTCTTCAATTCCTTCAAGTTCTCCAATATTCAAAGGGCGTAGGATGGCCCAAGCTGGCCGAACCAACGGAGAACACATCAAAAGAATGCCCAACACGCAGGCGGCCGTATAAAGCAAACCATAAAGCCGCGTCGGCCAGTCCGAAGTCTTAGGAATCTAGCGCTTCTTTGTCTGTATCTGCCAATAGATGACTTGACTGAGATTCTCTAGCTCGCGTGTTACGCCCCCTTCTGTTTTGGCTAGGAATAAGAGGGCCGGGGCTTCTCGGCGGTAGTGTGGCCGAGTGGTCGAAGGCGCTGGATTTAGGCTCCAGTCTCTGTGGAGGCGTGGGTTCGAATCCCACCACTGCCAGCGAAGCTTTTGTGAAGATGTTGGCTCGGTCCATCCTTGGAAAAGCGCCATGTTGAAAATGTCTGTGGCAAGAGCTTGCGTGTACGATGTTGGTGTAGTATCAATGAACGGCAGATGTCCTTGTGGTGGGCTTTTGTTAGACTGATTTCCACATCCTCTGTGTTCACTGGGCGTCTGTTTTATTAATTTTTGTAAAAGATCAGTTGCTTAGTAAATGATCTCAAAAGTTATATTGTTCTCACCAATGCAGTGCGGCACGAGGTTGACCCCAAATATGTCCGCCGATAGAAGAAGAAAAGCAGACACTTTAGCGTCCAAGTGGATAAACTATGCCGTTGCCATTGCAGTGCGAAAGCCGCACGAAGCCGGTAGCGTGGCCGAGCGGTCTAAGGCGCTGGATTAAGGCTCCAGTCTCTTCGGAGGCGTGGGTTCAAATCCCACCGCTGCCAAAGAAGGTTTTGAAGAAACCACCATCCAAGCTGTTGAGCAGCTTATACTCAAATTGGCGCCCTCTGTTGCTCTTTTCAACAGCAGCAACTTGGAAGAGTCGGCTTGACGTTTCTTCAATTCCTTCAAGTTCTCCAATATTCAAAGGGCGTAGGATGGCCCAAGCTGGCCGAACCAACGGAGAACACATCAAAAGAATGCCCAACACGCAGGCGGCCGTATAAAGCAAACCATAAAGCCGCGTCGGCCAGTCCGAAGTCTTAGGAATCTAGCGCTTCTTTGTCTGCATCTGCCAATAGATGACTTGACTGAGATTCTCTAGCTCGCGTGTTACGCCCCCTTCTGTTTTGGCTAGGAATAAGAGGGCCGGGGCTTCTCGGAGGTAGTGTGGCCGAGTGGTCGAAGGCGCTGGATTTAGGCTCCAGTCTCTGTGGAGGCGTGGGTTTGAATCCCACCACTGCCAGCGAAGCTTTTGTGAAGATGTTGGCTCGGTCCATCCTTGGAAAAGCGCCATGTTGAAAATGTCTGTGGCAAGAGCTTGCGTGTACGATGTTGGTGTAGTTTCAATGAACGGCAGATGTCCTTGTAGTGGGCTTTTGTTAGACTGATTTCCACATCCTCTGTGTTCACTGGGCATCTGTTTTATTAATTTTTGTAAAAGATCAGTTGCTTAGTAAATGATCTCAAAAGTTATATTGTTCTCACCAATGCAGTGCGGCACGAGGTTGACCCCAAATATGTCCGCCGATAGAAGAAGAAAAGCAGACACTTTAGCGTCCAAGTGGATAAACTATGCCGTTGCCATTGCAGTGCGAAAGCCGCACGAAGCCGGTAGCGTGGCCGAGCGGTCTAAGGCGCTGGATTAAGGCTCCAGTCTCTTCGGAGGCGTGGGTTCAAATCCCACCGCTGCCAAAGAAGGTTTTGAAGAAACCACCATCCAAGCTGTTGAGCAGCTTATACTCAACTTGGCGCCCTCTGTTGCTCTTTTCAACAGCAGCAACTTGGAAGAGTCGGCTTGACGTTTCTTCAATTCCTTCAAGTTCTCCAATATTCAAAGGGCGTAGGATGGCCCAAGCTGGCCGAACCAACGGAGAACACAACAAAAGAATGCCCAACACGCAGGCGGCCGTATAAAGCAAACCATAAAGCCGCGTCGGCCAGTCCGAAGTCTTAGGAATCTAGCGCTTCTTTGTCTGCATCTGCCAATAGATGACTTGACTGAGATTCTCTAGCTCGCGTGTTACGCCCCCTTCTGTTTTGGCTAGGAATAAGAGAGCCAGGGCTTCTCGGAGGTAGTGTGGCCGAGTGGTCGAAGGCACTGGATTTAGGCTCCAGTCTCTGTGGAGGCGTGGGTTCGAATCCCACCACTGCCAGCGAAGCTTTTGTGAAGATGTTGGCTCGGTCCATCCTTGGAAAAGCGCCATGTTGAAAATGTCTGTGGCAAGAGCTTGCGTGTACGATGTTGGTGTAGTATCAATGAACGGCAGATGTCCTTGTGGTGGGCTTTTGTTAGACTGATTTCCACATCCTCTGTGTTCACTGGGCGTCTGTTTTATTAATTTTTGTAAAAGATCAGTTGCTTAGTAAATGATCTCAAAAGTTATATTGTTCTCACCAATGCAGTGCGGCACGAGGTTGACCCCAAATATGTCCGCCGATAGAAGAAGAAAAGCAGACACTTTAGCGTCCAAGTGGATAAACTATGCCGTTGCCATTGCAGTGCGAAAGCCGCACGAAGCCGGTAGCGTGGCCGAGCGGTCTAAGGCGCTGGATTAAGGCTCCAGTCTCTTCGGAGGCGTGGGTTCAAATCCCACCGCTGCCAAAGAAGGTTTTGAAGAAACCACCATCCAAGCTGTTGAGCAGCTTATACTCAACTTGGCGCCCTCTGTTGCTCTTTTCAACAGCAGCAACTTGGAAGAGTCGGCTTGACGTTTCTTCAATTCCTTCAAGTTCTCCAATATTCAAAGGGCGTAGGATGGCCCAAGCTGGCCGAACCAACGGAGAACACATCAAAAGAATGCCCAACACGCAGGCGGCCGTATAAAGCAAACCATAAAGCCGCGTCGGCCAGTCCGAAGTCTTAGGAATCTAGCGCTTCTTTGTCTGTATCTGCCAATAGATGACTTGACTGAGATTCTCTAGCTCGCGTGTTACGCCCCCTTCTGTTTTGGCTAGGAATAAGAGGGCCGGGGCTTCTCGGCGGTAGTGTGGCCGAGTGGTCGAAGGCGCTGGATTTAGGCTCCAGTCTCTGTGGAGGCGTGGGTTCGAATCCCACCACTGCCAGCGAAGCTTTTGTGAAGATGTTGGCTCGGTCCATCCTTGGAAAAGCGCCATGTTGAAAATGTCTGTGGCAAGAGCTTGCGTGTACGATGTTGGTGTAGTTTCAATGAACGGCAGATGTCCTTGTAGTGGGCTTTTGTTAGACTGATTTCCACATCCTCTGTGTTCACTGGGCATCTGTTTTATTAATTTTTGTAAAAGATCAGTTGCTTAGTAAATGATCTCAAAAGTTATATTGTTCTCACCAATGCAGTGCGGCACGAGGTTGACCCCAAATATGTCCGCCGATAGAAGAAGAAAAGCAGACACTTTAGCGTCCAAGTGGATAAACTATGCCGTTGCCATTGCAGTGCGAAAGCCGCACGAAGCCGGTAGCGTGGCCGAGCGGTCTAAGGCGCTGGATTAAGGCTCCAGTCTCTTCGGAGGCGTGGGTTCAAATCCCACCGCTGCCAAAGAAGGTTTTGAAGAAACCACCATCCAAGCTGTTGAGCAGCTTATACTCAACTTGGCGCCCTCTGTTGCTCTTTTCAACAGCAGCAACTTGGAAGAGTCGGCTTGACGTTTCTTCAATTCCTTCAAGTTCTCCAATATTCAAAGGGCGTAGGATGGCCCAAGCTGGCCGAACCAACGGAGAACACAACAAAAGAATGCCCAACACGCAGGCGGCCGTATAAAGCAAACCATAAAGCCGCGTCGGCCAGTCCGAAGTCTTAGGAATCTAGCGCTTCTTTGTCTGCATCTGCCAATAGATGACTTGACTGAGATTCTCTAGCTCGCGTGTTACGCCCCCTTCTGTTTTGGCTAGGAATAAGAGAGCCGGGGCTTCTCGGAGGTAGTGTGGCCGAGTGGTCGAAGGCACTGGATTTAGGCTCCAGTCTCTGTGGAGGCGTGGGTTCGAATCCCACCACTGCCAGCGAAGCTTTTGTGAAGATGTTGGCTCGGTCCATCCTTGGAAAAGCGCCATGTTGAAAATGTCTGTGGCAAGAGCTTGCGTGTACGATGTTGGTGTAGTATCAATGAACGGCAGATGTCCTTGTGGTGGGCTTTTGTTAGACTGATTTCCACATCCTCTGTGTTCACTGGGCGTCTGTTTTATTAATTTTTGTAAAAGATCAGTTGCTTAGTAAATGATCTCAAAAGTTATATTGTTCTCACCAATGCAGTGCGGCACGAGGTTGACCCCAAATATGTCCGCCGATAGAAGAAGAAAAGCAGACACTTTAGCGTCCAAGTGGATAAACTATGCCGTTGCCATTGCAGTGCGAAAGCCGCACGAAGCCGGTAGCGTGGCCGAGCGGTCTAAGGCGCTGGATTAAGGCTCCAGTCTCTTCGGAGGCGTGGGTTCAAATCCCACCGCTGCCAAAGAAGGTTTTGAAGAAACCACCATCCAAGCTGTTGAGCAGCTTATACTCAACTTGGCGCCCTCTGTTGCTCTTTTCAACAGCAGCAACTTGGAAGAGTCGGCTTGACGTTTCTTCAATTCCTTCAAGTTCTCCAATATTCAAAGGGCGTAGGATGGCCCAAGCTGGCCGAACCAACGGAGAACACATCAAAAGAATGCCCAACACGCAGGCGGCCGTATAAAGCAAACCATAAAGCCGCGTCGGCCAGTCCGAAGTCTTAGGAATCTAGCGCTTCTTTGTCTGTATCTGCCAATAGATGACTTGACTGAGATTCTCTAGCTCGCGTGTTACGCCCCCTTCTGTTTTGGCTAGGAATAAGAGGGCCGGGGCTTCTCGGCGGTAGTGTGGCCGAGTGGTCGAAGGCGCTGGATTTAGGCTCCAGTCTCTGTGGAGGCGTGGGTTCGAATCCCACCACTGCCAGCGAAGCTTTTGTGAAGATGTTGGCTCGGTCCATCCTTGGAAAAGCGCCATGTTGAAAATGTCTGTGGCAAGAGCTTGCGTGTACGATGTTGGTGTAGTTTCAATGAACGGCAGATGTCCTTGTGGTGGGCTTTTGTTAGACTGATTTCCACATCCTCTGTGTTCACTGGGCGTCTGTTTTATTAATTTTTGTAAAAGATCAGTTGCTTAGTAAATGATCTCAAAAGTTATATTGTTCTCACCAATGCAGTGCGGCACGAGGTTGACCCCAAATATGTCCGCCGATAGAAGAAGAAAAGCAGACACTTTAGCGTCCAAGTGGATAAACTATGCCGTTGCCATTGCAGTGCGAAAGCCGCACGAAGCCGGTAGCGTGGCCGAGCGGTCTAAGGCGCTGGATTAAGGCTCCAGTCTCTTCGGAGGCGTGGGTTCAAATCCCACCGCTGCCAAAGAAGGTTTTGAAGAAACCACCATCCAAGCTGTTGAGCAGCTTATACTCAACTTGGCGCCCTCTGTTGCTCTTTTCAACAGCAGCAACTTGGAAGAGTCGGCTTGACGTTTCTTCAATTCCTTCAAGTTCTCCAATATTCAAAGGGCGTAGGATGGCCCAAGCTGGCCGAACCAACGGAGAACACATCAAAAGAATGCCCAACACGCAGGCGGCCGTATAAAGCAAACCATAAAGCCGCGTCGGCCAGTCCGAAGTCTTAGGAATCTAGCGCTTCTTTGTCTGTATCTGCCAATAGATGACTTGACTGAGATTCTCTAGCTCGCGTGTTACGCCCCCTTCTGTTTTGGCTAGGAATAAGAGGGCCGGGGCTTCTCGGCGGTAGTGTGGCCGAGTGGTCGAAGGCGCTGGATTTAGGCTCCAGTCTCTGTGGAGGCGTGGGTTCGAATCCCACCACTGCCAGCGAAGCTTTTGTGAAGATGTTGGCTCGGTCCATCCTTGGAAAAGCGCCATGTTGAAAATGTCTGTGGCAAGAGCTTGCGTGTACGATGTTGGTGTAGTATCAATGAACGGCAGATGTCCTTGTGGTGGGCTTTTGTTAGACTGATTTCCACATCCTCTGTGTTCACTGGGCGTCTGTTTTATTAATTTTTGTAAAAGATCAGTTGCTTAGTAAATGATCTCAAAAGTTATATTGTTCTCACCAATGCAGTGCGGCACGAGGTTGACCCCAAATATGTCCGCCGATAGAAGAAGAAAAGCAGACACTTTAGCGTCCAAGTGGATAAACTATGCCGTTGCCATTGCAGTGCGAAAGCCGCACGAAGCCGGTAGCGTGGCCGAGCGGTCTAAGGCGCTGGATTAAGGCTCCAGTCTCTTCGGAGGCGTGGGTTCAAATCCCACCGCTGCCAAAGAAGGTTTTGAAGAAACCACCATCCAAGCTGTTGAGCAGCTTATACTCAAATTGGCGCCCTCTGTTGCTCTTTTCAACAGCAGCAACTTGGAAGAGTCGGCTTGACGTTTCTTCAATTCCTTCAAGTTCTCCAATATTCAAAGGGCGTAGGATGGCCCAAGCTGGCCGAACCAACGGAGAACACATCAAAAGAATGCCCAACACGCAGGCGGCCGTATAAAGCAAACCATAAAGCCGCGTCGGCCAGTCCGAAGTCTTAGGAATCTAGCGCTTCTTTGTCTGCATCTGCCAATAGATGACTTGACTGAGATTCTCTAGCTCGCGTGTTACGCCCCCTTCTGTTTTGGCTAGGAATAAGAGAGCCGGGCCTTCTCGGCGGTAGTGTGGCCGAGTGGTCGAAGGCGCTGGATTTAGGCTCCAGTCTCTGTGGAGGCGTGGGTTCGAATCCCACCACTGCCAGCGAAGCTTTTGTGAAGATGTTGGCTCGGTCCATCCTTGGAAAAGCGCCATGTTGAAAATGTCTGTGGCAAGACCTTGCGTGTACGATGTTGGTGTAGTATCAATAAACAGCAGATGTCCTTGTGGTGGGCTTTTGTTAGACTGATTTCCACATCCTCTGTGTTCACTGGGCGTCTGTTTTATTAATTTTTGTAAAAGATCAGTTGCTTAGTAAATGATCTCAAAAGTTATATTGTTCTCACCAATGCAGTGCGGCACGAGGTTGACCCCAAATATGTCCGCCGATAGAAGAAGAAAAGCAGACACTTTAGCGTCCAAGTGGATAAACTATGCCGTTGCCATTGCAGTGCGAAAGCCGCACGAAGCCGGTAGCGTGGCCTAGCGGTCTAAGGCGCTGGATTAAGGCTCCAGTCTCTTCGGAGGCGTGGGTTCAAATCCCACCGCTGCCAAAGAAGGTTTTGAAGAAACCACCATCCAAGCTGTTGAGCAGCTTATACTCAAATTGGCGCCCTCTGTTGCTCTTTTCAACAGCAGCAACTTGGAAGAGTCGGCTTGACGTTTCTTCAATTCCTTCAAGTTCTCCAATATTCAAAGGGCGTAGGATGGCCCAAGCTGGCCGAACCAACGGAGAACACATCAAAAGAATGCCCAACACGCAGGCGGCCGTATAAAGCAAACCATAAAGCCGCGTCGGCCAGTCCGAAGTCTTAGGAATCTAGCGCTTCTTAGTCTGCATCTGCCAATAGATGACTTGACTGAGATTCTCTAGCTCGCGTGTTACGCCCCCTTCTGTTTTGGCTAGGAATAAGAGGGCCGGGGCTTCTCGGCGGTAGTGTGGCCGAGTGGTCGAAGGCGCTGGATTTAGGCTCCAGTCTCTGTGGAGGCGTGGGTTCGAATCCCACCACTGCCAGCGAAGCTTTTGTGAAGATGTTGGCTCGGTCCATCCTTGGAAAAGCGCCATGTTGAAAATGTCTGTGGCAAGAGCTTGCGTGTACGATGTTGGTGTAGTATCAATGAACGGCAGATGTCCTTGTGGTGGGCTTTTGTTAGACTGATTTCCACATCCTCTGTGTTCACTGCGCGTCTGTTTTATTAATTTTTGTAAAAGATCAGTTGCTTAGTAAATGATCTCAAAAGTTATATTGTTCTCACCAATGCAGTGCGGCACGAGGTTGACCCCAAATATGTCCGCCGATAGAAGAAGAAAAGCAGACACTTTAGCGTCCAAGTGGATAAACTATGCCGTTGCCATTGCAGTGCGAAAGCCGCACGAAGCCGGTAGCGTGGCCGAGCGGTCTAAGGCGCTGGATTAAGGCTCCAGTCTCTTCGGAGGCGTGGGTTCAAATCCCACCGCTGCCAAAGAAGGTTTTGAAGAAACCACCATCCAAGCTGTTGAGCAGCTTATACTCAAATTGGCGCCCTCTGTTGCTCTTTTCAACAGCAGCAACTTGGAAGAGTCGGCTTGACGTTTCTTCAATTCCTTCAAGTTCTCCAATATTCAAAGGGCGTAGGATGGCCCAAGCTGGCCGAACCAACGGAGAACACATCAAAAGAATGCCCAACACGCAGGCGGCCGTATAAAGCAAACCATAAAGCCGCGTCGGCCAGTCCGAAGTCTTAGGAATCTAGCGCTTCTTTGTCTGCATCTGCCAATAGATGACTTGACTGAGATTCTCTAGCTCACGTGTTACGCCCCCTTCTGTTTTGGCTAGGAATAAGAGGGCCGGGGCTTCTCGGAGGTAGTGTGGCCGAGTGGTCGAAGGCGCTGGATTTAGGCTCCAGTCTCTGTGGAGGCGTGGGTTTGAATCCCACCACTGCCAGCGAAGCTTTTGTGAAGATGTTGGCTCGGTCCATCCTTGGAAAAGCGCCATGTTGAAAATGTCTGTGGCAAGAGCTTGCGTGTACGATGTTGGTGTAGTATCAATGAACGGCAGATGTCCTTGTGGTGGGCTTTTGTTAGACTGATTCCCACATCCTCTGTGTTCACTGGGCGTCTGTTTTATTAATTTTTGTAAAAGATCAGTTGCTTAGTAAATGATCTCAAAAGTTATATTGTTCTCACCAATGCAGTGCGGCACGAGGTTGACCCCAAATATGTCCGCCGATAGAAGAAGAAAAGCAGACACTTTAGCGTCCAAGTGGATAAACTATGCCGTTGCCATTGCAGTGCGAAAGCCGCACGAAGCCGGTAGCGTGGCCGAGCGGTCTAAGGCGCTGGATTAAGGCTCCAGTCTCTTCGGAGGCGTGGGTTCAAATCCCACCGCTGCCAAAGAAGGTTTTGAAGAAACCACCATCCAAGCTGTTGAGCAGCTTATACTCAACTTGGCGCCCTCTGTTGCTCTTTTCAACAGCAGCAACTTGGAAGAGTCGGCTTGACGTTTCTTCAATTCCTTCAAGTTCTCCAATATTCAAAGGGCGTAGGATGGCCCAAGCTGGCCGAACCAACGGAGAACACATCAAAAGAATGCCCAACACGCAGGCGGCCGTATAAAGCAAACCATAAAGCCGCGTCGGCCAGTCCGAAGTCTTAGGAATCTAGCGCTTCTTTGTCTGTATCTGCCAATAGATGACTTGACTGAGATTCTCTAGCTCGCGTGTTACGCCCCCTTCTGTTTTGGCTAGGAATAAGAGGGCCGGGGCTTCTCGGCGGTAGTGTGGCCGAGTGGTCGAAGGCGCTGGATTTAGGCTCCAGTCTCTGTGGAGGCGTGGGTTCGAATCCCACCACTGCCAGCGAAGCTTTTGTGAAGATGTTGGCTCGGTCCATCCTTGGAAAAGCGCCATGTTGAAAATGTCTGTGGCAAGAGCTTGCGTGTACGATGTTGGTGTAGTATCAATGAACGGCAGATGTCCTTGTGTTGGGCTTTTGTTAGACTGATTTCCACATCCTCTGTGTTCACTGGGCGTCTGTTTTATTAATTTTTGTAAAAGATCAGTTGCTTAGTAAATGATCTCAAAAGTTATATTGTTCTCACCAATGCAGTGCGGCACGAGGTTGACCCCAAATATGTCCGCCGATAGAAGAAGAAAAGCAGACACTTTAGCGTCCAAGTGGATAAACTATGCCGTTGCCATTGCAGTGCGAAAGCCATACAAAGCCGGTAGCGTGGCCGAGCGGTCTAAGGCGCTGGATTAAGGCTCCAGTCTCTTCGGAGGCGTGGGTTCAAATCCCACCGCTGCCAAAGAAGGTTTTGAAGAAACCACCATCCAAGCTGTTGAGCAGCTTATACTCAACTTGGCGCCCTCTGTTGCTCTTTTCAACAGCAGCAACTTGGAAGAGTCGGCTTGACGTTTCTTCAATTCCTTCAAGTTCTCCAATATTCAAAGGGCGTAGGATGGCCCAAGCTGGCCGAACCAACGGAGAACACATCAAAAGAATGCCCAACACGCAGGCGGCCGTATAAAGCAAACCATAAAGCCGCGTCGGCCAGTCCGAAGTCTTAGGAATCTAGCGCTTCTTTGTCTGCATCTGCCAATAGATGACTTGACTGAGATTCTCTAGCTCGCGTGTTACGCCCCCTTCTGTTTTGGCTAGGAATAAGAGGGCCGGGGCTTCTCGGAGGTAGTGTGGCCGAGTGGTCGAAGGCGCTGGATTTAGGCTCCAGTCTCTGTGGAGGCGTGGGTTCGAATCCCACCACTGCCAGCGAAGCTTTTGTGAAGATGTTGGCTCGGTCCATCCTTGGAAAAGCACCATGTTGAAAATGTCTGTGGCAAGAGCTTGCGTGTACGATGTTGGTGTAGTATCAATGAACGGCAGATGTCCTTGTGGTGGGCTTTTGTTAGACTGATTTCCACATCCTCTGTGTTCACTGGGCGTCTGTTTTATTAATTTTTGTAAAAGATCAGTTGCTTAGTAAATGATCTCAAAAGTTATATTGTTCTCACCAATGCAGTGCGGCACGAGGTTGACCCCAAATATGTCCGCCGATAGAAGAAGAAAAGCAGACACTTTAGCGTCCAAGTGGATAAACTATGCCGTTGCCATTGAAGTGCGAAAGCCACACGAAGCCGGTAGCGTGGCCGAGCGGTCTAAGGTGCTGGATTAAGGCTCCAGTCTCTTCGGAGGCGTGGGTTCAAATCCCACCGCTGCCAAAGAAGGTTTTGAAGAAACCACCATCCAAGCTGTTGAGCAGCTTATACTCAACTTGGCACCCTCTGTTGCTCTTTTCAACAGCAGCAACTTGGAAGAGTCGGCTTGACGTTTCTTCAATTCCTTCAAGTTCTCCAATATTCAAAGGGCGTAGGATGGCCCAAGCTGGCCGAACCAACGGAGAACACATCAAAAGAATGCCCAACACGCAGGCGGCCGTATAAAGCAAACCATAAAGCCGCGTCGGCCAGTCCGAAGTCTTAGGAATCTAGCGCTTCTTTGTCTGCATCTGCCAATAGATGACTTGACTGAGATTCTCTAGCTCGCGTGTTACGCCCCCTTCTGTTTTGGCTAGGAATAAGAGGGCCGGGGCTTCTCGGAGGTAGTGTGGCCGAGTGGTCGAAGGCGCTGGATTTAGGCTCCAGTCTCTGTGGAGGCGTGGGTTCGAATCCCACCACTGCCAGCGAAGCTTTTGTGAAGATGTTGGCTCGGTCCATCCTTGGAAAAGCGCCATGTTGAAAATGTCTGTGGCAAGAGCTTGCGTGTACGATGTTGGTGTAGTATCAATGAACGGCAGATGTCCTTGTGGTGGGCTTTTGTTAGACTGATTTCCACATCCTCTGTGTTCACTGGGCGTCTGTTTTATTAATTTTTGTAAAAGATCAGTTGCTTAGTAAATGATCTCAAAAGTTATATTGTTCTCACCAATGCAGTGCGGCACGAGGTTGACCCCAAATATGTCCGCCGATAGAAGAAGAAAAGCAGACACTTTAGCGTCCAAGTGGATAAACTATGCCGTTGCCATTGCAGTGCGAAAGCCGCACGAAGCCGGTAGCGTGGCCGAGCGGTCTAAGGCGCTGGATTAAGGCTCCAGTCTCTTCGGAGGCGTGGGTTCAAATCCCACCGCTGCCAAAGAAGGTTTTGAAGAAACCACCATCCAAGCTGTTGAGCAGCTTATACTCAACTTGGCGCCCTCTGTTGCTCTTTTCAACAGCAGCAACTTGGAAGAGTCGGCTTGACGTTTCTTCAATTCCTTCAAGTTCTCCAATATTCAAAGGGCGTAGGATGGCCCAAGCTGGCCGAACCAACGGAGATCACATCAAAAGAATGCCCAACACGCAGGCGGCCGTATAAAGCAAACCATAAAGCCGCGTCGGCCAGTCCGAAGTCTTAGGAATCTAGCGCTTCTTTGTCTGCATCTGCCAATAGATGACTTGACTGAGATTCTCTAGCTCGCGTGTTACGCCCCCTTCTGTTTTGGCTAGGAATAAGAGGGCCGGGGCTTCTCGGAGGTAGTGTGGCCGAGTGGTCGAAGGCGCTGGATTTAGGCTCCAGTCTCTGTGGAGGCGTGGGTTCGAATCCCACCACTGCCAGCGAAGCTTTTGTGAAGATGTTGGCTCGGTCCATCCTTGGAAAAGCGCCATGTTGAAAATGTCTGTGGCAAGACCTTGCGTGTACGATGTTGGTGTAGTATCAATGAACGGCAGATGTCCTTGTGGTGGGCTTTTGTTAGACTGATTTTCACATCCTCTGTGTTCACTGGGCGTCTGTTTTATTAATTTTTGTAAAAGATCAGTTGCTTAGTAAATGATCTCAAAAGTTATATTGTTCTCACCAATGCAGTGCGGCACGAGGTTGACCCCAAATATGTCCGCCGATAGAAGAAGAAAAGCAGACACTTTAGCGACCAAGTGGATAAACTATGCCGTTGCCATTGCAGTGCGAAAGCCTCTTCGGAGGCGTGGGTTCAAATCCCACCGCTGCCAAAGAAGGTTTTGAAGAAACCACCATCCAAGCTGTTGAGCAGCTTATACTCAACTTGGCGCCCTCTGTTGCTCTTTTCAACAGCAGCAACTTGGAAGAGTCGGCTTGACGTTTCTTCAATTCCTTCAAGTTCTCCAATATTCAAAGGGCGTAGGATGGCCCAAGCTGGCCGAACCAACGGAGATCACATCAAAAGAATGCCCAACACGCAGGCGGCCGTATAAAGCAAACCATAAAGCCGCGTCGGCCAGTCCGAAGTCTTAGGAATCTAGCGCTTCTTTGTCTGCATCTGCCAATAGATGACTTGACTGAGATTCTCTAGCTCGCGTGTTACGCCCCCTTCTGTTTTGGCTAGGAATAAGAGGGCCGAGGCTTCTCGGAGGTAGTGTGGCCGAGTGGTCGAAGGCGCTGGATTTAGGCTCCAGTCTCTGTGGAGGCGTGGGTTCGAATCCCACCACTGCCAGCGAAGCTTTTGTGAAGATGTTGGCTCGTTCCATCCTTGGAAAAGCGCCATGTTGAAAATGTCTGTGGCAAGACCTTGCGTGTACGATGTTGGTGTAGTATCAATGAACGGCAGATGTCCTTGTGGTGGGCTTTTGTTAGACTGATTTCCACATCCTCTGTGTTCACTGGGCATCTGTTTTATTAATTTTTGTAAAAGATCAGTTGCTTAGTAAATGATCTCAAAAGTTATATTGTTCTCACCAATGCAGTGCGGCACGAGGTTGACCCCAAATATGTCCGCCGATAGAAGAAGAAAAGCAGACACTTTAGCGTCCAAGTGGATAAACTATGCCGTTGCCATTGCAGTGCGAAAGCCGCACGAAGCCGGTAGCGTGGCCGAGCGGTCTAAGGCGCTGGATTAAGGCTCCAGTCTCTTCGGAGGCGTGGGTTCAAATCCCACCGCTGCCAAAGAAGGTTTTGAAGAAACCACCATCCAAGCTGTTGAGCAGCTTATACTCAACTTGGCGCCCTCTGTTGCTCTTTTCAACAGCAGCAACTTGGAAGAGTCGGCTTGACGTTTCTTCAATTCCTTCAAGTTCTCCAATATTCAAAGGGCGTAGGATGGCCCAAGCTGGCCGAACCAACGGAGAACACATCAAAAGAATGCCCAACACGCAGGCGGCCGTATAAAGCAAACCATAAAGCCGCGTCGGCCAGTCCGAAGTCTTAGGAATCTAGCGCTTCTTAGTCTGCATCTGCCAATAGATGACTTGACTGAGATTCTCTAGCTCGCGTGTTACGCCCCCTTCTGTTTTGGCTAGGAATAAGAGGGCCGGGGCTTGTAGGAGGTAGTGTGGCCGAGTGGTCGAAGGCGCTGGATTTAGGCTCCAGTCTCTGTGGAGGCGTGGGTTCGAATCCCACCACTGCCAGCGAAGCTTTTGTGAAGATGTTGGCTCGGTCCATCCTTGGAAAAGCGCCATGTTGAAAATGTCTGTGGCAAGACCTTGCGTGTACGATGTTGGTGTCGTATCAATGAACGGCAGATGTCCTTGTGGTGGGCTTTTGTTAGACTGATTTCCACATCCTCTGTGTTCACTGGGCGTCTGTTTTATTAATTTTTGTAAAAGATCAGTTGCTTAGTAAATGATCTCAAAAGTTATATTGTTCTCACCAATGCAGTGCGGCACGAGGTTGACCCCAAATATGTCCGCCGATAGAAGAAGAAAAGCAGACACTTTAGCGTCCAAGTGGATAAACTATGCCGTTGCCATTGCAGTGCGAAAGCCGCACGAAGCCGGTAGCGTGGCCGAGCGGTCTAAGGCGCTGGATTAAGGCTCCAGTCTCTTCGGAGGCGTGGGTTCAAATCCCACCGCTGCCAAAGAAGGTTTTGAAGAAACCACCATCCAAGCTGTTGAGCAGCTTATACTCAACTTGGCGCCCTCTGTTGCTCTTTTCAACAGCAGCAACTTGGAAGAGTCGGCTTGACGTTTCTTCAATTCCTTCAAGTTCTCCAATATTCAAAGGGCGTAGGATGGCCCAAGCTGGCCGAACCAACGGAGAACACATCAAAAGAATGCCCAACACGCAGGCGGCCGTATAAAGCAAACCATAAAGCCGCGTCGGCCAGTCCGAAGTCTTAGGAATCTAGCGCTTCTTTGTCTGCATCTGCCAATAGATGACTTGACTGAGATTCTCTAGCTCGCGTGTTACGCCCCCTTCTGTTTTGGCTAGGAATAAGAGGGCCGGGGCTTCTCGGAGGTAGTGTGGCCGAGTGGTCGAAGGCGCTGGATTTAGGCTCCAGTCTCTGTGGAGGCGTGGGTTCGAATCCCACCACTGCCAGCGAAGCTTTTGTGAAGATGTTGGCTCGGTCCATCCTTGGAAAAGCACCATGTTGAAAATGTCTGTGGCAAGAGCTTGCGTGTACGATGTTGGTGTAGTATCAATGAACGGCAGATGTCCTTGTGGTGGGCTTTTGTTAGACTGATTTCCACATCCTCTGTGTTCACTGGGCGTCTGTTTTATTAATTTTTGTAAAAGATCAGTTGCTTAGTAAATGATCTCAAAAGTTATATTGTTCTCACCAATGCAGTGCGGCACGAGGTTGACCCCAAATATGTCCGCCGATAGAAGAAGAAAAGCAGACACTTTAGCGTCCAAGTGGATAAACTATGCCGTTGCCATTGCAGTGCGAAAGCCACACGAAGCCGGTAGCGTGGCCGAGCGGTCTAAGGTGCTGGATTAAGGCTCCAGTCTCTTCGGAGGCGTGGGTTCAAATCCCACCGCTGCCAAAGAAGGTTTTGAAGAAACCACCATCCAAGCTGTTGAGCAGCTTATACTCAACTTGGCACCCTCTGTTGCTCTTTTCAACAGCAGCAACTTGGAAGAGTCGGCTTGACGTTTCTTCAATTCCTTCAAGTTCTCCAATATTCAAAGGGCGTAGGATGGCCCAAGCTGGCCGAACCAACGGAGAACACATCAAAAGAATGCCCAACACGCAGGCGGCCGTATAAAGCAAACCATAAAGCCGCGTCGGCCAGTCCGAAGTCTTAGGAATCTAGCGCTTCTTTGTCTGCATCTGCCAATAGATGACTTGACTGAGATTCTCTAGCTCGCGTGTTACGCCCCCTTCTGTTTTGGCTAGGAATAAGAGGGCCGGGGCTTCTCGGAGGTAGTGTGGCCGAGTGGTCGAAGGCGCTGGATTTAGGCTCCAGTCTCTGTGGAGGCGTGGGTTCGAATCCCACCACTGCCAGCGAAGCTTTTGTGAAGATGTTGGCTCGGTCCATCCTTGGAAAAGCGCCATGTTGAAAATGTCTGTGGCAAGAGCTTGCGTGTACGATGTTGGTGTAGTATCAATGAACGGCAGATGTCCTTGTGGTGGGCTTTTGTTAGACTGATTTCCACATCCTCTGTGTTCACTGGGCGTCTGTTTTATTAATTTTTGTAAAAGATCAGTTGCTTAGTAAATGATCTCAAAAGTTATATTGTTCTCACCAATGCAGTGCGGCACGAGGTTGACCCCAAATATGTCCGCCGATAGAAGAAGAAAAGCAGACACTTTAGCGTCCAAGTGGATAAACTATGCCGTTGCCATTGCAGTGCGAAAGCCGCACGAAGCCGGTAGCGTGGCCGAGCGGTCTAAGGCGCTGGATTAAGGCTCCAGTCTCTTCGGAGGCGTGGGTTCAAATCCCACCGCTGCCAAAGAAGGTTTTGAAGAAACCACCATCCAAGCTGTTGAGCAGCTTATACTCAACTTGGCGCCCTCTGTTGCTCTTTTCAACAGCAGCAACTTGGAAGAGTCGGCTTGACGTTTCTTCAATTCCTTCAAGTTCTCCAATATTCAAAGGGCGTAGGATGGCCCAAGCTGGCCGAACCAACGGAGATCACATCAAAAGAATGCCCAACACGCAGGCGGCCGTATAAAGCAAACCATAAAGCCGCGTCGGCCAGTCCGAAGTCTTAGGAATCTAGCGCTTCTTTGTCTGCATCTGCCAATAGATGACTTGACTGAGATTCTCTAGCTCGCGTGTTACGCCCCCTTCTGTTTTGGCTAGGAATAAGAGGGCCGGGGCTTCTCGGAGGTAGTGTGGCCGAGTGGTCGAAGGCGCTGGATTTAGGCTCCAGTCTCTGTGGAGGCGTGGGTTCGAATCCCACCACTGCCAGCGAAGCTTTTGTGAAGATGTTGGCTCGGTCCATCCTTGGAAAAGCGCCATGTTGAAAATGTCTGTGGCAAGACCTTGCGTGTACGATGTTGGTGTAGTATCAATGAACGGCAGATGTCCTTGTGGTGGGCTTTTGTTAGACTGATTTTCACATCCTCTGTGTTCACTGGGCGTCTGTTTTATTAATTTTTGTAAAAGATCAGTTGCTTAGTAAATGATCTCAAAAGTTATATTGTTCTCACCAATGCAGTGCGGCACGAGGTTGACCCCAAATATGTCCGCCGATAGAAGAAGAAAAGCAGACACTTTAGCGACCAAGTGGATAAACTATGCCGTTGCCATTGCAGTGCGAAAGCCTCTTCGGAGGCGTGGGTTCAAATCCCACCGCTGCCAAAGAAGGTTTTGAAGAAACCACCATCCAAGCTGTTGAGCAGCTTATACTCAACTTGGCGCCCTCTGTTGCTCTTTTCAACAGCAGCAACTTGGAAGAGTCGGCTTGACGTTTCTTCAATTCCTTCAAGTTCTCCAATATTCAAAGGGCGTAGGATGGCCCAAGCTGGCCGAACCAACGGAGATCACATCAAAAGAATGCCCAACACGCAGGCGGCCGTATAAAGCAAACCATAAAGCCGCGTCGGCCAGTCCGAAGTCTTAGGAATCTAGCGCTTCTTTGTCTGCATCTGCCAATAGATGACTTGACTGAGATTCTCTAGCTCGCGTGTTACGCCCCCTTCTGTTTTGGCTAGGAATAAGAGGGCCGGGGCTTCTCGGAGGTAGTGTGGCCGAGTGGTCGAAGGCGCTGGATTTAGGCTCCAGTCTCTGTGGAGGCGTGGGTTCGAATCCCACCACTGCCAGCGAAGCTTTTGTGAAGATGTTGGCTCGTTCCGTCCTTGGAAAAGCGCCATGTTGAAAATGTCTGTGGCAAGACCTTGCGTGTACGATGTTCGTGTAGTATCAATGAACGGCAGATGTCCTTGTGGTGGGCTTTTGTTAGACTGATTTCCACATCCTCTGTGTTCACTGGGCATCTGTTTTATTAATTTTTGTAAAAGATCAGTTGCTTAGTAAATGATCTCAAAAGTTATATTGTTCTCACCAATGCAGTGCGGCACGAGGTTGACCCCAAATATGTCCGCCGATAGAAGAAGAAAAGCAGACACTTTAGCGTCCAAGTGGATAAACTATGCCGTTGCCATTGCAGTGCGAAAGCCGCACGAAGCCGGTAGCGTGGCCGAGCGGTCTAAGGCGCTGGATTAAGGCTCCAGTCTCTTCGGAGGCGTGGGTTCAAATCCCACCGCTGCCAAAGAAGGTTTTGAAGAAACCACCATCCAAGCTGTTGAGCAGCTTATACTCAACTTGGCGCCCTCTGTTGCTCTTTTCAACAGCAGCAACTTGGAAGAGTCGGCTTGACGTTTCTTCAATTCCTTCAAGTTCTCCAATATTCAAAGGGCGTAGGATGGCCCAAGCTGGCCGAACCAACGGAGAACACATCAAAAGAATGCCCAACACGCAGGCGGCCGTATAAAGCAAACCATAAAGCCGCGTCGGCCAGTCCGAAGTCTTAGGAATCTAGCGCTTCTTTGTCTGCATCTGCCAATAGATGACTTGACTGAGATTCTCTAGCTCGCGTGTTACGCCCCCTTCTGTTTTGGCTAGGAATAAGAGGGCCGGGGCTTGTAGGAGGTAGTGTGGCCGAGTGGTCGAAGGCGCTGGATTTAGGCTCCAGTCTCTGTGGAGGCGTGGGTTCGAATCCCACCACTGCCAGCGAAGCTTTTGTGAAGATGTTGGCTCGGTCCATCCTTGGAAAAGCGCCATGTTGAAAATGTCTGTGGCAAGACCTTGCGTGTACGATGTTGGTGTAGTATCAATGAACGGCAGATGTCCTTGTGGTGGGCTTTTGTTAGACTGATTTCCACATCCTCTGTGTTCACTGGGCGTCTGTTTTATTAATTTTTGTAAAAGATCAGTTGCTTAGTAAATGATCTCAAAAGTTATATTGTTCTCACCAATGCAGTGCGGCACGAGGTTGACCCCAAATATGTCCGCCGATAGAAGAAGAAAAGCAGACACTTTAGCGTCCAAGTGGATAAACTATGCCGTTGCCATTGCAGTGCGAAAGCCGCACGAAGCCGGTAGCGTGGCCGAGCGGTCTAAGGCGCTGGATTAAGGCTCCAGTCTCTTCGGAGGCGTGGGTTCAAATCCCACCGCTGCCAAAGAAGGTTTTGAAGAAACCACCATCCAAGCTGTTGAGCAGCTTATACTCAACTTGGCACCCTCTGTTGCTCTTTTCAACAGCAGCAACTTGGAAGAGTCGGCTTGACGTTTCTTCAATTCCTTCAAGTTCTCCAATATTCAAAGGGCGTAGGATGGCCCAAGCTGGCCGAACCAACGGAGAACACATCAAAAGAATGCCCAACACGCAGGCGGCCGTATAAAGCAAACCATAAAGCCGCGTCGGCCAGTCCGAAGTCTTAGGAATCTAGCGCTTCTTTGTCTGCATCTGCCAATAGATGACTTGACTGAGATTCTCTAGCTCGTGTGTTACGCCCCCTTCTGTTTTGGCTAGGAATAAGAGGGCCGGGGCTTCTCGGAGGTAGTGTGGCCGAGTGGTCGAAGGCGCTGGATTTAGGCTCCAGTCTCTGTGGAGGCGTGGGTTCGAATCCCACCACTGCCAGCGAAGCTTTTGTGAAGATGTTGGCTCGGTCCATCCTTGGAAAAGCGCCATGTTGAAAATGTCTGTGGCAAGACCTTGCGTGTACGATGTTGGTGTAGTATCAATGAACGGCAGATGTCCTTGTGGTGGGCTTTTGTTAGACTGATTTCCACATCCTCTGTGTTCACTGGGCGTCTGTTTTATTAATTTTTGTAAAAGATCAGTTGCTTAGTAAATGATCTCAAAAGTTATATTGTTCTCACCAATGCAGTGCGGCACGAGGTTGACCCCAAATATGTCCGCCGATAGAAGAAGAAAAGCAGACATTTTAGCGTCCAAGTGGATAAACTATGCCGTTGCCATTGCAGTGCGAAAGCCACACGAAGCCGGTAGCGTGGCCGAGCGGTCTAAGGCGCTGGATTAAGGCTCCAGTCTCTTCGGAGGCGTGGGTTCAAATCCCACCGCTGCCAAAGAAGGTTTTGAAGAAACCACCATCCAAGCTGTTGAGCAGCTTATACTCAACTTGGCGCCCTCTGTTGCTCTTTTCAACAGCAGCAACTTGGAAGAGTCGGCTTGACGTTTCTTCAATTCCTTCAAGTTCTCCAATATTCAAAGGGCGTAGGATGGCCCAAGCTGGCCGAACCAACGGAGATCACATCAAAAGAATGCCCAAAAAGCAGGCGGCCGTATAAAGCAAACCATAAAGCCGCGTCGGCCAGTCCGAAGTCTTAGGAATCTAGCGCTTCTTTGTCTGCATCTGCCAATAGATGACTTGACTGAGATTCTCTAGCTCGCGTGTTACGCCCCCTTCTGTTTTGGCTAGGAATAAGAGGGCCGGGGCTTCTCGGAGGTAGTGTGGCCGAGTGGTCGAAGGCGCTGGATTTAGGCTCCAGTCTCTGTGGAGGCGTGGGTTCGAATCCCACCACTGCCAGCGAAGCTTTTGTGAAGATGTTGGCTCGGTCCATCCTTGGAAAAGCGCCATGTTGAAAATGTCTGTGGCAAGACCTTGCGTGTACGATGTTGGTGTAGTATCAATGAACGGCAGATGTCCTTGTGGTGGGCTTTTGTTAGACTGATTTTCACATCCTCTGTGTTCACTGGGCGTCTGTTTTATTAATTTTTGTAAAAGATCAGTTGCTTAGTAAATGATCTCAAAAGTTATATTGTTCTCACCAATGCAGTGCGGCACGAGGTTGACCCCAAATATGTCCGCCGATAGAAGAAGAAAAGCAGACACTTTAGCGACCAAGTGGATAAACTATGCCGTTGCCATTGCAGTGCGAAAGCCTCTTCGGAGGCGTGGGTTCAAATCCCACCGCTGCCAAAGAAGGTTTTGAAGAAACCACCATCCAAGCTGTTGAGCAGCTTATACTCAACTTGGCGCCCTCTGTTGCTCTTTTCAACAGCAGCAACTTGGAAGAGTCGGCTTGACGTTTCTTCAATTCCTTCAAGTTCTCCAATATTCAAAGGGCGTAGGATGGCCCAAGCTGGCCGAACCAACGGAGATCACATCAAAAGAATGCCCAACACGCAGGCGGCCGTATAAAGCAAACCATAAAGCCGCGTCGGCCAGTCCGAAGTCTTAGGAATCTAGCGCTTCTTTGTCTGCATCTGCCAATAGATGACTTGACTGAGATTCTCTAGCTCGCGTGTTACGCCCCCTTCTGTTTTGGCTAGGAATAAGAGGGCCGGGGCTTCTCGGAGGTAGTGTGGCCGAGTGGTCGAAGGCGCTGGATTTAGGCTCCAGTCTCTGTGGAGGCATGGGTTCGAATCCCACCACTGCCAGCGAAGCTTTTGTGAAGATGTTGGCTTGTTCCATCCTTGGAAAAGCGCCATGTTGAAAATGTCTGTGGCAAGACCTTGCGTGTACGATGTTGGTGTAGTATCAATGAACGGCAGATGTCCTTGTGGTGGGCTTTTGTTAGACTGATTTCCACATCCTCTGTGTTCACTGGGCATCTGTTTTATTAATTTTTGTAAAAGATCAGTTGCTTAGTAAATGATCTCAAAAGTTATATTGTTCTCACCAATGCAGTGCGGCACGAGGTTGACCCCAAATATGTCCGCCGATAGAAGAAGAAAAGCAGACACTTTAGCGTCCAAGTGGATAAACTATGCCGTTGCCATTGCAGTGCGAAAGCCGCACGAAGCCGGTAGCGTGGCCGAGCGGTCTAAGGCGCTGGATTAAGGCTCCAGTCTCTTCGGAGGCGTGGGTTCAAATCCCACCGCTGCCAAAGAAGGTTTTGAAGAAACCACCATCCAAGCTGTTGAGCAGCTTATACTCAACTTGGCGCCCTCTGTTGCTCTTTTCAACAGCAGCAACTTGGAAGAGTCGGCTTGACGTTTCTTCAATTCCTTCAAGTTCTCCAATATTCAAAGGGCGTAGGATGGCCCAAGCTGGCCGAACCAACGGAGAACACATCAAAAGAATGCCCAACACGCAGGCGGCCGTATAAAGCAAACCATAAAGCCGCGTCGGCCAGTCCGAAGTCTTAGGAATCTAGCGCTTCTTTGTCTGCATCTGCCAATAGATGACTTGACTGAGATTCTCTAGCTCGCGTGTTACGCCCCCTTCTGTTTTGGCTAGGAATAAGAGGGCCGGGGCTTGTAGGAGGTAGTGTGGCCGAGTGGTCGAAGGCGCTGGATTTAGGCTCCAGTCTCTGTGGAGGCGTGGGTTCGAATCCCACCACTGCCAGCGAAGCTTTTGTGAAGATGTTGGCTCGGTCCATCCTTGGAAAAGCGCCATGTTGAAAATGTCTGTGGCAAGACCTTGCGTGTACGATGTTGGTGTAGTATCAATGAACGGCAGATGTCCTTGTGGTGGGCTTTTGTTAGACTGATTTCCACATCCTCTGTGTTCACTGGGCGTCTGTTTTATTAATTTTTGTAAAAGATCAGTTGCTTAGTAAATGATCTCAAAAGTTATATTGTTCTCACCAATGCAGTGCGGCACGAGGTTGACCCCAAATATGTCCGCCGATAGAAGAAGAAAAGCAGACACTTTAGCGTCCAAGTGGATAAACTATGCCGTTGCCATTGCAGTGCGAAAACCGCACGAAGCAGGTAGCGTGGCCGAGCGGTCTAAGGCGCTGGATTAAGGCTCCAGTCTCTTCGGAGGCGTGGGTTCAAATCCTACCGCTGCCAAAGAAGGTTTTGAAGAAACCACCATCCAAGCTGTTGAGCAGCTTATACTCAACTTGCCGCCCTCTGTTGCTCTTTTCAACAGCAGCAACTTGGAAGAGTCGGCTTGACGTTTCTTCAATTCCTTCAAGTTCTCCAATATTCAAAGGGCGTAGGATGGCCCAAGCTGGCCGAACCAACGGAGAACACATCAAAAGAATGCCCAACACGCAGGCGGCCGTATAAAGCAAACCATAAAGCCGCGTCGGCCAGTCCGAAGTCTTAGGAATCTAGCGCTTCTTTGTCTGCATCTGCCAATAGATGACTTGACTGAGATTCTCTAGCTCGCGTGTTACGCCCCCTTCTGTTTTGGCTAGGAATAAGAGGGCCGGGGCTTCTCGGAGGTAGTGTGGCCGAGTGGTCGAAGGCGCTGGATTTAGGCTCCAGTCTCTGTGGAGGCGTGGGTTCGAATCCCACCACTGCCAGCGAAGCTTTTGTGAAGATGTTGGCTCGGTCCATCCTTGGAAAAGCGCCATGTTGAAAATGTCTGTGGCAAGAGCTTGCGTGTACGATGTTGGTGTAGTATCAATGAACGGCAGATGTCCTTGTGGTGGGCTTTTGTTAGACTGATTTCCACATCCTCTGTGTTCACTGGGCGTCTGTTTTATTAATTTTTGTAAAAGATCAGTTGCTTAGTAAATGATCTCAAAAGTTATATTGTTCTCACCAATGCAGTGCGGCACGAGGTTGACCCCAAATATGTCCGCCGATAGAAGAAGAAAAGCAGACACTTTAGCGTCCAAGTGGATAAACTATGCCGTTGCCATTGCAGTGCGAAAGCCACACGAAGCCGGTAGCGTGGCCGAGCGGTCTAAGGCGCTGGATTAAGGCTCCAGTCTCTTCGGAGGCGTGGGTTCAAATCCCACCGCTGCCAAAGAAGGTTTTGAAGAAACCACCATCCAAGCTGTTGAGCAGCTTATACTCAACTTGGCGCCCTCTGTTGCTCTTTTCAACAGCAGCAACTTGGAAGAGTCGGCTTGACGTTTCTTCAATTCCTTCAAGTTCTCCAATATTCAAAGGGCGTAGGATGGCCCAAGCTGGCCGAACCAACGAAGAACACATCAAAAGAATGCCCAACACGCAGGCGGCCGTATAAAGCAAACCATAAAGCCGCGTCGGCCAGTCCGAAGTCTTAGGAATCTAGCGCTTCTTTGTCTGCATCTGCCAATAGATGACTTGACTGAGATTCTCTAGCTCGCGTGTTACGCCCCCTTCGGTTTTGGCTAGGAATAAGAGGGCCGGGGCTTCTCGGAGGTAGTGTGGTCTAAGGCGCTGGATTTAGGCTCCAGTCTCTGTGGAGGCGTGGGTTCGAATCCCACCACTGCCAGCGAAGCTTTTGTGAAGATGTTGGCTCGGTCCATCCTTGGAAAAGCGCTGTGTTGAAAATGTCTGTGGCAAGACCTTGCGTGTACGATGTTGGTGTAGTATCAATGAACGGCAGATGTCCTTGTGGTGGGCTTTTGTTAGACTGATTTCCACATCCTCTGTGTTCACTGGGCGTCTGTTTTATTAATTTTTCTAAAAGATCAGTTGCTTAGTAAATGATCTCAAAAGTTATATTGTTCTCACCAATGCAGTGCGGCACGAGGTTGACCCCAAATATGTCCGCCGATAGAAGAAGAAAAGCAGACACTTTAGCGTCCAAGTGGATAAACTATGCCGTTGCCATTGCAGTGCGAAAGCCGCACGAAGCCGGTAGCGTGGCCGAGCGGTCTAAGGCGCTGGATTAAGGCTCCAGTCTCTTCGGAGGCGTGGGTTCAAATCCCACCGCTGCCAAAGAAGGTTTTGAAGAAACCACCATCCAAGCTGTTGAGCAGCTTATACTCAACTTGGCGCCCTCTGTTGCTCTTTTCAACAGCAGCAACTTGGAAGAGTCGGCTTGACGTTTCTTCAATTCCTTCAAGTTCTCCAATATTCAAAGGGCGTAGGATGGCCCAAGCTGGCCGAACCAACGGAGAACACATCAAAAGAATGCCCAACACGCAGGCGGCCGTATAAAGCAAACCATAAAGCCGCGTCGGCCAGTCCGAAGTCTTAGGAATCTAGCGCTTCTTTGTCTGCATCTGCCAATAGATGACTTGACTGAGATTCTCTAGCTCGCGTGTTACGCCCCCTTCTGTTTTGGCTAGGAATAAGAGGGCCGGGGCTTGTAGGAGGTAGTGTGGCCGAGTGGTCGAAGGCGCTGGATTTAGGCTCCAGTCTCTGTGGAGGCGTGGGTTCGAATCCCACCACTGCCAGCGAAGCTTTTGTGAAGATGTTGGCTCGGTCCATCCTTGGAAAAGCGCCATGTTGAAAATGTCTGTGGCAAGACCTTGCGTGTACGATGTTGGTGTAGTATCAATGAACGGCAGATGTCCTTGTGGTGGGCTTTTGTTAGACTGATTTCCACATCCTCTGTGTTCACTGGGCGTCTGTTTTATTAATTTTTGTAAAAGATCAGTTGCTTAGTAAATGATCTCAAAAGTTATATTGTTCTCACCAATGCAGTGCGGCACGAGGTTGACCCCAAATATGTCCGCCGATAGAAGAAGAAAAGCAGACACTTTAGCGTCCAAGTGGATAAACTATGCCGTTGCCATTGCAGTGCGAAAACCGCACGAAGCAGGTAGCGTGGCCGAGCGGTCTAAGGCGCTGGATTAAGGCTCCAGTCTCTTCGGAGGCGTGGGTTCAAATCCTACCGCTGCCAAAGAAGGTTTTGAAGAAACCACCATCCAAGCTGTTGAGCAGCTTATACTCAACTTGCCGCCCTCTGTTGCTCTTTTCAACAGCAGCAACTTGGAAGAGTCGGCTTGACGTTTCTTCAATTCCTTCAAGTTCTCCAATATTCAAAGGGCGTAGGATGGCCCAAGCTGGCCGAACCAACGGAGAACACATCAAAAGAATGCCCAACACGCAGGCGGCCGTATAAAGCAAACCATAAAGCCGCGTCGGCCAGTCCGAAGTCTTAGGAATCTAGCGCTTCTTTGTCTGCATCTGCCAATAGATGACTTGACTGAGATTCTCTAGCTCGCGTGTTACGCCCCCTTCTGTTTTGGCTAGGAATAAGAGGGCCGGGGCTTCTCGGAGGTAGTGTGGCCGAGTGGTCGAAGGCGCTGGATTTAGGCTCCAGTCTCTGTGGAGGCGTGGGTTCGAATCCCACCACTGCCAGCGAAGCTTTTGTGAAGATGTTGGCTCGGTCCATCCTTGGAAAAGCGCCATGTTGAAAATGTCTGTGGCAAGAGCTTGCGTGTACGATGTTGGTGTAGTATCAATGAACGGCAGATGTCCTTGTGGTGGGCTTTTGTTAGACTGATTTCCACATCCTCTGTGTTCACTGGGCGTCTGTTTTATTAATTTTTGTAAAAGATCAGTTGCTTAGTAAATGATCTCAAAAGTTATATTGTTCTCACCAATGCAGTGCGGCACGAGGTTGACCCCAAATATGTCCGCCGATAGAAGAAGAAAAGCAGACACTTTAGCGTCCAAGTGGATAAACTATGCCGTTGCCATTGCAGTGCGAAAGCCACACGAAGCCGGTAGCGTGGCCGAGCGGTCTAAGGCGCTGGATTAAGGCTCCAGTCTCTTCGGAGGCGTGGGTTCAAATCCCACCGCTGCCAAAGAAGGTTTTGAAGAAACCACCATCCAAGCTGTTGAGCAGCTTATACTCAACTTGGCGCCCTCTGTTGCTCTTTTCAACAGCAGCAACTTGGAAGAGTCGGCTTGACGTTTCTTCAATTCCTTCAAGTTCTCCAATATTCAAAGGGCGTAGGATGGCCCAAGCTGGCCGAACCAACGAAGAACACATCAAAAGAATGCCCAACACGCAGGCGGCCGTATAAAGCAAACCATAAAGCCGCGTCGGCCAGTCCGAAGTCTTAGGAATCTAGCGCTTCTTTGTCTGCATCTGCCAATAGATGACTTGACTGAGATTCTCTAGCTCGCGTGTTACGCCCCCTTCGGTTTTGGCTAGGAATAAGAGGGCCGGGGCTTCTCGGAGGTAGTGTGGTCTAAGGCGCTGGATTTAGGCTCCAGTCTCTGTGGAGGCGTGGGTTCGAATCCCACCACTGCCAGCGAAGCTTTTGTGAAGATGTTGGCTCGGTCCATCCTTGGAAAAGCGCTGTGTTGAAAATGTCTGTGGCAAGACCTTGCGTGTACGATGTTGGTGTAGTATCAATGAACGGCAGATGTCCTTGTGGTGGGCTTTTGTTAGACTGATTTCCACATCCTCTGTGTTCACTGGGCGTCTGTTTTATTAATTTTTGTAAAAGATCAGTTGCTTAGTAAATGATCTCAAAAGTTATATTGTTCTCACCAATGCAGTGCGGCACGAGGTTGACCCCAAATATGTCCGCCGATAGAAGAAGAAAAGCAGACACTTTAGCGTCCAAGTGGATAAACTATGCCGTTGCCATTGCAGTGCGAAAGCCGCACGAAGCCGGTAGCGTGGCCGAGCGGTCTAAGGCGCTGGATTAAGGCTCCAGTCTCTTCGGAGGCGTGGGTTCAAATCCCACCGCTGCCAAAGAAGGTTTTGAAGAAACCACCATCCAAGCTGTTGAGCAGCTTATACTCAACTTGGCGCCCTCTGTTGCTCTTTTCAACAGCAGCAACTTGGAAGAGTCGGCTTGACGTTTCTTCAATTCCTTCAAGTTCTCCAATATTCAAAGGGCGTAGGATGGCCCAAGCTGGCCGAACCAACGGAGATCACATCAAAAGAATGCCCAAAAAGCAGGCGGCCGTATAAAGCAAACCATAAAGCCGCGTCGGCCAGTCCGAAGTCTTAGGAATCTAGCGCTTCTTTGTCTGCATCTGCCAATAGATGACTTGACTGAGATTCTCTAGCTCGCGTGTTACGCCCCCTTCTGTTTTGGCTAGGAATAAGAGGGCCGGGGCTTCTCGGAGGTAGTGTGGCCGAGTGGTCGAAGGCGCTGGATTTAGGCTCCAGTCTCTGTGGAGGCGTGGGTTCGAATCCCACCACTGCCAGCGAAGCTTTTGTGAAGATGTTGGCTCGGTCCATCCTTGGAAAAGCGCCATGTTGAAAATGTCTGTGGCAAGACCTTGCGTGTACGATGTTGGTGTAGTATCAATGAACGGCAGATGTCCTTGTGGTGGGCTTTTGTTAGACTGATTTTCACATCCTCTGTGTTCACTGGGCGTCTGTTTTATTAATTTTTGTAAAAGATCAGTTGCTTAGTAAATGATCTCAAAAGTTATATTGTTCTCACCAATGCAGTGCGGCACGAGGTTGACCCCAAATATGTCCGCCGATAGAAGAAGAAAAGCAGACACTTTAGCGACCAAGTGGATAAACTATGCCGTTGCCATTGCAGTGCGAAAGCCTCTTCGGAGGCGTGGGTTCAAATCCCACCGCTGCCAAAGAAGGTTTTGAAGAAACCACCATCCAAGCTGTTGAGCAGCTTATACTCAACTTGGCGCCCTCTGTTGCTCTTTTCAACAGCAGCAACTTGGAAGAGTCGGCTTGACGTTTCTTCAATTCCTTCAAGTTCTCCAATATTCAAAGGGCGTAGGATGGCCCAAGCTGGCCGAACCAACGGAGATCACATCAAAAGAATGCCCAACACGCAGGCGGCCGTATAAAGCAAACCATAAAGCCGCGTCGGCCAGTCCGAAGTCTTAGGAATCTAGCGCTTCTTTGTCTGCATCTGCCAATAGATGACTTGACTGAGATTCTCTAGCTCGCGTGTTACGCCCCCTTCTGTTTTGGCTAGGAATAAGAGGGCCGGGGCTTCTCGGAGGTAGTGTGGCCGAGTGGTCGAAGGCGCTGGATTTAGGCTCCAGTCTCTGTGGAGGCATGGGTTCGAATCCCACCACTGCCAGCGAAGCTTTTGTGAAGATGTTGGCTTGTTCCATCCTTGGAAAAGCGCCATGTTGAAAATGTCTGTGGCAAGACCTTGCGTGTACGATGTTGGTGTAGTATCAATGAACGGCAGATGTCCTTGTGGTGGGCTTTTGTTAGACTGATTTCCACATCCTCTGTGTTCACTGGGCATCTGTTTTATTAATTTTTGTAAAAGATCAGTTGCTTAGTAAATGATCTCAAAAGTTATATTGTTCTCACCAATGCAGTGCGGCACGAGGTTGACCCCAAATATGTCCGCCGATAGAAGAAGAAAAGCAGACACTTTAGCGTCCAAGTGGATAAACTATGCCGTTGCCATTGCAGTGCGAAAGCCGCACGAAGCCGGTAGCGTGGCCGAGCGGTCTAAGGCGCTGGATTAAGGCTCCAGTCTCTTCGGAGGCGTGGGTTCAAATCCCACCGCTGCCAAAGAAGGTTTTGAAGAAACCACCATCCAAGCTGTTGAGCAGCTTATACTCAACTTGGCGCCCTCTGTTGCTCTTTTCAACAGCAGCAACTTGGAAGAGTCGGCTTGACGTTTCTTCAATTCCTTCAAGTTCTCCAATATTCAAAGGGCGTAGGATGGCCCAAGCTGGCCGAACCAACGGAGAACACATCAAAAGAATGCCCAACACGCAGGCGGCCGTATAAAGCAAACCATAAAGCCGCGTCGGCCAGTCCGAAGTCTTAGGAATCTAGCGCTTCTTTGTCTGCATCTGCCAATAGATGACTTGACTGAGATTCTCTAGCTCGCGTGTTACGCCCCCTTCTGTTTTGGCTAGGAATAAGAGGGCCGGGGCTTGTAGGAGGTAGTGTGGCCGAGTGGTCGAAGGCGCTGGATTTAGGCTCCAGTCTCTGTGGAGGCGTGGGTTCGAATCCCACCACTGCCAGCGAAGCTTTTGTGAAGATGTTGGCTCGGTCCATCCTTGGAAAAGCGCCATGTTGAAAATGTCTGTGGCAAGACCTTGCGTGTACGATGTTGGTGTAGTATCAATGAACGGCAGATGTCCTTGTGGTGGGCTTTTGTTAGACTGATTTCCACATCCTCTGTGTTCACTGGGCGTCTGTTTTATTAATTTTTGTAAAAGATCAGTTGCTTAGTAAATGATCTCAAAAGTTATATTGTTCTCACCAATGCAGTGCGGCACGAGGTTGACCCCAAATATGTCCGCCGATAGAAGAAGAAAAGCAGACACTTTAGCGTCCAAGTGGATAAACTATGCCGTTGCCATTGCAGTGCGAAAACCGCACGAAGCAGGTAGCGTGGCCGAGCGGTCTAAGGCGCTGGATTAAGGCTCCAGTCTCTTCGGAGGCGTGGGTTCAAATCCTACCGCTGCCAAAGAAGGTTTTGAAGAAACCACCATCCAAGCTGTTGAGCAGCTTATACTCAACTTGCCGCCCTCTGTTGCTCTTTTCAACAGCAGCAACTTGGAAGAGTCGGCTTGACGTTTCTTCAATTCCTTCAAGTTCTCCAATATTCAAAGGGCGTAGGATGGCCCAAGCTGGCCGAACCAACGGAGAACACATCAAAAGAATGCCCAACACGCAGGCGGCCGTATAAAGCAAACCATAAAGCCGCGTCGGCCAGTCCGAAGTCTTAGGAATCTAGCGCTTCTTTGTCTGCATCTGCCAATAGATGACTTGACTGAGATTCTCTAGCTCGCGTGTTACGCCCCCTTCTGTTTTGGCTAGGAATAAGAGGGCCGGGGCTTCTCGGAGGTAGTGTGGCCGAGTGGTCGAAGGCGCTGGATTTAGGCTCCAGTCTCTGTGGAGGCGTGGGTTCGAATCCCACCACTGCCAGCGAAGCTTTTGTGAAGATGTTGGCTCGGTCCATCCTTGGAAAAGCGCCATGTTGAAAATGTCTGTGGCAAGAGCTTGCGTGTACGATGTTGGTGTAGTATCAATGAACGGCAGATGTCCTTGTGGTGGGCTTTTGTTAGACTGATTTCCACATCCTCTGTGTTCACTGGGCGTCTGTTTTATTAATTTTTGTAAAAGATCAGTTGCTTAGTAAATGATCTCAAAAGTTATATTGTTCTCACCAATGCAGTGCGGCACGAGGTTGACCCCAAATATGTCCGCCGATAGAAGAAGAAAAGCAGACACTTTAGCGTCCAAGTGGATAAACTATGCCGTTGCCATTGCAGTGCGAAAGCCACACGAAGCCGGTAGCGTGGCCGAGCGGTCTAAGGCGCTGGATTAAGGCTCCAGTCTCTTCGGAGGCGTGGGTTCAAATCCCACCGCTGCCAAAGAAGGTTTTGAAGAAACCACCATCCAAGCTGTTGAGCAGCTTATACTCAACTTGGCGCCCTCTGTTGCTCTTTTCAACAGCAGCAACTTGGAAGAGTCGGCTTGACGTTTCTTCAATTCCTTCAAGTTCTCCAATATTCAAAGGGCGTAGGATGGCCCAAGCTGGCCGAACCAACGAAGAACACATCAAAAGAATGCCCAACACGCAGGCGGCCGTATAAAGCAAACCATAAAGCCGCGTCGGCCAGTCCGAAGTCTTAGGAATCTAGCGCTTCTTTGTCTGCATCTGCCAATAGATGACTTGACTGAGATTCTCTAGCTCGCGTGTTACGCCCCCTTCGGTTTTGGCTAGGAATAAGAGGGCCGGGGCTTCTCGGAGGTAGTGTGGTCTAAGGCGCTGGATTTAGGCTCCAGTCTCTGTGGAGGCGTGGGTTCGAATCCCACCACTGCCAGCGAAGCTTTTGTGAAGATGTTGGCTCGGTCCATCCTTGGAAAAGCGCTGTGTTGAAAATGTCTGTGGCAAGACCTTGCGTGTACGATGTTGGTGTAGTATCAATGAACGGCAGATGTCCTTGTGGTGGGCTTTTGTTAGACTGATTTCCACATCCTCTGTGTTCACTGGGCGTCTGTTTTATTAATTTTTGTAAAAGATCAGTTGCTTAGTAAATGATCTCAAAAGTTATATTGTTCTCACCAATGCAGTGCGGCACGAGGTTGACCCCAAATATGTCCGCCGATAGAAGAAGAAAAGCAGACACTTTAGCGTCCAAGTGGATAAACTATGCCGTTGCCATTGCAGTGCGAAAGCCGCACGAAGCCGGTAGCGTGGCCGAGCGGTCTAAGGCGCTGGATTAAGGCTCCAGTCTCTTCGGAGGCGTGGGTTCAAATCCCACCGCTGCCAAAGAAGGTTTTGAAGAAACCA